>NC_136059.1:734365776-734938084 GCF_964261635.1 Lissotriton helveticus | reverse complement strand
CCAAACCTAATATCTTACTAAAAATTGTTTAAGGCCCAAGATAAACACTATTTGAATAATGTTTTTCCAGGAGGAGCAAGAGCAGAGGAAAATAATCCAGACCACTTAGAGTACTGTCCCATAATCATTGAATGTACCACTAAGCACTTCAGTTACATTGTAAGGAATACAAAATGTCAATAGGATTTAAATTAGAAATGATACGAATGGTAGCTGTCTCTTAAATGGAAAACTGTTCAGATGTCCTACTAATAATCTCACTGTTTAAAAACACAAATACGTGACAAACATAATATGGACTGACAATAAAAATGATATTAGATAGTTTTCTGAATTTGGCAACAATGGTAAATAAAATCACACACTTAGAATTGAAATAAAAAATATAACACTATGTTTGATAGCTTACATCTCAGTTGCATCAAAGTAAATATCTATCAAGCGAGTTCTTGAAGTTGAATTCACAGTTGATGGTATAATTATCGGAAAAGGCATCCATCATCTAATAAAACAGTGAGATGAGGCCTGCAATGCATGTGAGTAGCGTAAGGAGAGAGAGAGAGAGAGGGTTCCGATAAAGACTACACCAAAGTATCTAAAACACATGGTTTACTGACTCTTGCTCATGCTGACAGAAAGAAGGAGCACATTCTAACGAATATAGGTAGTAGAGATTCCAGAGGTACTCAGAGTAAAGTCATGCTCTTGCAACAAAAGAGGTGAGCAACATGTACCGGGAAACCAAAGACAGGAAAGAACGTTTACAACAATGAAATACCTTCTTCTTGGGCAGCACAGAGGTGAACATTAAAACACCATTGTATGCTTATGGCAGATTGCTTGAAAGCTGATGGATTTGAAGCGTGGCGAGTAACTGTGGTAAATGCAGATGTTGGCTTATGTGGTACACCCTCCACTGTCAATAATGTCCAGATCCATCAGACACTGTCTGGTAATCAAAACTGATGCAGATTCAAATTCCAAGTGGCTTTATGAAGTTTCGGGGAATATAGTGTAGGAATATGAACAGAGGCGATTAGCAAAAAAAACAACCTCAATCAAACAATACACAATAATGTCAATACAACATCGACCTGTATGTATGTGAGTGACATCTATATGGTGAAAATCTAGCAGAAAAACAGAGGATCACAGTAGAAGGGTCAAAGGTAAAGCTACAGTTAATGAATGATTGAAGGGCCATAGCTAGATTCTGAAAGTGGAACTGAACTGTTACTTCATCATGATACAATGTTCTGTATAGATGTTTGCAGTCAGCTCTTTCCTCAATTGGAACAGAGTTGCAGCAGTCCTTATAAATATGGGTATTTCGTTCCAGATCCGAGGTGCATAGATTCCCTGTTGCATTGTTTTGCACTTCTCTGTCGTCAGTCTGAGGGTGTCCTGGTTCTGGCTGTTGAGATTGTGCTGGCTGTTGAGATTGTGCTGACAGCCAGCATAGGTGGTGAGCTTGTCAGCAAAGATAGGTGTGGTGCTGGCTGTGGCTTTGTAGATTATGTCACAGGTTCGGAAGATGGTATGGGCTAATAAGAGGAGCTAGTGGAGTTTCATGAATGATGTGGAAATATTTCTTCAGGCCTTTGACGAGATGAGCTGCAGCACGTAATATGCACTCAACGGGGGAAATTTGAAATCTGAGATGGCAGGAAGCAGGGCATTGCCACCATTAGCATCAAAGAGTAGTAAGTTTGAACAGTACATTTTGGGTAAGATATTTTACTGTATCCAGTTGATGTGTTGCTCTTTTGTGTAGTCATAATAGCGTACAGACATACAGTTTGCTGGTTCAGAGGTCCTTTTCAACTGCACAGTATGTAACTTTATTCCATTAAAATGCAACCTATCTTAATATTTGTCGGACAAAGGAGTGGTTGAGAAGAATGAATTAGGATAGTGAGGTTAAACAAGACTATATCTAATACAATTATTTCATCTGTCAATATTAACAGCATATGGATGTGAAGTGACAGATACTGATGAGTTAACTAAAGCCAATAAGATATAAAAACAGTACTTGGTGGGATATAATTCACACTTCGGAAACTACTTAATAAAACCTTGTTTTCGTTGTGCATACGTTGCATGTCCTGTGGTCCATTCTCCTAAATGTCGACGATAGTTTATATTGTTAATTTACAATAAAAGTGCAGTATTGCAGTCCGATAAAACGTATTTTACTTATTACACCTTACAGTACCCTATGCAGATTGCTCTTGTGTATGTGCCTCACTTTTATTATTAACAAAAAGAGAACACATTGAGAGATAATAAATGACCAAAAATTCACTGAATCCGAAATTGCAAAACAATTAGCAAAATTGCCCTATGAAATAAATCCTTTGGTGACAATAGCAGTAAGTGTACTGTATACTCTTGAGAAAAAACAACAAAGATCTTAAACAAACAAAAACATTATTACTTAGCAGTATAAAGAATAATGAAATAATCATTTGGATCTGCTCTTCCTCAATGATGATGAAAAGAATACACCTATAAAAAAAGAATTACCCACTCAAAAAATAGAAGGGGCAGTGTAATTTAGAGGAAAAAACAAAAGGGAGCACAATTAAAGTCTGTATAACGGACATAGAATCCATCAACTGTCACACTGTTAAATTATAAGGAACAATTAATCTGTTACACAAACGTCTTGTATGCAGTAAAGGCACATGGAACTAAGTGAATTGTATAATCATATAGAATATAGATTAGAAGGTACATTGTACTGCCTCCGGATGACAAAATAACACAAGCAGTTGCCAACAAATAGTAAATACTAAGAGGTGGTGGTGGTGACATTTACAGTAGGGATAAATACTAGAAAGGACCTCAAATTAATGCAATTGTAAGGGATTTTAAAGACCTACAATATCAAAAGTTATTGAAACATGCACTCAGTGGTATTCAAATTATACCAGTATGTTTTATTGCTATAAAGTTCGTGGGCGTGCACTAAAGTATCGTCCCCTAAACCTGGGCGTATCAAAAATAACTGCAGTTGCACTTCCCCACCGGGAAGTGTCTCTCAATGCGCACTGCCGGAGATCCAAAAGTGGCCAGTTTGCTCAAGTAATCCAAAGTAATCCAAAGTTGCAATCAGTACGCTTTTTAACGTAGTTTGCAATGGTTTATACTCATTAATTTCATGAGCGGTTTACATGGATTTCATAAATCCATTAATTATTATCCGCAATGTTTTGGGCACATTAGTATTAGCCCCAATGCATTTCGGGCAGATACACCGCCCTACTTCAGGGGGTAAATTCCTAAAGAAACAAGAGAGGAACGAAATGAGGCGACCAGATTCCTACAGGCATTTAAAGTAACTGCAGTTAAAGACATAAAAATAACATTAACATACAATTCTTACAAAATGACCACCAGACGATACTTAACTTTGTCATGTAAACCAAGATAGATTCTGAATGCAAGGATCACCAATGTAAGTTCTAAATGTCAACATTAAAATATCTGAAAGCCTAAGCGTGTATTGTGCAAGGTAAACAGACAATACAGAAACGAGAAGCTGACAATATACAATTTATACATTTCCTAAACAGGATGAGAATGAAATATTCAAAAAACAATTAGAGGTATTGAAAATTTGCATTTCTTCAAAGAATGCTGTAACATAGTGCAGTCATGAAAAGTTAGAGCACCATTCCACAAACCACATGTCCTGCTAAACCACCTGCCATCTAACTAAAACTGAATTCAATTGCAAAGGAATTTTAAAGACATAAAAATAACATTACTATTCAATTCTGTTGAGATAATACCCATCTGTGCCATGCAATCCACAAGTTCTGCTAAAGCCAAGCCAATTTAAATGAAGAGTGGGATAGTATAAATGTGCTCAATCTCCATGGATCTGCTCCATATTGCATGAGAATATCAGGCACTAATAACATAAATCCTGCACCTTAAATGTAACCTGTTTTACCAAATCTTCTACAGTTCTGAAGACTGCAGTTCTTCTAATCAGCTGTTGATAAAGATAGATACTAACCACTGAAAATCATCCACCCTCGTGCCTGTCCCGTCATCCTAGCAAGCTCATTCAAGCCTTCAAAGTTGACTGGTCAAATGCATGACAGGTTCAGCACTCGCTGACAAGCTGGACAGCACATGAAGGGCTGGGACTCTCTTCACCACACCTTTACCATGGGCATCAGGTGGTCCCTAGAAGACACCGAAAGCACAACATCTAATTCTGTCTGAACCTGTCAAGCCATAGGTCAATTCACCAAACCTTCTGAGGTGAATTTCAATGACAATACGCTACTCAACAAAGACCATCAACTTTAACAGCTCTGGATCTTCCGACTGTGTCTCAAACATCCCTTGTACACCTGTCCAACATACACTCTGAGGTTGCTACCAGCTGTGTGTAGTGCTTTCCAATAAATCGGAAACATAAAATAAATAATGACCATATTTACAAAAGACATGCAGATAAAAATTAAGGGATCTTGTCGCAGCTGCAAAGGTACAAGAATGTTTTGCTGTGACATGCATGACAATTGGAACGACACATTTTTTTCTACACGAGTATGAATTTAGAACACAACTTTTTCCACATGATTATGAATTCCACACACTTGCCGCAACATCCACCATTTGCTGCATAATTTTGTAGATTTTAACCAAAAACAATATAATTACAGGGATGTGTGTGCGTGTGTAATTGTTTCCTATACGCATGTATGTGTGCTGTATGTTTTTGTATACATATATGTATGTGTGTTTATTTATGATACTTTTTTAAAGTAATAAGTGTAGTGAATAGTTTGACAGCTACACACACTTTTCAGTATAATCATGTTTATATACTGTGATATTTTTTATCATAATAATAATATCACATACTCACATAGTCAAATATGATATCTATGCAATACCCTATATATATGTTACACATAAATATGATACATATTGTTTAATCATAAGGAATCTATACATGTGTACAAAGAAATGTACATATATAAATATATATATATATATAATTATAAATATAAGTGTTTACATAAAAACATATATGCACTATTGGTGTCTTGTGCATACTATTGCTGTAAATTATTGTTCTGCGTATGTTGGTTATGTAGGGAAGAGGCAACTCCTGAATAATGTTCTGTTTGGCTCCTTGAACAGAGACAGATGTTCCACCTATGGTTATTTTCTTGTATGTTGGGATTTTTAGGAGGCGTGCTAATCTAGAGCGGAGGGTCCTTGGTTGTATGTATTTTGTGATTTTTGTTCCTGACGAAAAGTGGCCCTTTTCAACATATTGCTTTGTGGGTTTTACAAAGCAGCTTGAAGGTGGACCTTCTGGCAATGGCAATGGGTAACCAACGTAGGGTTCTTAAGTCAGGGGAAATGGGGGCAAGTGGCTTTACATGTAGTAGTCTTCCAGCAGAGTTCTGAATTAATCGTAGTCTTTTCTTAGTTGATATAGGTGATCCATGGTAGAGGCCATTGGCGTAATCCAGTTTAGACAGTACAAGATAGATAGTGGCTTGGACCTTGCATGGAAATCCTAGGTTGGTGAAGATGTGATTCAGAGTTTTCACAGTACTGAAGCTTGATCTTTCTAGCTTATCCACTTAGTCTTACTTTGATAGCTTGATGTATATAGTAATTCTGAGGTTTCTGATCTCCTTGAATACTTTAGGAGGTGGTTCCAGATTGTCAGGATAAGTGTAGAGTGGGTCATCATTTTTCCAATCATCACAGGTGAATATTTCAGTTTTGGATGCATTTAATTTGAGATGGGTCCATGGCATCCACCGATCAATGGCTTGGAGGCAACTAAAGATTTGTGAGCTTCCAATGTTCTTGGCTTTTTATTTAAGAATTATTTGTGTGGCATATGCGTCGTTATAGCAGGTGAACTGAAATTCATTGAACATTTCTGGTAATAACTTCATGTAGATGTTGAAAAGCATGGGTGAGATGACAGAGCCTTGAAGTACTCTCATTTTTAAGATATAGGGATTGTACAAGAAAGGAGGAGTATGGATGACATTTGTTCTACTTTGAAGGTAGAATGTGATCCAATCAAGATCAGACCCCATTATGCTGGTTTCCTGGAGTCTTTGGGTTAGAGTGTCATGATCAACTGTATTGTAGGCGACTAAAAGATGGAAGAGAAATAGTGCAGTTACACTATTATGGTTTACCGTGTTTTTAGGGTCATCCTAGATGGTTATAAGTGCAGATTCTGTGCCTCTTCCTGGACAGAGTCCTGTTTAGAAGTCGGAAAGTATAGCGTTATTTTCAATGAATTATGACATTTGTGTGAAGCATACTATTTCTATCAGTTTGCACAGGAATGGTACGTTTGTAAGGTCTTCGGTTGTTAGGGTCTTGAATGTCTAGGTTTCTTTTCTTTAATAATGGGCCTATGTATGTCTTTTTCAAGTCTTCTGGGAAAACTCCTGTTGTTAAAGAGTTATTGATGGGTGGTCTGACTGGGGTGGCAGCAGCAGGTCGTTAAAAGGATATTCTTGAAGATTTCTGGTGGGAAAGTTTCAGATGGACAGCAGGCTAGACTGCTTGTTTTCACATTATCTATAAATTAAGTTTCTGATAGCTGTTTGAAGGAATTCGGGGGCTGTATTAACCTACCATTGCAGAGGATTGTTGAAAATGAGATGAAGCGGGTGGCGGTTTTCCTTTGGTTTAAATAGGAATCCAACAGGTCTGCTTTGATTGTGTAATGATTTGCCAGTTTCTCAGTAAATATTGAGAAATGGGCCGAGTTCCTTCTGTGCATTTAGGTTAATGAACTTAATAAAATTCTTCATTTGCACATTTTGAATTCTGTTTGAGTAGTAGCTTTTTTTAGCTTTTTTGATAGTTCTGTAGGTAAAGTTTGTCTTAAGTTTTGTTTGTTTTGAGCCAATAAATTTTGCAATTCGTTGTTTTATCTTTTTTAATTCTGCATTAATCCAAGGGGCTTGCTTTTCTTTGTCATGTTTTGCTGTTTTTAGAGGCATTAGGATATCAAAAGCTTTTTGGAGCCACTCTTTCGAGTTCTTAACTGAATGTATAATGTACATATCTGAGTTGGATGTTAGGTGTTTTCCTCGGTCCCAAAAATTCAGTTTGTTCCAAAGTCGATATGTAGTTGCAGGTAAGGCAGGCTTAGGTGTGGTGAGCTGTGGTGTTTTGCGTTGGAAAGCTACCAAGTGGTGGTTTGACGATATAACTGGAGAAATCCTTTGGATGGTACTAGGTCTAGATTGCAGAAATGACATCTAGGATGTTTCCAGCAATGTCTGAATTTGGTGGCAATCTGCTGTATGTTCAGTGTGTCTAGGATGGGACACATACATTAGGTTTGTCAAACCATATGTTTAGGTCACGAAGGATGCATAGATTTGTAGAGTAGGCAGACCTGAAACTGTGTCTAGAAATGTGTCTGGGAATGTTCCACTGCTAGATGGTGGTCTGTATAGATGGAGGAAGTTACAAGAGAAAGTTGGTGCTGGTTTGCATCTGGCGATGAGGGCCTGAAAACCTTGTATGGAAACACCTTCAACTTTGGTGAGATTTGTTGTTTCCTTAAAAATAATGACCCTCCTCTTTTGTCTTTTTTTTTAATTTTTATTATTATTGAGATGGTTCCGGGTATCACAAAAATATACATTAATACAATAATCAACAGAATAAAATCAGACATTGAAAATACAGTATAAATCTTATAAATACAATCGTTGGAGATATACAACCATGTTTGTTTCGGACAGTAATACATAAGGGAAGACAATCAGCGTCACCTATAGATCTGTAAACTCTTATTCATCTAATTTCTCTCCAATTTCTAAGAGGAGCCCATATCTTCTTACCAAATTCTTTCAACCTCCTTTCTTTAAAATCGTACAAACATTCCTCTATATTATGAGTTCCCAGAAGCCTAGTTAACCACATCTGGAAAGTGGGAGCTACAGAGTCTTTCCAACCAGCCGAGATTAAAATACTAAAAACAGCCATACATAGAAAAATAAGTGCTTCGGCCTCGTACTCTAGTTTTAGGTTTTCGTCTCTACCGATCAAAACAATAGTAGGGGATAGAGTGATCTGTTGCTCTAGCAGCCCCGTTAAAAACCTTTCAATTTCTTTGAAAACTGGAGTAAGATTCTGACAATTATAAAACATGTGGGATAAATCTGCAGGGCTTTGGTCACACCTGGGACACCTATCGTTTTCTCTCTTACCCCACTTGAACAGCTTGGCAGGCGTGTAATATAAGTTAAAAATAGTCTTGTAGTGCTGTGCCTTTAAATTTGAAGCTCTTAATATTTTCTTATTCAATGCTAAGGCAAAGTCTATATCTATATCAGGATCTCCAATTCTTTTCCGCCCAATCAGATTCAATTTGTCCGATGTCATCCCCCAAACCCTGCAAGAGATAACTATACCCGATTTTAATCTTCTTGCCACCATTCCTTACATAGTTCACAAATGAATTAGGCTCCTGAATTGAAATCCTAGGTCTGATTGACTTAACTGTTTGCTCCAGTTGTCTATATAAGAGCCATTGACTAGCAGGTATACCAAACTTTTGCTGAAGTGTGTCAAATCCCAGTAGTTCATCCTCAACCATGAAATCCCCCAAACAACTAATACCCAGCTCCTTCCATAACCTACTATTACTATTCTGTCCAAGATGCACAAATGGATTTGACCGCCATAGGTCTAATATACTATTAATCTTCGGAATCTTCAGGAATCTCATTATTGACTTCCAGGTGCCCCAAGCACTAAGCATCACCCTACTTTTACTCCTTTTAAAATACCTAAGGTTTATTTCTCGTGTTAGGAGCCCCAATGCTTTCCCTCCTACTAACAATTCGTATATTGTGGGGGTTCTGTCCAGACCAATCGGCACAGCTATATCGACATATTTAAATAGAACATTCATTTGCATCATTAGACACACCCAGTGATACAGCCTCAAATTTGGTGCAGACAGTCCCCCTCCCTCCAGTGGTGTTGATAATCGAGCCAAAGATCGACGAATTTTCCCATATTGTCACACAAATTGGGAGAAAACAGCTTCCATTTTCTTCAAGAGACCCTCTTCTACTAGCAGAGGTATGGCACGAAATAAGTACAATATTCTCGGGAACATTGACATCTTCAAAACATTCACTCTACCAATCAGAGATAAGTGTAAAACATCTATTCTTCTTAGTTCTTTGTCTATTGCGACAATCAAGGGTACATAATTTTCTTGTATAATTTTCTCCACATTTGCATTAATCCTCACCCCAAGATAAACTGCAGACTCCACATACCTCTGGTCGACTTTATAGATATTATTAGTGCTAATTATTATAGTTTTTTCTTCATTCAGCTTATATCCAGAGCGGGTTCCAAAGGCGTTAGCGAGTTGACTTAGTTCTACCATAGCCGTCTGCGGGTTGGTAGTGACAATTGCCAAATCGTCCGCATAAGCCAATAATTTGGTGGTATGCCCATTTAATATAACAGGGGAGATTTTATCTGAAGCTAGAATTTCCCTAATTAGGGGATCTATATAAAGTGAGAAGAGTAATGGAGAGCAAGGACATCCCTGACGAGTTCCTCTTCTAATTACCACCTCTTGCGACTGCAGGCCCATAGTTGTAATTCTAGCTACCGGATCCAAGTACATAGCCTTTATTGCTTTCCTACACTTCTCTCCAAAACCTCTACTGACCAAAACTTCCCACATAAATTCCCAGACCACACGGTCGAAGGCTTTTTCGGCATCTAGGAGGATCATGGCCATTTCTCCCCCATGACAGCAATAGCATCAAATAGCGCGCTCGCACGCGAAGTGTGATCCGTAGTACCTCTCCCCAGAACGAACCCATGCTGCCACGGAGAGACAAGCTGGCCAATGATCCCCCCTAGCCTCTTTGCCCACACCTTAGAATACAGTTTGGTGTCCGCGTTTATCAGCGATATTGGCCGATAAGAGCCCGGGTTTTCCTCAGGTTTACCCTTTTTATGGAACACTACAATATTGGTCTGTTTCCAAGATTCAGGGATCTTCCCCGAACAAATTATTCCGTTAAAAAGATCTACGAGCAATGGAAGAATTTCCTCCCCTAAGATCTTATAAACTTCCATAGGTATCCCGTCTGGACCTGCAGCTTTACCTGCCGCTAAATCCTGTAATGCAGTCCTTATCTCCTCTTTTGTCTATGTGGTTTTATATGACAGTTTGATAGCCTGGGGGGAAAGCTTCATGCAATACTGAAGCCATGTCATTCCCAAACCATGATTCAGTAATGAACAGTATGTCACAATGTGTGTTTGTGAGTAGGTCATAGATGTGGTACTGGATTTAAAAAGGGATTGAGCGTTTAGCAAGAAAGGAGTGATAGCACAGGAGGCAACAGAGAGAGCAGTGGTACACAGATGTTATGTGTATTTGTTAAGTGTACTATCATCCCCGACATGCAACTGAATAGAGAAACCTTGAGGGCCCGTCCACCCGCAAAATCAGGATGTTTATAGCCAGAACACATGACACCCGAATATGAGAAACAGAGCAGCTCAGGATAATCCACCCACATCTCGTAGAAGAAAGAAAGAAAAGAAGAGAAGGCAATAGAAACAAAATAAAGACATAACAAAAAAAAACCATCCCCCCACCCTGCACCCCTGCAGATGGCTACAGCCCAACCCACTAGCAGCGTGCCTGTCGCCCCAGCTAACTAAGCCCTAAAAGAAGGAAGAAACAGAGGAGGGCATCGTTTATTATATGCCCGGCCCCCCTTCCCCCGCCCGAACCAAGAATCCCCTGAAGTAAATCAAAAACGTAGTAAGCTGTAAATTCATGGCGTAACAGAGGAAACTTCAAATACCGCCCTGCCTTCCATAGATAGTACCATCGCAAACCCCGTGTCCAGCGAGACTCGATGTGAAACTCAGTCTCTCAATCTCAACCTTGTCCTCTTCGAGCAGACACCCGAACCCCTTCCGGACGAATAGCCGCTTCAGCAGGATAGTCAAAACATAAAAAGATCGGAACAGAGTCAAAACCAGGATGTAGCACCGGGGGGAGAGTGCCGATAATTCCACCAGGGTCCGAGACTCCCCTAACCCTCACGGATGCACAGCGTTGTTGCGGCCGCCATCTTAGCGGCCTAGACACACAGGGGAGTAACGCAGGCCCAGTCCGACAACAGTTCCCAGGGTTCCGGAAGGGGAGCAGCAGGGTCCATCCATAATCAGCAGTAGTCGTAGGCCACACGATCCAGCCACCACTTCGTGTTCTCTCCGTTCACACACAACACCGTTCAAAGGCTCCGACACCTCCCACAGCACAGGGTCTGGACCCCCCGTGGAAGTGGCCATCAAGGGCATCTCGAGTAGTTCCGCTTCCCGCAGTGGAACAGGGTCCGGTCCGCTCAATTCCAGTCAAGCAAGTTATCATTGTGCGTAGGTGTGCATCAATACACTCATGGAATGACCCTATGGCCGCCAACACAGTTAGTAGTGACGGGACACTACCAGTTCCTTCCACAACACTGCATTCGGTCTCAATCATAGTGTCGGCTCCGGAGAGCCCGGTCCCTCGGAGGGGAAAACAAGTTGATGCGGAACAGAAGACTGCAGAGGGGGACACTCCGTTGGTGACAATGATAGTCCGGACACAGCTACCGCAGGCGGAGAACCCCACCCGGCGAGCACCGGCCGCTCCCAAAACCGGGCCACCGGGCCAGGAACCCCGGTCCACTGCTGCAATTATGTGTCGTCACCCCTCTTTCAATGTATACAAAGCACACCAATCGCCGTCCGTAGCGGGTCAAAGAAAACTTGCCACCTCAGCTGACCGGACCCTGTCACACAACCACGGCCGATGTTGTTCAACTTCAGCCCGGCTGGGCCAGTACTCGAGACCCCGGCTTTCAAGCTGGTGTAGGCCGCAAAGTGCCACACGACGTATCTTTTTACACTGGAATGGCAGAAATCTCAGGATTGCACCATTTTGATCCAGATCACTTCAGACACAAGAAGGCAGGGCGCAAATTCAGGCTATATGACAGGATCTACTGACAGGAGACGGAGGTCGGCGGAGCCGGGAACTCACGCGGCCATCTTGGTTGCTATCGTAGCTCCTCCTGTTTATTCATTTTCAATAGTTATTATGTTTCATACTAGAAAGTGCCACAATGTGTCAAAGTAGCATGTTGAAATTAACATTGCCATTTGCTAACACATAGGTCATCAAAAAAGGAAGATGTGTGTCTAACCCTTTTTCTCACAAGTGCAAAACTATTTTCATTTTTCTAACATAGTAAAACGTCCAAGTGATCTATACTCCCTATCCCTAATTAGCAACTTTACTACATTGACAATGGACAAAGTACTTGCCAACTTTAACAAGAGAAACCTGTACTGTCATATCTCCACATGAATTATGTAGAAAATCCCATGTACCTTACATGAAGGCAGAATATTACAACAGTGGTAGAGCTTGTATTTACTAAAATAAGCTTGTAGGCATGTAGGGGAAGTGTTCTGAACTCTTCTTCGTTCATTTGATAGTTAGAATTGATATTTAAGCACCAAATTTACTTCTGTACCTTTTAATAGAGTAATGTGCACCATATTTGCTTCTAGAAAGAACCTGGTTACAGCTCATATTTATTTTGTGGCATGGATTGTTTAATGCTTTATTTGAAATCAGTTCTATCATAGACTTCAGTATAACACTTTCTTATGGATGTGTTAGAATTAGTCATTAATTTTGAAAATAAAGCGGTTTCAAGCTAGGAAACCTCAGAATCCTCAGAATATTGGTCAAAATGTAAATCAACGGCAGAAAATGCTCAATTCATCTCACGTCTATTTGGGACCTGTTACTAATAAAGAAAACCAGCACACTTTGCTTTACATTTTCTTCCAAAACTGAGCTGGTTGAAATTGGAATAAAGAGAAATGCAGCGGGAGCAAAACAACTGTTGGGGTGCAAAGGGAAGAAGAAACAATGAAAATGACTTTAGATCTCATACAGGGAATCATACCCCTTCCGGAAGATATAGCACTGGAATGATAAAGGTTTATTGCAGTCCAAACAAATGATATCAAAATATTGGCAGGCTTTCATCCAAGTATAAAAAGTGGATGACATACAAATGAAGAAAGAATGAAGGAACAAATGCTGGAAAGAAAAAAACGATTAAGAACTGAAATAGACAACTAGACAAAACTAAAGTGACGTGATTGGGCAGAACGAATTTGCATGAACATATGATAAACCAGTCCAGCAAATAATGTAGAGATACACAACCAGTAATTGGTAAAGGAAGCGACTGATGCAGGTGAGCTACTGTAGCCTTCAGGGACCAATTCACACATTTTTTGTGAGGCTAAATAGGACACAAAAAAGCATGAATGTCACATTACAGGGAACTTGCCCAGAATTATGAGGTTAGGCAAAGTAGCTTGGATTCGTCGGCCTGCACTTACATTGGAGGATCTAACAAATTAAACGACCTAACTGGCCTGGGTAATAGCCTGTTGGAAAGACATTTCTTAACATGCATCTCAAGACCTACATGAGAAGCTTGACCTTACTTTTTCTCTGTCTAATAAAAGCATAAAGACTTCTAGCAACCCTCTACCACAGTTGGTAGGTTTTGAATTTAAAAATGATTGTTGCATTTAGTATTAAGTGATAAGCATACTGCATCAGAAAGTATCTGACTAGATGTGAGCGCAGTGGCAACGAGACATTAAGGAATACCTGAGGAGCGATGGGGACAAAATGTTACAAGCACCCATGTGGCGAGGGCTAACCGGGGATATAATCTGAGCTGTAAGAAGCAGCTGCGTAGCGTAGGTTGCTAGCGACTGGGGCAAGGCAAGTATTTTGCTGTGCAATTTACACCCTCAATTTTGCGCCCCTAGGGAATTTTGCATCCGGGGCAACCGCCCTCATGCCCCCGCTGCCTTCGCTCCCACACAACACCACTGGTAAAAGGTCACCTTACTGGACATGCAACTGAAATGAAACTGAAATCTAGATTGTTGCGGTGGAAACTGGACAGTGAGAAAAGACAAGAGTGAGATAGTGGAAATAATCAAACAATGAGGGGGTAGAATATATGGCACTCACAAGAGGATGAGAAATTGGATCATGAGCAGTGACTAAGTTTAAGGAATCATGCAAAATTCTTTGCAGCAGCACAATCTCTGCCCTCCCTGCTCCCCTCTTATGACGCCCCCTCAGCGACCGCGCAGCGGACGCGCGCAGCGGGAGCACCGAATGAGCGCCGAAGGTGCGCCAAAGGTAAGCCTGTCTGCGCCCGTCCGCGCCTGGACCGCGCCCAGTGCCAGGAGCCCTGGCCCCCACCGTCGGAAGCCGACCAGACGAACCTACTACGCCACCGAACTCAACGCTCTCAACACCGGCCGAACCCCGGGCTGCTACCGAGCCACACCGAGACGCACCCACGGACCCTTCAGCTGCTACTCCTGCAAGTTCACCTGCGACCGGACCCACGCTACACCAGCACCCACCAAGCCGAACTCCAGCAGCACCCACCTGAAGTGCATCCTGCTCAACACCCGCTCCGTCCACAGACACGCCGTCGAGCTCTGGAACCTGCTCGACACCACAGACCCAGACGTCGCCTTCCTCACGGAAACCTGGATGAACGCCTCCTCAGCGCCCGACATCGCCATCGCCATCCCGGACGGCTACAAGATCATCCGGAGGGACCGCGTCAACCAGACAGGAGGAGGCATCGCCATCATCCACAGGAACACCATCCGCATCACGACCGACACCGACGACACCCTCGCACCCGCCGAACACCTGCACTTCCAGATCCACGTCAACCCCAAGACCACCCTCAGAGGCACCCTCATCTACAGACCCCCGGGACCACGCACACAATTCAGCGAAGACATCGCCGACTTGGTCAGCCCGCTCGCCCTCCCCTCAGCCGACTACATCCTCCTCGGGGACCTCAACTTCCACCTGGAGAACAACAACGACCGCAACACCACCACCCTGCTGGACAACCTCGCCAACCTCGGACTCAAGCAACTGGTGACCACCCCCACCCACTACGCCGGACACACGCTCGACCCGATCTTCTCTTCCAGCAAGGACATCGCCTTCAGCCACGCCACGGGACTCCAATGGACGGACCACAGCTGCGTACACTTCAGCTACAGAAGGACCACGCTCCACCATCACCAGCAACAGGCTCCCCGCAGAAGCTGGAACAAGATCACTGCAGACCAGCTCACTACTTCCCTGAGCAAGAACCCTCCCACCAGCACAACGAACCCCAGCCAAGCGGCCACCAACCTCACGAAATGGATCAGCGACTGCGCAGACGACCTCGCCCCGCTGAAGACCCCGCCGAGCAGACCCGGCAGCAAGAAAGCCCCATGGTATAACGACGAACTCAAGAGCTCCAAGAAGAACTGCAGAGCACTCGAGAAAACCTGGCGCACAGACCCAACACCGGACAACATGACTGCCCTCAAGCTCGCCACCCGAAAACACCACCAGCTGATCCGCGCCACCAAGAAAACCGCATTCAAGGAACGACTGGACAACAACGCACACAACAGCAAGGAACTCTTCAACATCGTGAAAGAGCTCTCCAACCCCAATGCCGGAAACAACGACATCACCCCCTCGCAAGACCTCTGCAACTCCCTCGCCTCCTACTTCCACAACAAGATCGCGGACATACACAACAGCTTCAGCACTCAACCAACGCACGCCACGACCGAACCACCGCCCCCCACCACCACCCTCCGCGCCTGGACCCCGATCAGCACTGAACACACCATCCGCACGATGAACTCCATCCACTCCGGATCTCCGACAGACCCCTGCCCTCACCACATCTTCAACAAGGCCGACGCTGTCATCGCACCCCACCTGCGGGACATCATCAACACCTCCTTCGACATCGCCACCTTCCCGGAGAGCTGGAAGCACGCCGAACTCAGCGCTCTACTCAAGAAACCATCAGCAGACCCTACCGACCTCAAGAATTACCGCCCCATCTCGCTGCTCCCGTTTCCGGCCAAAGTCATCGAGAAGACCGTCAACAAGCAACTGGCCGCCTTCCTCGAGACGAACGGCTCCCTCGACCTCTCGCAGTCTGGCTTCCGGGCCAACCACAGCACCGAGACCGCCCTGATCGCAGCTACAGATGACATCCGAGCCCTGCTCGACAACGGAGAAACAGCAGCCCTCATCCTCCTGGACCTCTCCGCGGCCTTCGACACTATCTGCCACCGTACCCTAGTACAGGCCTCAGCAACGTCGGAATCCAGGAGAAGGCACTGGAGTGGATCATCTCCTTCCTCGCCGGAAGGACACAGAGAGTCCGCCTCCCCCCGTTCAGATCGGAGGCCACCGAAGTCATCTGCGGCGTTCCTCAAGGCTCCTCGCTCAGCCCTACACTCTTCAACGTCTACATGAGCCCCCTCGCAGCCATCGCACGCCAGCACAACCTGAACATCATCTCCTACGCCGACGACACCCAGCTGATCCTCTCCCTCACTAACGACCCCGCCACCGCCAGAGCCAACCTGCACGAAGGGATGACAGACGTAGCCAAATGGATGTCGAACAGCCGCCTGAAACTGAACTCAGACAAGACGGAAGTCCTCATCCTGGGATCCTCACCCTCCGCCTGGGACGACTCCTGGTGGCCCCCCGCCCTAGGCAGCGCACCCAAACCAACTGACCACGCACGCAACCTGGGCTTCATCCTGGACTCCTCCCTCTCCATGACCAGACAAGTCAACGCCGTCTCCTCGTCATGCTTCCACATCCTGCGAATGCTACGCAAGATCTTCCGATGGATCCCCACCGAGACCAGGAAGACGGTCACCCAGGCCCTCGTCACCAGCCGTCTGGACTACGGCAACTCTCTCTACGCCGGAACCACCGCCAAACTCCAGAAGAGACTCCAGCGGATCCAGAACACCTCAGCACGACTCATCCTGGACATCCCCCGCCGCAGCCACATCTCCGGACACCTGAGAGACCTGCACTGGCTCCCGGTCAACAAGAGAATCACCTTCCGGCTCCTCACCCACGCACACAAAGCCCTGCACAACCAAGGACCAGGATACCTCAACAGCCGCCTCAACTTCTACGCTCCCACGCGCCAGCTTCGATCGACCAGCCACGCCCTCGCCGCATCCGAAGAGCCACCACAGGAGGAAGGTCCTTCTCCTACCTGGCCGCCAAGACTTGGAACTCCCTTACGACCCACCTCCACCTGACCCAGGACCACCTCGCCTTCAGGAAGCAGCTCAAGACCTGGCTGTTCGAGCAGTAGCGGACCCCTTCTCCACCCCCCCCCCCCCCAGCGCCTTGAGACCCTCCGGGTGAGTAGTGCGCTATACAAATGCTCTGATTGATTGATTGATTAGATGAAAACAGGACAGGTAGTAGGAGACATCTGTGCAGGGTAGTGTATAGAGTAATTCCAATACAAATATCTCAATCAGTGCTAATGCTTCAAGGTCACCATACAACGACCACCCCACGTCGTAAAATGCAGACAAAAGCCCACATGTACTACAATGAATAACAGTTGGCAATCTAAGCATATAGCACAAAAGTAGAAGCAACAAATAAACTCCAATTGTCAATCATTGGTGTATTCTTCTCGCTTTATTCCAAGTTTTTAAGGTATACATCCATGTTTTCCATTTTCTCAACACTTATTGTTCAAGCCACAGAACATGCCAACACATGTTTCGTCTATACGGCTGTAAGCCATACACTTCATCAGGGCTAGAACAAGAATAAAGTAGCCAAACTACATTTAGACAATCAGTCTTCTACATGAAGGGTAAAATACATCCTTCACCCATAGTGTCTCTGCCACTGATGTGCAGAACTAAAGAAATCGTAGTGAAACAAATCAAAAACGGGGCAACTTAGTAGTCATATAAAGGTCTTCAAAAAGTAAAGAGAAGAAGTTAAATACGAATAAAAAACCATAAGGAGGTTCACCACTCCAGTGGATACGTGCACACATAAGCTAAAGAATATAATAGGTATTTGTGCAACTGAAGAAATCAGAAACAAATGAATAGAAGCCCATGTCCCCAACCGCATAGTGCTAGTTGTAAGTGCTGTATACACTTACCAAAGAAATAAGTCGTCATAGTCAACCAACACTTATGAAATAGGTTTACTAGTGTCCCAAATAATCCTGAAGGAGCAAAAACACAAAACCTTCACACTCAGAACAAACAACAGTAGGCTAACCGTAATGTCAAGCAGCATATTCTACACAATCCATTCAAGTCCATCCATATTTACGGATGAAAAAATTCAACCTCAAATTCTAACATCAGCAAGAAGAGACCTTCATGCATGTTTGCAAGGTTATAAATAGATCACAAAATGTAAAGGGATAATTCATACCTACAATCCTAGGGCATATCCACACATAATTTAAGTGCAGATGTTCGCTATCTGCTCAGGTTGGCAACTGTTATTCAATCAGGAACTAGGTTATGCATGGTATTTATTCTTATGTTCAAGTGATTAGGTTTTCGGTTACTATGTCCCTTGCATGCCACAGACACTTTGATGAAGCCCACTCAAATAGAAAAAAACCTCATAAAAACCGGGAATTTTTTTTTTAGAGAAACGCCCTAAAATATAAATCTAAAGAATGCTTATTAAGAGAAAATCAAGCGAACACTGAGTCAAAAATATTTCAGTTGATTTAAAACCAAATATTGTAGGATGAACTGCATTTTCTGCAAGAGCATCGAATGTTAGAAGAGAATTATGTAAAAATAATAATAGTTGAACACAGCCAATGTGATGTGTAAAAAATTAATGCGAAAACAAAGAATCTGCCCAAAAGAAATCAAATGCATATATATGTACGCAACAAACATCAAGCAATCTCTAAAAGCTTTTGTTACTAAATTCTGACAAAACTCCATTGAATAACTGCAGCGAAGAAATAGATGTTCTAAACTTAAAGCGTTCTGGTTTGAGGCCAGCAGAACGGCTGTGGAAATACGTTGACTCCAAGAACAAAACTGTCTAAACTACTTTGAAATTGCTACATTGTAGGGAAAAAATGGAATTTGGATGGCGGCCAGCGAGTAGCACCCCAGATCAATGCACCCTTCGAACTCTGCATCAATGCATAATGAATCGCACAGACAGGCTCCCTCCAACACTGCAGGCCTAGCTACAGAGTCATGGGCCCTGGAAGCAGGGGTGCAAGAGGTGCTTCAGCACATCCCAAAAACCACATGCCATGAAAGATTCGAAGGTGAACGAGCAATAAATAAATAAAAAATCGACATTTTGTTTCATAGCTTGTCGCATTTGCTGTCCGCTCAAAGGCAGAGGTCAAGTGTCAGGCCATGTCTTGTGAACAATTGCTGCTTATTCTATTATCATGGAGACTGATACTTGAACTTCTCGGACTGCAAAGTGAGAGGGTTTTGTAAGGTGAAGCTATGTGGCAATCTTGCTGGGGTTCCAGGAACGTGAAAGGAAAAGCTGTAGAATGTAATTCTTTCAAACATACAAGAACATTTGAAGGCTGTTAAAGGAGCTGTGCAAACATTTCGAAAAATATCAACAGTTAGTAAAGTGCAAACAAAGCACATGTTTTGTAATTTTGAAGTGTGGTGGAAACAAAGATTTTATTAGGAATAAAAAGAAATCAAGACATCATACTTGGTGATGTGCAAATTATAAATATTCTCTTAAACCATGTTTCCACATATTATTGTTTTGCACTACATAGTGTTATCAGTCAAACTGCATGTCTGCAAATGTAGTGGCAATTTTAATGGAAATGCTCTGGTCTGTAAATGACAGTGCATTACCACACCATGCTTTACTAATGTATTTGCAACAGCGTGCACTAAAATGTACCACCGGTTACATTCTACATTCTGACCACTCTCCAGCTAAATGGCTGTGACTGACGTGTTACAAGTTCTGTGTGTGACACTTGGATTTATCACAATGACTAAAACAATACATTCAGTAACAGTGGTGGCAGCATCCCCACTCAGAAAAGTCCAGCAGAACTACTGATAAGAGCAATGGAAAGTGTGCGGGCACCCTACAGTAGTATGGCTGCACCACACGCACCATGGTTGTGCGGGGCACAGAATGTCTTTCTAGAATCAAACACTGGGCACGTCCAAGTATTCAATCATTCGGCTCCAGGTAGTCAGGTAGATCGCTTCTTTTATTGAAAGCTGGCCTCCCACATTGATCTTCTGCAGAGTCCTGGAAGGCGCGTTTAAAACAGAGTCTGGATTGATTTTTCGCTTTAGTTTTCCAGGACCTGCCCATCTGATGCTGGATGGGCCTTTCATTTAAAAAGTTTACTAGCAAAGGTGCCAAAAAGTGCAATTGGTTATGTTCTAAATAAATGTCAACAAACCTTTTCAGGACACTAATGGGTAGCAACTGTTGTGTGTTTCAAGCGATGCATTTTATGTGTGCATAAGGTAGACCAGCATGCTGCTCTCCACACCCTAACAAACAAAGATGGATGGCCGAGAGGACACCCGAGGTGGCCAAAAATGACTTATTTGTTTACGAAGATCAGAGTTATGATCCAATTTCTTTACAGAAAATAGGTATCCACCGTTTTCTACGATTGATTGAAGGCAGGCATCACAGGATCATTACTGCCGCTACCACATGTCCTTTCAAACCGGGAAGATATCAGATATGTAAATGAAATACAAAAATATGGCATATGGCACAAATAAACTCATGATCGCGCAATCTTTTCGCAAACACCAATTTTATGGAAGTTATGATAATGTCATTACTGCAATGCCAATGGATACATTTAACCTTATTCTGAGTGCTGGTGAGTAGTGCAATTTAATTAAAGGAAGACATGCTGTGACCCGGAAGGGTAACTGCTCCAAATGTAGGTGGGCGATTGGCTATGAGCCTGAAGTCACACCTTCTATTTTCGGTTTAGGCTTGGTGCTGTGGTTGCTTCAGGGCTTATGGAGAGGTTACTGGATTAGCATTACAGTGATGTTTGCAATGACTGCCCGTTTAAAATAAATACAAATTCAGTAGGTTTGGCTCTATAGTGCAGGTAAAAGTGCAACATGTGAAGAATAATAACCTTTTATGTAGCTTGAACTTCTAAACTAGATAAGTCACGATATACTCTCAAAGAGGTACTTTGCTGTACATGTCAGGGGAGGACATTATAACTATAAATGTTCAAGTCGATACCAAGAGGCTGCGGTATTTCAGTGACAGAAAATGGAGCTCAGGTGCATGTGTCTGACAAACCACTGACTGCAATGCATATAGCTATACATATTTAAGGTTCTTTTATGCCCATAGCTCGTCATCCACACCCTTGTTTCACTCATAGCAGTATAAGGCCTGTCCACCTCCGCAGAAAGGCACTACCCATAAGACAAAGCCGGCAGTGCATCCTGCTCCCATTGGGCACAAAACATCCCTGCATACTCCCAACACATCCTGTTTTTTTATTCCTGTCTTTTGACAGGCAGTAGTTCCAGAGACAGGATTACGTTCCCCCCAAACATATTTCGGCTGAATGTAGAGCACCAGCTGAATCGCTTTCTGGGTACGCCTGTATTTTTTGCAGGACCTGGATTTCGTAACATAGACTTCTAGGATTGGAGGAGGGTGACATAGAATGGCGGGTGCCGCAGGCGGCCTTATCCTGGCAGTGGATGTCAACGGCAGTCTCAGTTTCCAGGTTCCTTGCTGCTTGGAACAATGTGCATGAGGTGAAAGTCATCGCATAATGGTCAATTATATCACGTGGGCACCTGGACTGGGATAAAACCTTGAGCTAAAACTCAATCTGGGTTATGACCATTAATAGGCATGACCACTTGTGTAAAATCAGGGGCAATGTTCACAAGCGGGACACGTTTGTCCTTGGAGATCACAGAACCTGGGATTAAAAACTTCTGCAACCAAAGACTTATTAAACTCTTCAACAGGGATAATATTTCAGATTAAGCACACATGCTCATCTTCTTTCTACATATTTGTTTTGTCAGCAGTCCGTGGTGGCGAAGTTTGCTAGATGGTTATTATACCTTTCACCATAAATTAAATGTAGACATCCAAATTAAAAAAAGGCTATATGACCTAGAATAAACAATGTTGTAGATATTATTAGATACGAATTGAGACAACACATCTTAAGTGGCTAGTTACAAACTTAGGGGTCGATTAGGATTGCGGTTTTCCAGCATCCTACGGGGCGCCGGAAGCCACCGTCGGCCCGGAGGATGTGGGAAAACCGCTGCGGAGCCTCAAAAGACCCACCACTATATTAGGATGGCGGTGGGTCTTGAAATCTGTCCGCAGCTTTTCCGCCGTGGTCGCCTTCCGACCGCGGCGGAAAAGCTTTAACATGGCTGGCGGTGTCTATCAGACACCGCCAGCCATATTAGGATGGTGTAAGATGTATGCTTTTTCGTGGCGACTTTTCCGCCGTGGAAAAGCATACGGACCTTCACTTCGGGGGCCCGTTGCGGGCCCCCTGGGTGAAGGGGGGGTGGGGGATGCAGATGGGGGGTACCTATGGTACCCCCCTGCATTTGCGTGAACAAAGCAGCAGGCACCGCGCGGTGCCTGCTGCTTTGTGCACGCAAATGCGATGCATGCATCTTTAACATTGCGGCGGGTGCAGCTTGAAGCTGCACCCGCCGCAATGTTAAAGATGGAGGATGTGACCTCCACCCTGGCGGTCACATCCTAATCTGCACGGAGGGAACGCCGCAGCCCATGCGGACGTTCCCTCCTACTCTGGGGTCGCGGACGGACTCAAGTCCGTCTGCGATCCTAATCGACCCCTAAGTACTATTGAGGCTAACTTCATGCAGACATAAGGTGATGGAAACCAAACGTTAACAAAAAATTACTGCTGCTGATTTTAAAAACGATTTTCTTACAATGCCATATAAACGAAGTATGATGTGCATGGGAAGGCTATCGATAATTAGTTTCCAAGTAAATTTACAAGTAAAAGGAAGATAAGTAGACGAGGACGAGTTTCCAGGAATTCGACCAATAGACTACTATAAATGCATTCAAGAAATTACTCCAACATTTTTAGGTAGAGTAGAGGAGGGAGATCAGAGACCTACATTGTTGGTGGATGTGGATAGTATTGATGTTGGTCTACTACAATCTATTCTTGTTACAATTCAGTTCAGCACTGCGCCGCATTTTAGTATTTCAATGACATTCATGTTGTATATTTGACAGGTCTATCATTACCACAAAATACCTTTCTGGTTTTAGACAGGTTAAAATTAACAAATAGGTGGCAAATAGTTTCAACTCTTTAGAAACATTGTTTACAGAAAAATTCCATATGACCTCCAGGTAGTGTCTGTGTATTAACACTATTGTATACCAAAACTCGAGCATCTGGACAGCAATGTTATGGTTTGGAAAACTAACCACAACAGATTACAGCTGTAACAGTATTCAAAGTGCAGATGAAAAATGCTAAATTCAAGTCAGTGAAAGAGGGATCACTAACAACACGGTAAGAAGGAGTAAATAATAATGTGCATGCAGCCAGGTGTGCTTATGACAATGCCGGTGTAAACCACACTGTAGGACAGTGTGCCTCATACAAGATTTTGTTCGTATTGGAATACACACTGATGACCAATGCATTAACAGACACAGCAGAATCTAATCTGCATGCATCTAGCTGTACTGTCTCTTGTTGAAGAACTACAGCACACAACCTGAAAATGTAATTTGTAATTACAGTAAAAACAGGCTTAATCCACTTCCATTCTTTTAAGCAGAAACAGCTCTTGATTTTGGGCATGGTTTCGCTACTGTACAGCAGAAATGGATTTTTGCTCTCTTAACAACATTTAACCTCTGGATTAAATCCCCACAGAAACAGCAAATTGCCTAAAACAGAAGTAATAAGATTAACCCAGAATGAAATACGCATCAGGAATTGGAATAAGGCGGGGTTAGTCCAGTCTCTGTTGCCTACCCAGCATCCTTAATTACAAATAAATATCACGAAGAGGTCTGTTATTGCGCTTCAAATTTCGAATTAAATTCTAACATTACATCACTATGTGAGGAAAACCTTAATGACTCTGGCAGAAAAACTGTGTTATACACAAACACTGTCCAGTTGGACTATGTTGGAAACCTTTCAAACATTTCAAGGAGTCCACCATTCAATGTGGTAACATTTCATTTTACCAAAACTTTCGTAGTTGGAGAAAACAGAAGACAGTGGACTGTACGAGGTTACTGCCAATAGTTTATATTCACAATTCATCTGCAATGGTTTGTGAATAAGTGACAAAGTGCAGAAGACACAGTGCTCAAAAAGTGGCCAAAACATTAACAACCTATATGCAATAAGACACTGCACCGTCCCCTGGTTCTATACATAATTCACAGCTATGTATTCCATGACACTGCAGTGCAGGCCAGTCTGCAGTTCCTGCTATTATTATATCTGAGAACCGACGGGGTGGAATTGTCAACGTTTCAATCCCATGTCATTAAAGCGGTCTCCTCAGGACCACGTCATCTGACTAAACGGCCCATATACGAGTATAGATTAGTGTTCCATAGTCTGCCATCACACACCAAGAAATCAATACTTGGCTGTCCAAAAACCTGCCTCCTGCAATATAATTAGTTATTCCACAAGAACTTCACAGAAGCGGCCGAATCAGGGTGCAATCAAACAGAAAAACTGCATTCTAAAAATATCACCTATACAAAAGTGCAATATTTATTATAGTATTGCAACTGATGGAGATAAACAAGTTTGAAATAGTGCTTTGCAGATTTCACTAAATATATTGTATTGCTTTGTCTGTTTGGTGGGAACAACATTGAATTCCGCATTCCAACCAAGCCCAGAATGCTATATAGAATACTGACTCTAACTTGGGTTGTTTACCTGCTCAGTGAGAGGGCGAGTGAGGGACACAGCGCAGGTGGGCAAATGTTGTGTGCCTGCATTAGGTAAGATTAGGGAGTGGGTGCTATTAGTTTTTGCTGTCATATTTTAAAAGCTGTCACTTTCCCTCCACGTTCTTTACACCCTCTCGCGTTCACCTTGCAGGCAATAAACAGAGGTTAACACGCTCTTTACAGGGTGTTGAGCGATGTTAACACTGTGATCGTAGGGCAATGAGGGTTAATTATAGTATCACACCCTGTACCGAGGGCAGTACTGGCCATTAAACGCCCTCTCCCAAAATTAAAGGCCGAGCAGTAAACGAGAGGCATTTAATGACATGCATCGCCTGATGCAGAAGGCCTTCTGCTTTTAGAACATTCCACACACTGGGGGCAGAATCTTATAAATGAAAGAAGAAGCTATGTTGAAAAACATTGGTATGCTGGACAAGACTGCTAGTATCTGTCCCTTGACACTCCATTCTGTTCAGTGCAGCTCCTAAAATTACACTGTTCTAATTACACATTAACAGCCCGGAGTAGGAGAGAAGCACATACTGTACTGTATATTTATGATCATTAAAATAATTGAGTTGATTCCTAGAACAATTTCTAGTCCATTTGATAACATCCAGACTGCCACAAATCAACGTCATCTGTGTGGACGCACATCCAATCCACACCCCTGCAAAGATCAATCAATGTAAAACGGCCTCTAGACTCAAACCCTTTTACTGATAAACCTTGCAAGGGCTGCGGCTCTCATACCAATCGCCTTATTCTCACACTAAATCACCCATAACATTGTCCCCATAATTAACGACTCAAACACATTTTAATCTTTTTTTCCTAAACACTGGTGATTAAAATAAAACCCAAGATGTAAGAGTTAACAAAATATTAAAGCATTTTAACTTTATAAACAAAATGTCAAGAAAGTATTTCTGTATATGGCACTAATAGAAGCTAAAAGTGAAAGTCCACAACAGTACATGTTGTGAAATGTGAGCCCTTTACTAATTCTGCCTCCCAATTAATGGCGAACATATATTTGTACTGCCTTCGTTAGTACGAATCTGAGTTACCTTCTGTCAACAAGCACTTTGGGAAAGAAAGAGCACGTGGGTCAAGGCAATACCTACATGGATGATTCCAACACCACAACTGGCCCAAGGGTGCCTTGATCTCTGGTCTCCTGTAGCTTAGATCTCTACCAGTCAGTTTTGTCTTTCTAGCACCCCAGTGATTGAGTACTAACGTGTACACGTGATCCTCTGCCTTTATTGGTGGTTACTGAATGCCTTCTGTTGATTGTAGTCTCCATCACTTTACTGTTCATCTGATTATCATGCTATTGTTCACACTATTTATTACTTGTCACAACTTTGTATGTCTCGTGACGTGATGCCTGTTAGTGCCATATCTACCTTATGTAAAGCCTTGAAACACCAAGAAAAAATATGTACAGATAAACATTTGTTTAAGAGTAAGCTGGATTTTTCAGTCTATGCACTTTTTTCCTTTTTACGGGCTCGGCGACGTCACCACTTCGTCAGAAGTGGGGAGGAGCTGCGAGCCGTATTGTTACGGGGTTTGTGGCTCGTGCTGGAAAAATTCCTCTGTGCGCGAGTTTTTGCAGTGCTTCATTTTAGCAGCTGCATGGTGATTGGTCCTCGCGGTGCTGTCTTTTTATTAGTCTTGACGCAATGGCCATATCTAATTTTCGTCCGCCATTTTGGCCATTTTCTGTGCGGTTTCGCGCACGGCAGTCCATTAATTTTAATTAGGAGCTGTCAGGGTGGCCTTCTAATGCAATGCAGATGGTCGGAGCGCGTTCACCATTCTGCATTGCATGTATCGGCGCGCGTTCTTGTAATGTGGCGCTGCCTCCCCTCAGGCTGACAGAGAGAGGGTGGAGCCCGCGCCCAGCCTTGTGTAAATCAGAGGCATTTTAAGCGTTTGGGGGGCCACGGCCAAAGGTACTTTGGGGACCTCCGTTGGGAGCAGCCTCGAATGTATGACCCAGTTTCACCCCTTTCGCGCCGTCTCTGGCCGGGTGACTGACAGACACAGACCCCGTCCGGATCTTAAATGTGTTTACACCTAATATTCTGGGACAGCGGGGTGTGTTTTCAATATAGAACCCATGAGCAGTTCAATCATATTACAGCGAATAATCGCGTTGACCCTCCAACCCATTTCTCACATGTCAGGCCCTGGGCAGCCCCCACTCTGTTCATGTCTTAAATCGGCTCTGGTACAAATATTTATTTTTTGGGCTGCATAGCGCCACCCCTTAGCGCCTCGACGTCCCATAAAGAGATCTATACATTCCAGAGGTGCAATTCAGCGCCCGTCGGCCAGTGGTGCGCACCAGGCCCATTCATGATTTATACCTTTTCTTTGTTTACAATTTCTATATAGTGTGGACTGATCGAAGGGGACTTGAGGGCTTTGCACAATTACACAAAGTCACTTATTTCTTTTTGAAAGCACGTGGAGATGAAGTGATTTGCCCAGAATCACAGGATGCTGAGCTGACGCCGAGACTCAACTCGGCCCCCAGTTCTAGCTTCTCTTTCCAGGTGTGTTGTAAGTAGGCCAGGGCCTCCCCCTGGCCCCGGAGAGCTCGCCGAGGTTCACTCTCTGTGGCCCCGGAGAGGCCAGGGGGTCACTTCATGGGTTTCCCTCTCAATGGTGCTTTGGTTCCTTGTCCAGGGGGGTCTCCGTGTAAAGCAGCCTGTCTCTTTCTAGCGCTTCGGAAGTCTCCGTCCCGGGGCAGCGTAGGCACTTTCTGACGTCATGAAATGCACTTTCCATGACCCCCTCGCACATCGTCGTCATCTTAGTAAATCTGGGATGAAATGTGTCCATCGAGGCTGGCCTCGGCCTGGGGTCGGGGCTGTGCGGGAGCCTCGGTGAGCGGTGCGTGAAGCGCTGCCCCCCCCCTCCGACCTGCCGACATTGACCAGGGGTAAAATACCACGAAAAGAGACTTTCAGAGTTTGATGCAGAAAAAAGCGATTTCTGCGAGTTCTGCCCCGTTTTTTTGCCAAACAATCGTCACTCTGGGATTTATTGCCCCCAATACTCTCCGATCCCGCAGTGCCGGGGGTATAAAGTGCCCTAGAGTCTCACCTCTTTATGGGGACCGGAGCACTTTCTGGAATTCAGAGTGTTGCACACCCCTCCCCCCCTCCGGACTCAGGGTCGCTCTCTGCGCAATATTCTGTTTTTCTACTTTCTACATGTCAGCGCTGCGAAGTTGCCAGGAGGCACTTAGCGCTTTTCAAATCACCTACACAGATAAATGGCATCTCTCGAATGTCACTCAATCCCCAGAGCTGCGCGGGGTCCCAACCGGACTCGAGGGCCCCTCACACCTTGAACCCTCCTGGGTGAGGCGGGGGGGGGGGGTTAGCACCAGCTGTGCCTCGGCAGAGACCACCCGACCAGCTCTGGAAGGATGAAAGGCCGGGGTGGCCCTTTCGCAGTCAGCAGGTTACACAGATCTTTGCAGCCGGGCCGCAACCTACTGAGGTGTCTGACTGAAAGCCCAGAATATTTGATTTTATAGTTCTGGCAAAGTCTGAACTTGATAAACACATCACTAATACATTAATCGAGTGAATAAAAACACATATTTAGTTGAATCCCACCGGTCATTTCCAAGGGTTTGTTGCCAGTGTAAATGTCTCACAGCGCTTTTCCAAACAAACTACTTATCAAACAGGCGGATTCCCTGCCTTTGAGTGACTGAGATTCATATGAAGCAGCGGAGGAGTGAGCCCTGATCAATCAGTCCTGAATGATTGTAGTGCCTCGCAATTGGGAGCAGCCCCATGGAGGCGCAGACGCTTTACAAAAACAGTATTTAAAATAATTAAACTTATAACCGCTGATGATTCATATGGAATGTTTGATTTTCGGGCAGGCACGCGCACAACGCGGAATTGAATGCACTGCATTATATATATATATATATATATATATATATATATATATATATATATATATATATATATATATATATATATATATATATATGAGGTGTCCCCTCAAAAGATGCGATGAAGCCGGTCCACGTGCATTTGTATCGCAAGCTCAGCCGGGGGTGCTATGAACAGCCCACATTTGTGGAGTTCTCACCGTGCGCTGATTGTCATTGCTACAAATAGGATATTTGCTGATTCTGAAGCTCCCTGAAGGCAAGCAACTAAATTATAGGCACATGCATGTTCCGCCAATTACCTCCTTGCAGGGGGAGTTTAGAAGGAGGGGGATCGCGAGGAATCGTGTGAAATCAGGGCGGGGTTTTCAGTCCTCTTAATCCTAAATTGCTTTACCATCACCCCACTCCCCCGCCCCCGTCCAACACACACAAGATACACCAAAACAATAGCAGAAGCCCCGTCTGGGTATAGCTTAACACTAAATTACACGAAAAATCAATTTCAAATAGGAGAGTAGACCTTTTGCTCCAAATTAGCATAACTACTCATTTAAGTCCCGTCCCACCTTTTTTAGGGCTCGGCGACGTCACCACTTCGTGAGTGCAGAGTGAGTGTAGAGTGAGTGTAGAGTGACAGTGAGTGCAGAGTGACTGCAGAGACAGTGTGTAAGGGTGCAGGGTGCACATTGTGTGAGTGTGCAGAATGAGTGTGCAGGATAAACAGTGTGTGACTATGCAGGGTGACATTGGGAGTGTGCGGGTGAGCAGTGTGTGAATGTGTAGGGGCAGTGTGTGAGTGTGCAGAAAACACCACACACACATACACCACACACACATACCACACACACACACACCATACACACATACATCACACACACACCACACACATAACGCACACACAAACCACACACCTCAGTCTCTCAACACCACACACTCGTCACCACTCAACACAACACACTCACCACCACACTCACTCCCCAGGCTCACCCCCACAGACTCACCACCACACACTCACCAGTACACAGAAAACAACACACACAACAACACACCCCCAGCCGTCAATGAATTCTTTCACCATGCACAAACACCAACAACCATCAGTCATCTGTGCACGCTTTTACCAAGAACACACCCACCAGCCGTCAGTGCACCCTTCCACCAGGCACACACACCTCCAGCCGGCAGTGCACTTTTCCACCAAGCACACACACCACCAGCCATCAGTGCACGCATCAATTGTTAACGCATCCACAATTAACTATTGTAGCAATCGCAGTATGGTACACTTTACTTTTAAACATATTCATCTAAAGCACAGCATGCCACCATTGGTAAAATTACAATCCAATCCACATAATTCCACTACACACCACATGCACACACTCCATAACACATGGCGAACAGACATTGCCATTTACAATGCCATTAGCTCAAACTCAAATAAATCTGAGCCCGATTGCATTTCTAATGCTTGTTTGAGATTAAATCTAGTGGAATTCTCTTAAAGCAAGGTACACAGCTCAACAGAATAAGAAATCAATGCTGAGATCAGTGCATAATTGCAGGGGAAAGGTATGAATCTCAATAGATCTGACTTAGCCTTTCATTGTTCTGTATTTGATAAAATAAAAATCACTGAGTTGGACAACAGGTACACACAACTATTTACAAAAATTCGTACTATAAAGTGCAATATGAAACATGTAATAATACTTTTACTATATTAAAGGAAGTTCTCCCAGGTATTGACAATTTCAAGATTAAGTAGTCTAGTGTTACAAGCGGGCGTCAGTAGCAGGGTCACATAAGATCTCACTAATTCATAAAATAAGGACAAAACATGTTATTGCTCTCTCAGTCAGACGCAAACACCAATTTAATAACAGTTGCATTCTCATATCTGTTTATAAAGAGGCTCTTATCATTAACCAAGTAGCTTGCCCATCATATGTCAGAAACAAAATTCTGTTACATAAAAATGAACAAACCTTTAATCACAGGGTCACTCCCTTTCATCCCAAACTCACCATCTTAAAATTCTCTGTCGCATAAATGTGAACATCATATTATCACAAGCTCGCTGGGATTAAAAATTGGGGCAATCCAGAATCACCAATATTATGCCACTACATTTGAATTGGTTATTTAGCATATTTTTATGCTGGGGTTGGAAGTGCTTTGGAGTCTCTAGTCTTTAGATTTGCAAAAAGGGGCCCCTTGGCGCTATTAATTCCAGCTATTAAAATATATAAGGTTCAGGCTTGTGGTGCTGTTTTGTTTGGTGCAGAGCTATGGGGCCACTGCTCTACAGCTTCCCTAGGGGTTGGTGAGAATAATTCCATAGGAGCCCTTGTGCACATGGGGAGAGGAATTCCTTAAGTTACCCTTAGGCTAGATCTAACACTCAAATCAGTTTCAAGCCAGGCTAGACTATGGCCTACACTCTATTGGCTTTGTATATTGTCTACAGAGGAACTATAACCAGAAAGAGATGGCCTCATAGATAACTTGAGTTTAGTTTCTTGACTTAGGAGATCCAGTGGTTTGTCTATGTCAAAGAGTCCCTACACAATTTGGAGATGGGCAATTATTTGAATGATCCTTCCTCTATTTCGACATCCATGGCAGGTGTGATTAAATGAAGGTTCTGGGTACAATTTGATACTTGTAGCGAGCCATCTAGTTCCACGGGAACCCGTACCAGGTTTTTTCTTTTGCATAAAAACATACCTATGGCTGAGGAGTTCCTAGACTTTATTCGCCATGCGCGCAAGATCCCTCTTTTTTACAAATTAGGTATGGCATTTTGCCCATTGCTACTTTCACCTCAATATGGTCGTCATCACAGGATAAGTCTATTTTGTGCTCAGCATGCGGTCAAGCTGACGAAACAGAAGAACATTTATTATTCTTCAGTGCAAAGTATTCTAAACCACAATCTAGTAGATCGTGTCTATGTGTCGTCTTTTGGGTCTGATGGATCATGTAAATACGCTTAGAATTTGCAAAAGCGATTCTACATGGGTGATAGTGGTTGCAGTTTCTAAATTCCTGTTTGTAGCATGGCTGATTAGACACAAAGCGATAGCCACCCTACTTGTTGCACATATTTTGAGTACTTTACAGATTAGCACACATTAGTTTATTCTTGTATTAATTTTGCTCTGATGATTATGGTTCTTTTGCAAGATGATATTGGGTTATTGTAATTTTTCTTCCAAAAAAGCACTATGATTTGGCACTTTTTATGGATTTGTTAGCTATTTTATCTAGATGAATGTCCTTGATGTTTTTGATTCTGTTTTAAATTGTTGTCTATAGTATATGTTTTATTGTGTCAATTAATGTTATATTGTGTGTAGTAGAATTTGATATGATGAGTTTTAATTTTGTTCTTGTCGATGAACTATTATGTTCGATCTGCCAATACAGAAAGAAAGATTTAGAGAGTTTAGTATTCTAATTCCTATCATTTTTGATGAAATATTTCCCAGATAATGCGTCACTCCAAATATTCAATTACCCAAACTTTAAACAACAGATGGAATGCATGAAAGTCTGCAATCCCAATAAAGGAGGTGTAACACTTTTTAAGTACTTGATAAAACCCAGATGGTGCCCCCGTAGCTAATCTGAAAAATAACAGATTCTCAGACTATGCCTGTTCCAATGATCTGCCATTTTAACAAATGCAAAACGTGCCCAAAGTATATGTCTATGTACCTTTTAATATACATATAACATATATCTGAGTGAGAAAGTATGTGAACTCTGAGTGGTAATATAAGTTAACATAAAATGTACATTTTTCCCATTAGAAAGATCTGGGGGCCTAACATCCTCCAAGGTTGAACATAATGAGAATTCAAAGACCTGCCACTGTTCATTTGCTTGAGGCAATCTTTAGAAAGCAGGCAAACTGCGATCTGTGGGGCACAACTTTTTTTTACAGTCAAGAAGTCTCTTAACTGAAACCTTCTGAATATTCTGAAAAAAATCTAAACACACTTGCAAAAATACAGAAAAAACAACAAAAACACCGAACATTAATTATGTGCCTGAAAGGGATTTAAGTCTATAACTTGCTAGAAGCTGAACAAATGTGGACATATTGCAGCACTTTATCTTTTGCGATCCAAGTGACAACTTGTTTGTCTGCTAGCAATATATCTCCATCTGTATTGCCAATTGTGTTATCCCATAAATGATCCTTCTGTGTTTAAAATGTTTGTTTCTATCTCGGGTGTCTAACTCCTAATCATTGTGAATGAAAAAGTCCTCTGCTTATGGCAGTGATCGCCTTTTAACTGGAGTGGTCAAGGCATGTTATGGCCACAGCTTATTAATACCTTACTATCTTATGTGCTTTACTCGACTTTTCGAAAAAGGTCCCAACACACTGTATGGTGTCTTGCTTGACCCTGCACAAGGCCCAAAGATATTGCCATTATTACTCCTATGAATTTAAATTTACATGGCTGCGCTTCAGGTTCTCTTAATGGGCGGAGCATTTTCATTCATAGTACCTTCAAGAGTCTTCTATCAAGGATGTAAAGCACATGAAGTACTGCTTTGAAGACAGTCACTGAGGGATGAGACCCTTTTAATGCCAGTAGCCAGTTCATTCTGCAGTGATTTTACAATCCGACCCTCCTCAGAAAGGATTCTATGTGTGTGGATGTTTCTGATAGATTCATTATTACCAAGGTCTGAGCGGTAGCAACAGCTTGAGTTAGTGCTACAGATAATGCTGCATGTGGCAGAGGTCCCGTGAGTTTGTGATTTTTCCAAAAGTAGATAGGACATGTGCCCTGATTTCTTTAATGTAGTAAAATAATAAATGATCTTAGCCGATGTTTTTGTTGAAATGCATCATTTCGGATAGCTGAAAAAAGACTACTAAAACAATTCACTTTAATGTAAACACGTTTATGAACTCCAATTGTGATATTAATGGAGAAAATGGGGCAAAACAAATACAAATTTTATACTAAGGTAACATATATTCCACGATGCATATTCAGAACAAGACACCAACAGCTTAATGTGTCTTCGCTTGTGTACCCAAGAAAAATACAAAATAAAATAAAACATATTTCTGGGGCACTGGGTACGGTTGTGGATGCCAGACATATCGAAACAAATGTGACTTTACTTCAAATTTTATGAGCTGAGAGGAAATACATCCAACAGAAAGAACACATTACATTTCTTTTGATACCTGTGGTATGCTGTAGTATGTGTTGAGTGGTAAGTTGTATTAGGTTCTGAGCTAGGTGTTGAATACACCAGATGAGAATGTGATGGTTTGAACTGAGGGAAAGTTGGAGCTGGTGTGGCTCTGACCACTGATGGATGGGGTCTGATGTACTAGACATAATAACCTGAATAGAAGAAGAAGATGAACTAACATGTGGAGATTCCTACATTTCACATTGGTGACGACTGGAAGCATTGAACTAAGCCACAGACCCCAACATCACTGAATTTTATTTAAATTCTACTGAAATTGTCAGGGCAAGAAAGTGTATGTGAGCAGAGATTCCCAGCAATTTTGTATCTGCCTTGCCTCGCTTCACATTCAATGGCACAGTGGTGCGGGTTAATACGACACAGTTAAATTGCACTTTGGGAGGCAATGAAATGCATTTGGGGAGGCGTATTGAAGCTCAAATGCACGTGTCACCGTATGAGGCTAAGCGTCTCTTGTACCTCGAGCACCTTGGCGGGTGCATTGGTGGCTTGTGTGCAATACATGCTGTGACCGTGGCCATCTTGTTGGGCTCAACTTGTCGCCGGAAATTCTCAGAAACTGTTTGGGATTCTAGTCTTTCAAGGAAGGATGCGACAGTGCGATCGGCGATCTTCACCACACGTTCAGGATTACTCCCTGATGCTGGTTTCTTGGTGTGGTGCGCAGTGACATCTTATGAGGATCATCTCGTAAAAGTGGTACTGGTTGTGCACAATTTGTATCTTCCCCTCTTCAAACTATCTTTCTGTAGTGACACCTCGAGTATCTCAGCAGGTACTGGCGAGTTTGATTAAGTGAATGGTTATTTCTTCACATGTTGAGACATAACACGTGGATACTTGAGTATCTAGTCGGTCAATGATGATTGGGACTAAGAGTGTGCGTGAGAGTATTAGTGTGTGTGAGTGAATTGTTTTCTCTACTTTACTGTTGACAACATGCATAATGTGACAGCACCTCTTTTCTTTCATCTCCAGGCGAACCTGCAATACCATGGTGATGGAAGAATGTTTTTATGCATTATGCCAGGGTGTGCGGTACTTCTCTAGGAGTGGAGAGAAAACTATTTTCTTATGCATTGCTTAGGTCAAGAGAAGCAGCAGGTGTTTCAAAATTTGCCTGAATTGTACTCTGATGATGCTAATGAACTCAATGAGTATGAGATTTGCCTGAAAAAACTTGATTTATACTATTTTCCGAAGATAAACATCATCTTGGAATGATATCATTTTGGGAGAAGAATGCACTATGTGGGGGATTCAGTTGAAAGTAATATAACAGCATTGAGGAAATTGGCTTCCACATCCAATTTTTGTGCGTCAAATGATGAAATGTCCCGTAACCAATTCATCTTAGGATGCACACTGGACAAGGCAAGAGAAGCCTTAGGGCTCAAAGATAACCCCACATACAAAGAGATCTTAACAAAAGAAAAAATGTGTGAGCATTCGCTAGTGTGTGTGGAAGTTATAGGTAACCAGAAGTCTAGTGATGAAAAGAAGGAACCAGTGCTAGTGGTGAAATCTAAGGGTATCGCGACTGCTTCTGGTAGGCAAGAAAAGTGAATGGCAAAGAAATCTCAGATTAAATGTTTTAGATGTGGAAATATGGGACTTGTGGAAAATTTCAAGGAGTGACCTGGTTGGAAGGCCACGTGCAAAACATGTGGCAAGAAAGGTCACTTCACCTCCTGTTGCAGCTCAGTTAAGAGTGTGACAAAAATGAGAGACGTGATATAGAATTCTAATCCCAAATGTGAGGAAATTGTTTAACAAATAAGAAATGGAGAGTGTGACGTACGTGCTGAGATTTTGCGGATCAATGGCTCTTCAGTAAGAATGCTATTTGATTCTGGGGCAAAAATAAAGGTAATATGCAAGAGAGTTTGAAGGGTTCAATGAGCTTGATGACACCTTATATCAGGCCCAAGGTGTATGGAAGACAGCCCATCAAGTTGATGTGTTACTTTTGGGACACTAATGAGTTTTATGACAGAACGTCAGCTAAAATGTAGGTGCTCTTCAAGGGAGATTCCTCAATTACCTGGTTTCATCATAGAGATGTATCTGTATTCCTGGATCTGAATGCAACACCTTCAGGGAAATTAAAAGATGGTTGGCTGCAAAGGAAAGGTTGTGGCATCAAGGGTTGATGATGTGAGAAAGTCAATTTACTATGAAGCACAATTCCATGGACTCTTTCGAAAGGAGTTGGGACAGCTGAAGAATTATGTTCACCGTATAAAGCTTAGGTCTGGGGTGACTCCTAAGGTAGGAAAAAAAGAAGTGTGCCTGTGATGGTTAATGATGCAGTGAAGAGGTAATTGGACAGGCTACAGGAGAGTGGAGTGATTCAAGAGGAGGAGGCAACTGAATGGGTGTCAATGGTGGTGAAGGCTCAGTAAGCGAATGGAGAAGTCAGACTTTGTATGGACCTGAGAGAGCTGAACAAGGCTGTTGTTGCAGTTCGCTATCCATTACCTAATATCACAGAAAGAATGTGTTGTCTGGGTGATGCCAAATTCTTCACTTCATTAGACCCAACCTCAGCGTACCACCAGATATCATTACAGCCTTAGTCACAAGAACCAACCTCATTTAACACACATTTGGGACTTGCAACTATGTTCGGGGGCCTTTGGGTTTCATTTCCGCCTCTGCTGTTTTTCAAAGGGCTATGGAGCACATAATGGAGGGTGTTGACAGTGTGAATGTTTACCAAGGGGGAAGAAGTCGGAAGGAGCATGATTTCAGGGTATGTGACTTTTTAAAGAGACTGGGTGAGAGTCGGGGGACTCCAAAGCATGAGAGGTGCAAATTTGGAGTGACAAAGTGTATCTTGGACACCTAATTACAGATGATGGGATTTGACCAAAGGACTATTTGGAGAATACCATCAAGGAGATGCAGAGTCCCACTTCTAAGGACGATCTGGTGAAGTTTTTAGGGACTGCAGAACCTTTATAGTAGATTTTTCGCTACCTTTGCTGAAGGGTGTAGTAGCATGGTGGAATTAATAATAAAAGTTGTAGAGTTTACTTGTTCGAAAAAGTGTGAAAAGGAATTTGAGAAAGTGAAAATTACTTTGTGCAAAGCGTCAAACTTGTGTAGCTTCGAGTCAAGCGCCAAGACCTTCTTCAGGACAATTCCCAGCATAAAATGGCTGGGACAGTGTTGGGAAAGTGAACACAATATTATGTCTAGAGTATTCCGTGGAGCTGAGACTAACTATTCAGTCATAGAGAAGGAGGCTCTGGCAATCTGCTGGGCAATAAGGAAAATGAAACTGAGAACATTATTGTGGGGTAGCCCTTTAGTGGTAAAAAATGATCATAAGCCTTTAAAGGAGGTTTTTTGTAAAATAAAGGGCATTGATGTCCTCTCCAGTAGGATTTGAAGATGGGTGGTGGCATTACAAGAGTTTGATTTTGTTGTTTCGTATTTACCTGGTGTTATGAATATCAATGCAGATTGTTGCTCTAGGTTGTGTGTGAATGGGACATGTGGTAAGGAAATTGTGGCTTTGGAGGATGAATCTGGTGATGAGAGAATCATGGCCTATGCGATATCAGGTGGCATAAGTCAAGAGGATGAGTGGGGAAGGGAACATGAGAATGACCAGCAGTTACAGGAGGTAGTATGGAGGTGGAAAGAGGGATGGGCTGAAGAAGATTAGGTGTGTGTTGATGTAAAAGGATTTTGGCAGGTGAAAGATGAGCTTTCATTGGAAGATGGTTAGAAAATGAGAGGCAGTAGATTGGTTCCACCTGGTAAGGTGAGGATAAGACTGGTTGATAATGCTCATTAAAGCCATCCAGGTATATCCAAAACTAAAGAGAGAGAATGAGGATGAATTCCTGAGGAGCGGGAATAGGTCTTTTCGTTGAAAGAGTGGTATGTGATTGTATTGAGTGTAGCAAAAGTGACAAAATATTAAAATGTAGAACACAACTTATGGTGATCAAAGAAACCATACCTAGTCCTTGAATTGAGGTTGCTCTGGATAGTATGGGTCTGATTATGGTGGAAGATGATGATAAGTACTTTATCAGATGTATGGCTATGCTTTCTCTGTGGCCTGAATTGAAAGTGGTGAATGCAATGGAAACATGATGTAAGTTTTCTCCTGCAGGAAATATTTGGACCTTTTTTTTGTTGAAGGACAATGGTATACAGCTTATGTCTAAGGTGATGGAGGAGTTTTTGAATGAGAAGGGTATCAAGCATAAAACAACATCCAGAGGTTAATGGAAAAATCGAGCGCATTAATAAGGTTGTAAAGGAATGCATACAGCACCCATTCTTCAACAGGAGTTACACCTTTCCTTTTATTCAAGAAGAGATCCTCTAATGTCATGGTGGGTCCGGCAAGGGTGTATACATTGAAACTGCTCAGGACAAAACAGGTCCTTGGGAGGGAGGAGTTCAGAATGGAGAAGGGAAGAGAGATTATTAGAAACAGAAAGGAATATTTTGATAAGCAGCTGGCTGTGAAGAATTCTAAAGTCAATATTTGGGATTGGGTGAAGGTAAAGAAACTAAGGAAAGGAGGGTCCATGGACAGATTTAGCCAACCCATAAATGTCGTGAAGCTTTTAAAAAAATGTGAACAAACCTGAGGATCATCGAATTTGGGTAGAGTTGTGCTATGTAAGGATGATGTACAAACTTAAGCTGTCTTTAACAATTAGCATGAACATAATGGATGATGCTGTCACTAGGGCAGGCAAGGGTCTGGGGAGGTCTGCAGTAGAGAATTTTTTGATGGTAGCAAAATGCAGACTGTCAAGAGGAAACTTTTGCGTGTGAGTAGCAGACCAGCCCTTCTTAACAGTCTTGACTGTCTTGAAAGTCGAACCCAAACTATATGTTTATACTCCTTTAAATCAAGAACAATGCTTATCAATAAAGGAGTCCCACAGGGTTCCTGCCTGAGCCCAACACTTTTTTCCATCTATGTAGCGCCTCTAGCACATATAGTGAGATCCCATGGATTTGAGGTTGTAGCTTATGCTGCTCATGTCTTTTGGGTCCGATTGTGAAAAACTGAGATCTGAGTTTCCAAGCTTCAGGAGGGAAATCGGTGATTGGATGACCAACAACTCTCTCCAACTAAACGGTGAGAAAACAGAGATAATTCTATTTGGTAAAGCACAGGAGTTTTGGTCGGCCGACTGGTGGCCTACAGAATTTGGTCCTGCCCCCTCTCCTAAACAGGTGATGAAAATTCTTGGTATTAAGATCGACCAAACTATCTATGAAAGACCAAGTCAATACCACCTGTGGCACCTGCTTTGCCACAATACGACCGGGGCTCCCATCTGACTCCAGAAATAATTTAGTTAAGGCACTAACCACAAGTCACCTGGACTACAGGAATGCATTGTTAGTGACCCAAAATGACTCCTTGCTATACAAACTGCAAGTTGTGCAGAATACAGCTACTCAGCAAATGTGTAGCCTGCCCTCCCACTCCTCTGTTGCCCCTATTCTAAAGATCTTGCACTGGCACCCCATTAGAAAACGAGTAATCTTTAACCTATGCTGCTTGACCCATCAGGCACTAAACAAGGCCGTCCTTCCTATCTGCACTCCAGACTGCATCACCAGGGCCGGACTGGCCGAAACGAGCATATGGCTTTCCCCAGTGGGCCATGAGGGTGGGGGCTGGTTTTGGACTCCTGGGGGCCATTTTTGTTACCGGAAGCAAGGTTTTGCAACATAGCGGCAATATCGGTCCCCTGTAACAAAAGTGGCAGCGGTGAGATGGGAGTGGTGCTTTCCACTAGCACCCCCCCTCTTTACCACTCCCGGGCCAGCTGAACTTTTTGCCAGGGACGGCTTTGGTTCCTAGTCCAGCCGTGTTCATCACTATCACCCCACCAGACTGCTCAGGTCCACAAATAAAGCCATTCTAAAGATTCCACACATTTGCACCTCCAGATATGGTGGCAGATCCATCTCTTACTTTGCCCCATTCCACTGGAACAAACTGTCTCTTCGCGTACGTACCTGCTCCGAATTCATGAAGTTCAAGAAGCTGTCAAAGATGTGGGTATTCTAACAAGTGCACCCCTGCCCTGATCAGCAAAGCACCAAGGTACTCTTTTGGGAGTGAGTCATGCACTCTAGTAAATACATGTAACAAAATGTAAGAATTTTGTACAAACTTGTATCTTTATTGTAATGTACATTGTTTTAGATTTAAGATCAGAATCTAGAATATAATGTGGGATTTAACATGTTTGTTTTGTTTTAATAGGGAGGTATGTAGTTTACTGCAGCAGGTGTTATGTGGTAAGTTGTTTAGGTTCTGGAATAGCTAGGTGCTGAATACGCCAGATGATAATGTGATGGTTTGAACTGAGTAATAGTTGAAGCTGGTGTGGCTCTGACCACTGATGGATGGGGTCTGATGTACTGGACTTAAGAAGATAAACTTATCTGTGTGCAGATTCCTAAATTTCACAATACCCTAATGGCAGCTTAGTGAAGAAAACAGACCAAAGCATTTGAATGAGTGACTGTGCTTAATAGCATTTCACACGTTTTGCACAGTCGATGTAAGGGGGTTGTATGGTTATACAACGCATTCCGTTGCAACGCATGCCTTTACCACGCATGCGTTACAACGGAATGATTTTTTAACGCATAATCTTTTCCTCTAATTCTTGCGTGGTGACGTCGTACGTCGTTAAGAGGAAACGGAAGGTTTTTTTCCGTTTCCTCTTAAATGACGACGATTGCCTGCATAATATGACGTGATTTCAGGTGAGGTTTTTATTTGGGGGGGAGACCCCCCAAGCCCCCCTTGTTTATTTTGAACCTTTACCACATATGCCTTTACTACATACCTCGTAGTAAAGGTATGCGTGGTAAAAGCTTTCGTGTTAACCACGCATGCGTTGTAATGCATGCGTGGTTAATGTATTCATGGAAATGGCCGCGTTGTAGTGGCCGTTTCCCATGTAAGGGCATAGGTTTTCAGAGATTTCAGGCCAATGGCAAACCACAAAAATGCTATCTACACAATGATCTGACGAATTAAATTAATAATGCGTGTAAATCCCAAACTCTGACATGGGTGAAAAATATTTCAACCACTTACCGAAAGAGAACCAGTAGGTAAGGTTGTACAAAAAAAATATGAAGCATGATGCCAGGAGACATAGGCTTGCGCTCTACTACATATATTTCTCTTTTTTATTGAGATTTTCAACAAATAATAAAGGGACTGACTTGCATAGTTTGTGGTAGCGTCCCGACCATGTAAAGTAATCTATTATATCCATAATCAACATTGTGATATTCAGTGTACAGGAAGCTCGTAGTCTCGAATCTGAGCCTATTATCACAGAGGATGTACAAACATGGGCAGTCCATAATGTCATTAGGAAAACAATGAAATCCTATCAACAGCACAGATAAAGCCAATGAAAGTGGTGAACACCAGGAAAACACACAAGCACCACCAACTATGTTAACATTTGAACTCCTGAAAACTCTCTGAGACTTGATTCAGTGAATACATACAATCCAGCACAACTGTGTGCTACTCATGCACTATTAGACAAACTACCCTCACCAAGCGCCATTCCTGAATATTCATTCAAACAATATCTCATGTCTAAGAACCAAAGAATCTGTGTGCATGGTGTCATTTTTAGAACAGAAGCTTCCAGTTCCTGGTAGGATCATTCAGAGGATGGTAAATTCTAGGACATTTTGTGAACTTATGTTACCCTGGTTACTGGTGGCCAGGGTGGGATTGGTAAGGCGGACACTCGGGCAATGGACATGGGGCGGGTATCGAAGTTCCAGCTGTGGGCTGCTTATTTGGCAGCCTGTGGGGCCGATTTGGGCTGTGTCTGGTGTGTTCAGATGTCCCCAGTGAGGTCCTGAGTGGCCTTCCTGGAGGTAGATGGGCGTCCAGTACCTCCCTTTCATCCACGGGCAGAGGTGTCACTCCCTTTCTCTTGCTGGGCCGGCCAATTAATGTGTGCATACTGAGTGGGGGCATGGGGCCTGAGCTGAAGTAGCCTCAGTTTTTTCAGGTGTTTATAGAACTTCGCTGAAGCAGTGTTTTGAGGAAAGGCAATTTGCAAATGTGGGCCACTTTTTTTTGCGTGCCAGGGCCTATTTCTAATCCCAATCCAACCCTGCTGGTGGCCACCAATGCGCCATTTTATATATATATTACGTGTCACAGAGGGCTGGCTGGAAAACAAAATCGGTCCTAGCAAAAATGTTGATCTAGACTAAATGGGGTCATAGTGGCTTTCACAGGTGTGTAATGGAGGCCCTGAAAACCGCCAACACGCCTGAAACCCACATAGGGGATGCCAGAGGGGCAGAATAGCCCCTGCAAGGAAGACAGGCTCTTTTTGTCCCCGTATATATGAAACGGAGCTCCACCCTACATATCAGACCTTGTACATGTTCCCAGTATTTAACAGAAGCTGCTATCTGCAACAGTGAGTCATCATCTGCGGCAGCCTGACAACAGCAGCCCTCTCCCTCACAAGCCTCAGAGCCCTTCAGAGAGAAAGTGCTATCTTTTAATGACACGCATAAATCCCGCCTCGGTGCCTGACTGTATCAAAGGAAATTAATCACGGAGTCTTGCGCTTAATGAAACACCCTGAAAATATGACAGCGACGGATGCGAGCATCTTACGTGCATCTTACAGACATTTTGTCTCGGCGAGGGGCTGGCATTTCAGCCTCCGAGACAGTGAGCCTGCCTGCACTGATCCTAGACACAGGCAGAGAGAGAGGAGAGGGGGCCACGCGGAGCAGACACAAAATAAAGCAACCCTCCTCCGGCTCATTGAACTTTGGAGCAGAAGCCCCCATTTGTGCAGAAACGAGAGTTTGCACCCGAGTCGGGGTTTCAACAGGTGCCGTTATGCCACACCTTTTCTCCAGCAGAAATGTTGGCCAGTGGTATTACCGTGGTTGTTATCCACCACTTCAAAGAGTGATGCTCGGAATAGGAAGGTGTACCACTACCACACCTAATAAGCGCTCGCTCCTAACTTCAGGCAATACTCGTGTCAGGCGTTTTAGGCATAGACAACGCGGCTCAGGCCCAGGGCCCCTGCCTTTCTGGGGCCCCTGACAGAGCCACTTCTGGTCTGCAGTGTCTTGCCCTCGTGGCCTTGACTAATTCTAAAATATATCGTTTTAAATCCCCTTTTCCTTTCATTTACTTGTAATGTGGGTTATGTGTGTGTGTCTACAACAAACAGTTTGCTGAGAAATGTTTCATTCAACTTCCATTAACAAAGTTTCTGTTAGATCAAAACAGGACCTCAAAATGCGAAATCGGACGGTGTAGCAAAGATGATTTGCAGCAATATTAGTGAGCTGCTGTGTTACAATATTGAAGACATCGCTATCCCTGAATATTCGATGTAAACACATTTAAAATGTGGACAACAAGTGTGCCTGTTCACTGTCAGTGGAGGGCATGAAAATGCTGAAACTGTTTCATAAATTCAAAGCTGTTCTCTACATTTGGGCCAGAGCCCCCCAAACTCTTAGATGTCCCTGACTCGTGTGTCCACTGGTGCAGTGTAACTACCGGAAGCCCTGCTGCACGTGGGATGGGCAAACTGTAGAAGTGTTGCACATAATGACGAAACAAACGACGGGCAAGCCCCTGCCATGCCGGGGATTCATATGAATATATAGGAGCTCATTAATGACGATTAACCGTCCCTGCGGGGAAGGATTTTAGTTTATTAAAGATAATTGCTTCTTGCTTACTCCATTATGCATTGCAGTGATTATGATGATTATTTCTTTGGATTTACAAAATTATTCAGCTCTTCATCGCTACTAATGCGGAAACTTCTGGAAAGTGGAATTGTAAATAAACGAAGCATGCTTCAGAAGCTTTCGGGCTTAATTTGATCCGGTTTGTTGCTCCGCTCGTTAAAAAGTGGAGTGCGCGGCCCACTGGTGTGGCGCCGCGGCCAGGGCGACTGACGCTGGAATCTGGGGACCACGGTTCGATCCCCGGCTCCGGCGGCAGGTTAGCCCAGCACCATGTGACTCTGGGCAATAGCTCGCTTAATCTTCCCGACGGCCCCCCAGCGCCTAGAGACCCTTACGGGTGATTGTGCGCTTTACAAATGTGGACTTTACTGCCGGCTCAGGGCGCCTCTAACTACGTGGTATTATTCGGTTGCCTGTGGCTGCTTTCGATTACAGTGTAAAGCTAAATTGGGTTACAGATAACAGATTCATTCATTACTTTCTCACCTCTGCTGGAGTCACCCCAGGCATCCGGATATCCAGTGAAAATTCTGGCGAGTCTGACAGTATGGGTTGCTTGGGGGAGCCGAGACACTCATTCGAGAGATACCTGGAATTGTCATTATACCTTCAAAGACATAAGGAAAAGCAGCAGGATTAGAATACACTTCAAATGAACACACACAGAGCCAGAGATGCTGTTGGGTTTAGATAGTTGCTGTGACTAGAATTGTTACTATGCACCCTTTCCCTTAGTTACCTGTTCCCTGCTGCTCAGCAGGTGTGGATGTGATGATGTGGAATGCAGAAGTGCTTGGTGAGGTAATGGAAGCTAGAGTGCCTGGTATGGTTGAGAGGGAGTCAGCTGGAGAGTGTGGGCTGAGCAGCAAGGAAGCTGCTACTGGTGGGCCTGAACTACTTATCTGCTAATAATCCTGTAACTAAATCTTAATAAACGTTATTCTACAATCTACCCTATGGCTACCTGGGCTTCCTTCCATTACAGTAGACTTTATTTGTTCTATGTTTTTTTCATAATTTGTTGTCTGTACTAAAAATGTCTCAAAAATGACTCCTTATGCTTGAAATGCAAGGGGGTCATTGAGTGGCATAACAAGGGTGCTATGGGTCCTAATGCAAGCAAGAACAATGGGGCCCCAACCCACTGGCTGAGCAGTCAAAGTCATCCATAATGGGAGTGCAGTGGGCCCTTAAAGTCTCTTAGTCCAGGGGTTACCGCACTAATAACCTCTCCACTCCTGGGGTAACCAGCAGACACATTTAATTTGGGGTGGGTAGTAGACAAGCGCATTAATACAGAAACAATTTGAGACAAAATTAACGTCCGTGTTTGAGTCTAGAGGGTATTGTTCTATTTTAATGAGATGTTTTAAGCTATGACTAACCCCCACATCGATCTCACCACCCACCGCATAAGGCAGTTGCTTCCTGAGATGAAAGAGGGTTACAGAGGGCCGGAAGTGACACTAAGCAGGGAGAAACAAGAGTCACTTGGGTGGGACGGATGTGGCTGAGGCGCATAAAGCAAAGTGGGCGGGGACTGGTTAGCCATACAAAGTACAACACAGTGGTTAGGGTTGCACAGGATCTGGGATGGAGAACAGAACAGGTAGTGAGAGGGATAAAAAGCTGAAAGGCGCAGCTAGGAGAGAAAATGTCTAAGCCCACCGCGCAGAGGGCAGGAAAGTTGGCCAGGCCGGGCCTTATATCGAGAGGACACATGGTGAGAAATGGAGCATTGTGATAGTGGAGATGGTTACAGGGACAGAATAGGGACATAGTGACCAGGATGTAGAGGAGCGGGGAATGTGGAGAGGCAAAGGTAAAGTTCAGTGTTTGAGGCAAGTCTCAGATGAGAGGTGTCGCCTCAGGGAATGCTCTGCCTCGCTTTTCATATGAAGTGACTGAATGTCTTCATCATTCAACATGCCTAAACCTATGGGATGCAGCCACTGGACCTCTGGCCTAATAGGATGGTTTCTGGATATTTGTTTTCATATATATATTACATTTGGGCATAAATTCAGGCAACTGATGCCTAATGCCTAGGAAAAAACTTATTGGCTAGGCAAATACATTTTGGCTTGGCTAAATGCTGCCTATCCAATAGGTATGTTTCTATGTTTACAGTCATCACATTTTGTGAATTGAGGAATAGTAAAGAGGTAATTCTAGTTCAGCCCGCAGAACCTCTGATCCTTGGCCGAGGCTGCCAAAACCGATTTTCTAATTAACATTGTTGGAACTTTCATAGTTTAATTGAGCTTATACTTTTTTTCTACCAGAGGTCTCTCTTCTGCTGTACTTAATTGTCTTATTATGTTGTGTAATGATACGGTAAGTTATGCTAGATATATACTGCGCACGGCTGGCCCTGACGCAGTATCCCAGAGCATCAAATAAAGAACAATGGGAGAGGCCAATCCCCCTGTATTCGTGCAGCGATTGTTTTCCTATTGTAGGCACACTACTCCTGAAAGTGTTCTTGCTTGTAATAATATATTTAAGTGAGTAGAGGCACCGCATCAGGACCTACATGTCCAGTGGTGGAGAGGCAGCACACCTACCTGCTGTGCTCCGCAGAAAGTAGTGGAAGCAGCGTACACACCAGCCTATGCACCTGCCTCAGCATCTGCTGCTAAAGCCAGGGTAACTAGCCCTTTTAGATAAGATAGTTGTGCACGCTGAATCAAGGGCCTGCTGTGGTCTGACAAGAGAGGCCAGGGGATATTAAAGAAGCTGCGTGCTATGGCCCATTTATTACAGAGGGCCTTTTAGAGCTCTTGTGTACCAGAAAGAGTTCTTGTGACTGTTCGGTGTGTTATACTTATAAGGGTATGCCAACTCACCTATGAGATCCATGACCTTACAAAGGTGCACATCAACTGGTCGTGAGCCTCTCTTTTGACATGGACCTCCTCCGTGATTTGTAATATCCTCATGATGCACAGGTGAGGGCACATTATCCAATATATTTTTGCATCTGTGGCGACGTATTGGTATACTACATTGGAACAGGCCTTTAACAAGTCAACTCCCAAGCGTGGCAGTGCACAGATGAGGACATGCCAAAAAACACTACATTCATCTGGGCGACTGAAAAAAATGGAAACTGCAAACCACAAGCATTTCCCACTGTCTCTCTTGTTCAGTTGTTTGAGATTTAAGATGCTATTTCTAAGCTGTTGCACAAGAACTGTACCATTCTGCAGCTGTACTGGCAGTTCTCAAAGGATTTGTATTGCTCTGTTCCCTGTTGTGAATCTACTCTCTCCCTGGCAGAACTCCACGATTCACATAGTTGGACCTGTGGACGTGTCACCTAGAGTTCAGGAGGACAACAGTACATTATTATGATTTACTGACCCTGTAGCACATAAACATCTACATATACCTACTATGCATTATTCACAAGTGGCTGTGACAAACATCTTCACCGCTATTTAACCCTTTCAAGGAAGCACCCCGAAGTCTCTCCACTCAATGCACCACGACGTGCAGACTGGAGGCAGTCATGGGCCAGAGACTGTATCTAGAATCAGAAGCTGCAGGCGGGGTATTTTCTCCTTGCCTTTCTTTTCATGGCTGCTGAGAAGCCAAACGAAAATAAGACTCAAATTCAGACATATCCTAAGGATTTGGGCAGCAAGTATTTATTTGTTGCTTGCCACTGGCACATTTCTGAAATGTTGGTTGCCTATGAATCCCTAAAAAACGGAACTACCTTTCTTGGAATAGAGATAGGGCACCTCCATTAAAAACAAAACCGACCAGCACCAGTCTGTGACTGCACAGGCAACCCGTGAAGTGAGGTCAGGCATCAGAATGGGACATCATAGGCATTTGTGTGTAATCTGGAAATAAAGGCTGTCTTGTATCACTCTCTAGAAGCAGCCATTATCTTATGAAAGAGCAAACAAGGCCCGCAGGGGGGATGCCTGTGGAAGAATTTACATACGTTTGTGGTACTGCGATAGTCTATTAAAACCCTATCACTGTGACCCATTAATAACTAAAGGGAATGTTTTTGCATGTTTCTGGTGAGTGGTGAATGAGTGCCAAACAAGCAGCGGGTGGTGGAGAAAGGCATGCAAACAGGTAGGAGCGAGGCCTGAAGAAAGGCGACTTGCGACAACACTCAAAAGAACCTTTTTCACTGTCGGATGACAGAAAGCCTGGTACAACTTTCTGGCACAGCTGATGGATACAAAAACTCAAAAATAACTTCCAAAAGGCCTGGACCAGAATGATGAGAAAATATATGTTGTGCAAGCAGGGGACAAGATAAGCACAGCTTGAGTTGGTGAACAAAGAATCAAAATGGAAATTGGGTGAATGCGTGGCCACAGAGGACTTTATCAGCTATCAAATTTTACATACTGTGGTTTATTAGAAATGTCACACAACAGACTGTGTACCTGTTTAAAACGTTGATGAACCTTTCACAAGATCACATCAGTGAAGACTTTACACCAAAGTCTGGAGAGGCTCATCTCTTTTTAGAAGAAAGTATACAAAAACTTTGAAATCCCAGTGATGTCAATGATTTCTAGATCCTGGATTTCCCCCCAAAAATTCCAGGGTCCTGTGTATAAAGGGCCATCCAGAATCCTGGCACGCCTTATAATTTGAATACGGTTTCAGAAAAGTCTTAATTCTGCATGCTATATATGCAGATTTACAACCACAAAGATGTTCACCTTTTTTGGGACTCACAAAAATCACTTGTTTGCAAGGTAATCTGCATAGGTCAGATGTCCATGCGTACTCCTTTTCGTACATGTATGCTATGGCAGACCCTGCGTATGATTGCCTGTGTCCACTATATGATACGAAATGTGCATTTGCAAATGTATATATTTTTTTCAAAATGAAAATAGTTTTCTCTGACAAAAGGCCTCATACCATGCGTTTCCTTGTAATCCCGGAAAAAGAGTCACTCCTGAATTTACTGTGAGCAATTTTATACACGTTTCCTGCGTGGGAAAGGCTGTGAAGATTCTTCTTGAAAATACACAGACTTATGAGTTTGCAGGGGTTTTGAACAGTTGGAATGGCCATTACCTCTAAGCCACCTTTCCTCTCTAAACGACTCCAACTAGTACTGCAGAATAATTGTTGTCTTGGTGGTTTTTCCACAATGCTAAATTTAGAGAAAAATGATGGGTGGAATGTCAGAATTAATCTCAGCTACTGGGAATTACACAGGGCTGCTTTTAAAGTCGATCATTTTTTGCCCAGTGTGACATTCGAAACAAGAACCATCCTCTTGCAAGTGTGGCTTGGTCCTGCCATCAGAACTGTCAGCCGACTCAGAACGGGAAACAAACACCTCCTTAATGCTAAACTCAATTTGCTGGCACGAGCTACCTCAAACCCTGTTTCGTTAATCAGACTTTGGAGCTGCACAAACATAGGGCACTGTTTTTGAACACCTAAATATGATTTTGGTGTGCATTAAGTCGTACGGCTTTAGGCTTACCTTGTAAAAGTATGTGTGTATGTTTAAATCGGCAAGACATACTCTAATGACCCAACACCAGTAGACTAGAGACTAGTCCCCCAGGCCTGGACGCTAAATACCATATTTAATATCAAATGTCACAATGGCAAGTGAAACCAGCAGACAACACACAAGCAACTGATGCCAACACTGGGGTAATCATTCACCCAGAGGCTGGGAAAGGCACAGAGGCCTCAGCACTCCTTGAACTGCAAACTGACTGTCGATTACCAGAGGTGTTTGTGGTTAGTAAATTGGGATTGATCTAAAGGTGCCAGTTATAATAAACCTCTCGAACTACCCTAGCAGCGCAAGAATCCCGAAAGCCTCTGTGGGTGCTGGAGAGATGGAGCAATTACACAGCATATCCTCCAGCACGTACATAATTACTTTGTTTCCAAGTTACCATTAAAGAGGAAAACGACATATGCTGTGAACAACAACAACGTGGTGCCAGTTTATAACTGTGGAGTGTTCCAGGGCATCGCTCTACAAGATATGTATGCATGTATGTTATATATGTCCTTTAGTGTCAAAGAACGGTGAACTGGACAGCTGTGCGTATACTTAGTAATGTCATCAGGAGAGTTCACCACAAGTGCATGGATTCCAGGGGGGAGACCTCTCCATCTAATGAGCGCGCGCGAGCGAGATCTTTAGAGCAGCAAGCTGTCATGATGCAAACAATATGCTATTTTTCAGTAAAGGTCGGGTTGGAACGCGCATTTTAACATTTCATTTGCCAAGCATTCCAACATTAATTACAAAATGCTGACCAATTAATCTAAGAAAAAGTAATAAGAGCAAAAAGAGAAAGGGAGGATAAGGGAGAAATGGGGAGCAAGGAGGAGAGGAGAAAGAAAGAAAGCAAGAAAGTGGGAGAGAAATAACTAAAAGAAAGAGAAAGAGGCAACGAGAAGAAAGGAAGAGAGAGCGAGAAGAAAGGAAGAGGAAAGGAGTGGAAGAAAAGAAAGAAAGAGGGAAGGAGGGAGGGAAGGAGAAAGCGGGAAGGAAAGGGGGATATTATAAGTGAGGAAAGAAAAAATAAGAAGTAAAAGGAAACAGCTGGAAAGAATGAGAACGCAAAAGAAATGAATAAAGAAAAGGAAGAGCGCAAGAGTAGCGTAAGGAATGAGCAGGGGAAGGTGGAGATAAGGAAGAAACGAACGAGGAAAGGAAGGAAGCGCATCCAGCGTGCACTGACAACAAGAGCGCCAGCAGGGCGCGCCATCAGAAACCCACCTCTTGAAGACTGACAGCGGGCTCCGGAAGCCCCAGCAGCTGCTCTGCGAGAGCAGACAGAATATGAGCAGGCTGCTAACGAGGGTCGCCATGTCCAGCCTGCTGTCCCCGGCCCGGCCCGGGCGAGGGAGCGCGGAGAGGGCGGCGGGCGGCGGGGGGCGCTGGGCTCTGATCCCCACACTCAGGCGGCGGCATCCATTCAGCGCTTGATTAGCGCGCGCGCGGCGGGCCCCCTACGGCCGCGGACAAGCCATCCGTCTCCTCCTCGCGCGACGCGCGCCAAATCCGGGAGGTGGGCAATCACCACAGAGCGGAGCCGCTATTATTAGCCCCAATGAACCTTTCCGGAGAATCCTCCTGCGCCGCGCACTTTGGTCCAGCGGGGTGGGCTCAGTGGCCGAGTCCCGGCGCCCCTTCCTCCTCCTCCTTGTGGTGGCGTGTGCCCAGATGTGGCGCCCGGACCCGCTGGCACTTATGGCTCAGTCCTCAGTCCTCCGAGCCGGTGTGAGCGCGCGGAGCCCACGTCTGCCTCCATTCAGAACCTGCAAAAATAGAAGCAGATAATGGATGACTAACACATTACAGCATTACTCCCTCAGCAAATCCCCGCCGAGGCTTTTTAATACATTAGTTCTTTCAGGAGCCTTAGCCCAGCCCCGGGAAGAGTGCACACAGTCTGTTGATCTTCACACTTTGTCTCTCTCTCTCCCACCCACACACACACTTCCCCCACACTGCCTAGCTCTCCCTCCTCAGACGCACATGCTTGCAGCTCTCTCCCTCCCCCCGTCCATCAATGGGAGGACGTTCGATCATTAAAAATACATAAAAAGACGCGTCCCATTTCGGCATTGCACGTTAGCAAAGTTATTCAAATGAAAAACGGATAACTGGCGTGCCAAGAAAAGGGGAAGGGGGAGCCCTGCAGCCCCCCCCCCCTCCCAGGACAATACGCGTGTGTCGTGTGTACACTGCTAATCAGGGAGCGCGGCATCATGGAAAGAAATGAGTTTTAAAATGGGACAGTAGGTGGCCTTTAAGTGATGCTGTCAGAAAAGAGGGATTTACAATGAGTTTTCCATATACATTTCACACAGCACGACGCACGTAAATAATTGAGGGAACCCCACCCATCCTTGAAACGTAAATATAACCTATAAAAGACACGCTAGTAGGAGAGGCGATGCACGCAACAGGGAATATGCCATTATTTTTCAAAGGTTAAGTTTGTAATTCACACTAATTGGACAATACAAATTGCCCCCTATATATCAAACGTCCTGCGCTTCGCTTTGCTTTCAGTGAAATCCTTTAAGGAACATGGCCTCTTGCCAAACAGCGCTAACCAGTCGCTCAGCATCATGACAATCGGGATTGTCCCAGAATCAACTAGAACTTTCAGTTTTGAGGATTTTATTCATTTCTACCTCTTTAAGTCATCCCTACCATTTCCCTTAATTAATTATGCTCCGTTGCCGTCTTCAAATAGTTCTCTAAAGCATCAAAATATTCCTTGAACAAAAAAGGTAATAGGTCAAACAATAAACAATCTGTTGAAACCGCACACATTCCCTTCTAAGTAGAAAATGGAATAGGCTTCCAAATACTTAACGTCACTGGCTAACCCTAATACCCAGCCCAATTAGTAGCGCAGAAAACTACACTTGGAAAGACCTAGATTTGCACAATACTTATTGCGAAAGTAAAGTGCTGTGCTTCCGTGCTGGGGGTGTCTGGATTGTGAGTCTGAGAAGCTTAAATCTCTTTTGTGGTTTGCTTCACATAATGCTGCTTCGGGATTCCTTTTAGTTACTGAACATTTGTACATAGGTAAGAAGCAGTTAGTAGGCGGGAAACAAAGGTTACAGCCACAAACACCGGAATTCTGTGCGTGCGGTGTTTTCTGCATATGTGTGGACATGCTGCTTTTGAATTTTAATCCATCATCTGCTGAATAATCAGCAGATTTTAACAAAACAAAATTGTTTCTAGCTCAAATGGATCAAAAGATACTGAAACAGCGGTGTAACAATGCTGCAGCACAATAGAATACCAGTGCAAAAGTTGACTGGTTATCTTTCAGTTGCTTATTACTATATCAGATACTAATTAGGTAAAACATTCGCCCAGATAATGTTTGTGAAAAAAAGTAAAATTAAGTAGCAATACTATCTAAAAATGTGCCCCATTAGGTTGCATACGTTGCCTTTTCTCGCCACATAATTTGCTCAATCCTGCCACATAATTTGGCTTTCCCCTGCTGTTTAATGTCAGTGGCCCTGGTTACAGTAAACATATTGTGCTGCTGAACTCCCAAAAGTTTATACACAGATCGGAACCCTTGACAGTAGGGTATGGAACTAAGCTTCACTGTTGTGGCCCTTGCTTGCAGGCCAGACAGTGGCAACAAAACAATTGTAAGATTAGCCCGAAAATGACTATAGTAAGGGGAAAAAAAAGATTATTAGGAATGCATCATTTACTTACAGGTGCTTTGCTGCAGGATGGAAAGTAGTGTATAACTCCTTCACATGTGCAATTAAGCAAATCGTTCATAGGAATAGGTTTATTAATGTCAATTCGAATCGGTTTTCCCTCAATAATTTAGTATACGAGGGGAGACATTTGTAAATGTGTCAATTGCACATGTATGTAAATACGTGGTGAACCATATGCTAATGGGACTGCATTTATTTCTATTACTTCTTTGGCTCTCATTATGAGTGATGGAATTACACCCAGAGCCATAACTTTGGGTGACATTCCACCACTCACAATTCCAAGTTTCTCTGGGCCCGGAACTATCAGATCCACAAACTCCGGGCCCAATAACTCTGGACCTCTCTTTCATGCTGCAGATGCCGGGGATGCGTGCAGCAGAACAGCCTAACCCTCTCCCAGCAACTGATGTAGTACCTTTGGAGCAGACAATGCACCCCCAGGCAGGCTGAAGCCAGCCCTGATTCCTTTACCCCTCTGGCCCTCATGCTAAAAGGTTTTACTTGCTCTGAAATCTGAGCTGGGGAAAAAGTCCAGTAGTTCCCTCCCCAGATTCGAGGAAAATTGTCTGGAAAAGTGCCTGTTAATAGTAAGTCCATTCAGTGATTTCCCATTCCTAGGCAAAAACTTGTAATCACCAGAACACGGTGAGGGGATTCCAGCCAGAATTGGAGATTCCGGTCCACCTGGTAGACACACTCCTAATATTATCATAGCCTTAGCAAGGGCCTTTATAGTGCCCTAGGTACCAAAGTCATAACTCTATACCAATATACCAACGTCTGAAAGAACGTGTCTGTATGGCTCAATTCTGCGTGAATCAGCTTCTGTCTGTTTGTAAACACGATGAGCCTGTTCATTGCAGATGGAAGACTAAGGGGACCAGCTTGACTGCACAAGGGTCCATCTACACTCACTTCTCAGACTTGTAATGTTTCCCCTCAAGGAACCTCCTACAGGACATTCTACATGTCATACTTTTAAATACCATGCACCCTACCTTACGGGCTTTAAGGCCTACAAACGGGTGACTTAATATGTAAAAGAAAGGGACTGACCGTATTTTGACATGTGGAATTACACTTTTTAAACTGCTCCAGTCAGGCTGCAATGGTAGTCCTGAAGTCCCGTGTGCAGTGCCACTGTAGTGGATGGCACAATAAGCGCTGCAGTCTGCTAGTGTCATTTGTCTTGCAGGAAATGAGTACACCTTGTACCACATCCTAGGGATTTATAAGTAAGTTAAATATGCCAATTAGTAGTAAACCAATCCAGCCATATTAAAAAGTGGAGCAAAGGCACTTCACTACTGGTTAGCAGGGACGAAGTGCACACAGTTCTACAGCCAGCAAAACAGATCGGGCACACATCTGGTGTGGTACACAACACAAAACTACGGTCACTTCCTATAGGCCACAAAGAATAAACAAAAAAGGAGACATATTTGACCCATTGAGAACATCACATGCAGGTGACTGAGCTGTCAACCAGGAATTTGCAAGAGTGATCTGCTTGGTCTGGCAGTCAAAAAGTTCAACATTATGGTCAAGTTATCAGATTGTAATGCTATCAGTGTTATGCCAATATTTAGAACACATTGTATTGCTACCACATCAGTTCGTCTTCAGGTATTTAAGAAGTGCTAGGATTTTTTTCTTCTCATTTTTTACCACCATATGCCCTCAACATGCAGAGTTTTTGGACTGCTGATCATGACTGACAACATACCTGCACACTAGAAGATCATACCAGTTTGGGTCGCCAATCAGATTTGATGGGCCTCGTCAAGTCTTTCAAAATCTTGAAAGGCTGAACTTTAGCTCAAGAACCAATACAATGTACTTAATTAAGGCAATTTTTTAAAATGTATCGGAGATTCAGTGCCACTGGTTCTCAAAACATGGTGTAAGGAAATATTTTCTGAAGACAGCTGGGAGTGAATCTATTTATTCTCCAACCACAGAGATGACCAGTACCACCATAGAATGGCGTGGAGGATGTTTATTCCACTCCAAGGGAAAACGTCACAAAAGAAGAAGCTTATTTTTATTTAATGCATTTATTTATTTATTTTCTCCAATAGTATAACAAGAAAGAAAAACGACAAATCAATGGCTATGTTATACTACATTCAAATATGAAGATAGATTTAAAACAGAATATACTGAAGTACAACTAAACAGAACATAACACCCAAGTGGATGTCTCTAATAATTCAGATATGCCACGGAGAACCTCAAGTGGCTTACGGCCCCTCCACTGTGTTACATGCGTTATCTCATTTCAGTACCTCTTTACTTTCTAAATTTGTGTAGTCTTTTTGGACTCTATAAGTAATACAGCCTAGGTAAAGTGAAGTATGTCCCCATGTTGCATGCCACAAATTGTTCCATATCCTCAAGCTTTCATATGATAGTGCCTAATCACCAAAGGTATTACTGTACAAGTCTAAATGAATGTTGATTTAACTCCTCCTTTAACAAGGACTATCTGGTATGCAATTTAACATCTTCAAACGGTCTGCCAACGTTTCTGGTGCCCGGATACAAAGGACATTCTACTTACATAAACTCTGGGGCCAATAGTTAAACACATTTTTGTGATGTTGGGAATAAATTATGCAATAGTTCAGATGAACATTGTCTCTTACTACAGCTCTGGTCTTTATCCACTCTTGGCTCGTCATTCCTTGGCAAGAAGTACTTCTAGATGTGGTCCAACATGTGTACTTGGTCAGTGAGTCACTAGAGCAATTGTTTACATCCAGCCAATACCATCAACTTTGTGAGCCATTCCTCAGGTGATGGGACATTTAGTGTTTTCCATCGTCTCAGGATACAAAGTTTGACAACTGCTAATGACGTCCCAATCCAACTTCTCCATTGGATCCTCATGCCAACTATATCGGATATATCGAGTAGGAAAGTATGTCTCAGCATACATTCAAAATTATAGCCACACTCTTCTTTAAATGTTTGATAGATGCAGACAGGACCATCATATGTGTTTAATGTCACAGTCGTCTCTGTACATCTCCAGCAGCTCACAGCTGCTCATGTTTGCTGCTTTCAATTTTAGCGGTGACCAGTGCCATTCATGCATGATTTTGTTTTAGCTAAATTTGAGTCTAGATTCTCTCAAATCTCTGTTATATAGCTCTAAAAGTGATTTCCAAGCTTTGTTTTCGATTTCTGTACCAAGCACATAACTGGTACTTTTTGAGAACAACTTTGCCATAATGGCATCATACAGCCCTGACACTGCTCGTCTGCATTGGCACCAAGTTTGTAAATATTTCCAGATCGGTGATCTCAGTAGGTAGAATCAAAGGGTCTGAATATACTTCTGCGAGACTTGCATAAGATATATATATATATATTCACTGCAAAAACCATAGGTTAGAGACCATATATAGTTAGCTGGACATTTTATTGACATAAAACCAATGAAATTCCATATATAGTTAGTTGCACTAACTATATATCGCGCACCCGCAATCCACTGCTGATGATGTCACATATTACATCATTCATGACATGGTCAGTGACATCACTGATGACATCACTGATGACATCTCAAATGACATCACTGATGACATCACTGATAACAACATCCAGTGATTTTTTGTTTCTATAAAGTTTAAATATGTCTTACATATTGAAGAATGAGTGGATGTGTAAGTGTCTGGACGAAGGATTTAGTAGGTGCATGACTGACTGTATGAGTGAGTGATTAAATGTGTCTCACTGAGTGCATGGGTTAGTGACTAAACTGTCTTAATTTGTGCATCATTATGTCTGTTGTTCTGTAAACTGCTGCATGTGTTGATCAGTAGCTATATGAGTAACTATATGGGTTATTGATTGATTGCCCAAGTATTTGTATGGGAGACTGAGTGTGTGTGTGGCTAGCTGGGAGGTGTGTGACTCTGTGCAGATCAATCTGTACTTGTATCAATGATTGTATAAGAAGGTAAGTATGTGTTAGTATATGTTTAAAAATGTAAGGTGCTCTATGTTTAACTGTATAGACAAGAAAATGGAAGTCTCATTGATTCTTTACAGGACTGACTAGGTGTGTGAGTAACTCCATGGATGAGTGGCAGACTGTGAGTGTCTGTATAGGTTTATGAGTGCATATGATAGTGTTGTAAAGATGAGTGATTGTATGTATGAATGATTGTATGGGTGAATGAGTGAAGGTGTGTGTAGACGTAGCAATCAGTGAGTGCGTATGTAGTAACTAGTATTGGTGTGTCAATGGTTTCAAAAATTATACTCTTTTTAACACTGGGTGAAACAGAGGTTATATTAAAATGTGAGGAGATGCATTGTATTGTCACATGAATGATATCATCAGTGATGTGGTCATTGATGTCAAATGAGATGTCATCAGTGATGTCATCAGTGATGTCATTTGAGATGTCATCAGTGATGTCATCAGTGATGTCACTGACCATGTCATGAATGATGTAATATGTGACATCATCAGCAGTGGATTGCGGGTGCGCGATATATAGTTAGTGCAACTAACTATATATGGAATTTCATTGGTTTTATGTCAATAAAATGTCCAGCTAACTATATATGGTCTCTAACCTATGGTTTTTGCAGTGAATTTTCAAGGTTTTGTAAATGCTAATTCCTAACTATATATGGTCTATAACCTATGGTTTTTTCAGTGAATTTTCAAGGTTTTGTAAATGCTAATTCCTAACTATATATGGTCTATAACCTATGGTTTTATTGGTGAAAACCTTTATGCATTTGCCAAAACCTGACCTGTTAATTGTGCACTGTGGAGGTAATGACTTGGGCACTTTGACTGGTGTAGGTCTGGAAATGCTTTTAAAGGACACCTTTGAGCAATTAATGGCACTTTTTCCTCAGACTGCCTTGGTATATTCAAATATATGCCAAAGACAGAAATGGAGGTGGTCAAACCAATTTTGTCCACAAATTGAGAAGTCGAGGAAGCATGTAAACAAATCTGTTTCAGCTTACATGAGAGACCATGGAATGGGCTCCCTGTACAACAATAACTTGCGTTACTACATGCAAGATATCTACAGAGGAGATGGAGTTCACTTCTCAGATGAGGGCAACAGAGTTTTCACTCTGAATTTAAGAATGTGCATTGGTACCTACTTATAAGTACCTAAATGTACCATAAACCCAAAAGCTCTTCTCAGAGCTACCCTACATCTAATCACTCACAATTATTATTTTACTCTAACTTTTTTCACTAATTTTCAACAAAGTACGCTCCCTGGGGCGCTACCCGGTACGCGTACCGGGAGCTAACCTCGCGAAATTTTTTAAAAAAAATGTTTTTTTTCGCACATATAAACCTCCTCAGCCACCCTCAGAAAACCTAGGGGGTCAAGATAACTCTACCGTGCCCCCTTCTACCCATTCCGAACATTATTTGCCCTCCATCTTGTATCTTAATTCGACCGAAACACAAAATGGTGGACTCCCGGAACGCTTAAGGTCCGCGAACCGAGGCGCTCAACGGTTCGCGTACCGGGTCGCTCCCTGGGAAGATAAAGGAAATAAAAAATAATCAAAAAATCCAACAATCAATTAACATACAGCATTTGAAAAGACTATCATTCATTTTTCATTGTAGTACGCTCCCCAGAACGCTTCCCGGTTCGCGGACCGGGCGCTAACCACGAAAAAAAACAAAAAAAAATTTTATTTTTTTTTGCCCCGCGGGGCCCCTTTAAAACCTCCACATTAAACCTAGGGGGTCAGCGAGGATCTACTATGCCCCCTTATAGTTATTTCCCCCTTTGTTTTGGCCTCCTCTTGTCTCTCGATCCTACCGAGAGACAAGATGGCGGCCGCTCCGGACTGTTTAGAATGTTGACAGACACCGGAGAGCCAATCAGCTTCGCTACGCGAAGTTCCGGTACGCTTAAGGTCCGCGAACCGGGGCGCTGCCCGGTCCGCGCTTACAGATATATATCTTTTTTTGAACGTTAATTTCTCAAAATCCACTGCAGCACATATATTGGGACCTACAAAAGGCACATCGGGCTACCAGTCCCTACAATTTAGCCAAGTTTCGTGCAAATCCATTCAGCCGTTCGGGCTAAAAGTGAGGCTAACCGCCCTATGGAAAACTCAATGTTAAAAACACGTTTTGGGACCCCCCTTTTTTCTCGGCCCCCCCTGGACAAACCCCCCCCAAATTTTCAGGGGCTGCTCAGAAACAAAATGTTCCATTTTCCAGAAAATTTCAGCCAATTCCGTCCACAAACGCCAAAGTTATTAGACATAGAATTTTCAAAAATCCCATTGGGAAAAAATCCTAACTATATATACCTACTGGCGACCGCCAGTAGGTAATATATATATATATATATATATATATATATTCACTCAAAAAACTATAAGTTTTAGTGTTGTTATAGTTAGCTGGACATTTTACTCATACAAAACCATTGAAACTGCTCCTATATAGTTAGTTGTACTAACTATATTTCGCGCACCCGCAATCCACTGCTGATGATGTCACATATTAGATCATTCATGACATGGTCAGTGACATCACTGATGACATCTCAAATGACATCACTGATGACATCACTGATGACATCATCCACGTGACAATCACATACGCCTTTTCATACACTATTACAATTTTTCATCACTCTTTGTGAGTATCATATTTAAATCCATTGTCACAGCAATACAAGTATCTAAAAATCCACTCAGTGATTCATAGATGTATACACACATCTAATCACTTACCTATGGATTCACTCATACATGCTGTCAATGAACAATAGAACACTATCAAAAATACTTATACATCTATATCGACATTAAACAACAGCACGCATCCTATTCACATATGAAGTCATCCTACTCACTTATGCAAACAATGGATCATACTTACATACATACATACAAAACACTTATACAAACACCACTTCTTCTATTCATTTAGATAGTAAGTCATACTTAGTGAATTATAAAATCATTATTACAAGTATGCAGTTATCCATACAGTCACTCACACAATCATTGTGTCTTATGTATACTTATTTATATACAACAACTGACACATACACTGCCTTTTATTTTTCTAGTTTGTTGGACCTGTACCATTGAGAAATATGTTTGCTCATCACCACACCCATAAAGATATTCACTCACCCAAACAACTGTTAGAACATGTAGTTTTAACTTCATGTATCTACTGAATCAACTATTCACACATCTTTGGACAGTCACACACCCCCCACCGAACCACACACACTTTCACACTCCCATACAAATACTCAGTTAACTAATCAATAACTAATATAGACTTTCACATAGCTAGTAACCAACTGTAGAATCAATTTACACAACAACTGACAAAGTGATACAGATATTCACACAGTTTAGTCACTATCCACTATATTTAGTGAGACATTATAAATTGGTCAAGTAAACAGTCAATTACACTGCTACTAAATCCTCCATCCAAATATTTTTTTTATATATATCCACTTATTCTTCAATGCAAATTGCTATATATATAATGCATATTTAAATAACGAAGCAAACCACATTCACTGGATGATGTCATCAGTGATGTCATCAGTGATGTCATTTGAGATGTCATCAGTGATGTCACTGACCATGTCATGAATGATCTAATATGTGACATCATCAGCAGTGGATTGCGGGTGCGCGAAATATAGTTAGTACAACTAACTATATAGGAGCAGTTTCAATGGTTTTGTATGAGTAAAATGTCCAGCTAACTATAACACCACTAAAACTTATAGTTTTTTGAGTGAATTTCAAAGGTTTTTTAAAAGCTAATTCCTAACTATATAACTCCTGAAACCTATGGTTTTTTCAGTGAATTTCAAAGGTTTTTTAAATGCTAATTCCTAACTATATAAGGCCTGAAACCTATGGTTTTTTCAGTGAATTTGCAAGGTTTTTTAAATGCTAATTCTTAACTATATAAGGCCTGAAACCTATGGCTTTTTCAGTGAATTTCAAAGGTTTTTTAAATGCTAATTCCTAACTTTATAAGGCCTGAAACCTATGTTTTTTTCAGTGAATTTGCAAGGTTTTTTTAAATGCTAATTCCTAACTATATAAGGCCTGAAACCTATGTTTTTTTCAGTGAATTTCAAAGGTTTTTTAAATGCTAATTCCTAACTATATAAGGCCTGAAACCTATGGTTTTTTCAGTGAATTCGCAAGGTTTTTTAAATGCTAATTCCTAACTATATAAGGCATGAAACCTATGGTTTTTTCATTGAATTCGGAAGGTTTTTTAAATGCTAATTCTATTAGCGGATAACGTTTTTATATATTACAACTTTTTTTAAATCTCAAATGCCTGCTTTGCTAACAGAGTTTTTAAGCACAGGCTCTTTTTTCTCTGGTGGCCATCTTGGGAGACTGCATATCAGAATTGTTTTAATGAAATACAAGAGGATTTGAGAAGTCACTCAAAATGTGCCCTAATTTTTCTTTCTTCAGCACTAATCATAATTTCTATGGCAAAATGAACCACCTCATGTTGTTCCTTTGCAAATTAAATGTTTTAAGTGTTAACACTTTATTCCAATCAAGATGACTTCAGGTGTGCCATACTTTTGTCATAAGTAAGACTGTTAGCGCTCTAGTTGTTCTTTAGAACACTCTGGGACATTCTGTCATTGGGCTATAGTTGGGCTACATCTGGCTGATATTTGGGCTACATTTGTTTTTTTTGTCTCTGGTGGCCATCTTTGGGCTACATTGGGCTACATTTGGGCTCTAACATATATATAGCCCAATGTAGCCCAATATATATTTTTTCAAAGTAAATTTTCGTAAAAACCACTGGAGCACATATCTTGAGACATAGCAAAGGCACATCGGGCTACCAGTCCCTACAATTTTCCAACTTTGGTGGAAAACCATTCAGCCGTTCGGGCTAAAAGTGAGTCCAACTGCCCTATGGAAATTAACATGGGGAAACATGTTTTGGGACCCCCCTTTTATCTCGGCCCCCGCTTGTCGAATCCCCCCCAAACTTTCAGGGAAGGACCGGAGCGCCGCGAGGCAAAGTTAAGGAACATTTCAGGAAGATTCCTCAACCGGCGCCAAAGTTATTCCCAATAGAATGTTGCGATTTCCCTATGGAAAACAATCCTAACTATATATAACTACTGGCTATCGCCAGTAGGTAATATATATATATATATATATATATATATATACATATATATACATATATATATATATATATATATTGCGCTCTTCACAATCCCAGGATCCCGAGAAAGAAATGACAGCACTCGGGGGGTATCTTCCTCACACAGTAGTTTATTCACTACAAGCACGCCACAGACGCGTTTCACCACTTGGGCTTCGTCAGTGTGTGTGTTTACACATGAAAAAAACCGGTTTACTTAATATAGGTCATAAGGTACAAAGGTTACACCTCCTGGTCGACATCGACAGAGGACTGTCAATCTCCCGGGACACGCCATCTTGTAATGGTAAATATATACATGTATATACACATTTATGTACACATGATCAACAACATATAATGCATGTTCTTAACGTTTTCATACCTATAGATAGGTAAATGTACGTGTAAAGGGAGAAAGTTTGTGTGTTATTAATAGATCTTAGATACACTGTTTGATATAGCCGTGGATCGGCAATGGTCCCCTTAAAAGTAATGGGAGGTGACATACTATATACAACCTATGTACACAATATCTACACTATAATTACTAAAGTGTGCCCGTGTTAAAACAACTAGCGAAAGGCGTGAGGTGCCCGAAAAACTGTGAGGATGTGCCAGTATGAACAATCTGGTTAATGTTAATTTAATTTAACATGTCACTTCAGGATCAAAGAGCCCCCTGATCCATTAAATTGCCATTTGTTGAAGATAAAGGGGGTGTAAATATGAAACCAATTTCATCCCTTGAACTAAGTAAGATCCACGAGTCTACAAGCTGGAGTGCAATTCTCTCAATTCATCATGATTATCTCCTCTTCCAGCTAAGTGACCACTTACACTATATATACACACCCATATTTACAAATGACAATATACACAGTACTATGTACAATATTGACTATCATAATCCAATGCAGTCCATCAGAGTAGAGTACATATAGGCCTGAAGAGAATGAAATTACTGTTTGCCTAGATGAAAGACCATCTCCTCCCCGCTATTCATACCTTTTGGCCACTTCGTGGAGAGATCTATAATGTAACGTGACTCAAGCCTGCGAAGACGTCGCAGTTGGTCCCCTCCTCTGACATTGGTTTTGATGGTATCAAGCCCAAAATATTGGAGCTGGCTGCGATCCTTATTGTGTTTTTCGGCAAAGTGCCGGGCGACCGGATATGCCTGGTCGGCCTTATCAATGGCCCTAAGGTGCTCCAAGATCCGCAACTTTAGCATGTTAATAGTGCTCCCTATGTAGCGGAGGCCACAAGGGCAAACCAAACAATACACTGCTAGGGGAGTGCTGCAAGTTATGAACTGTTTTATGTGCAGTTTCTTGCCTGTGTCTACGTTCTCCACTGTGAAGACTCTCCTGCTTCCAGCACACGCTTTACATTTTCCGCAGGGAAAAAATCCACTCATCGATTTTAGAGTATTACTTTTCGGTAGTGGTTTTTCTAAGTGGCTGGCCACCAGATAATCTCTAAGAGATCTGGTTTTGTTGAAGGTTATAAGCGGGTGGATAGGTAGATCATCTTTGATGATACTGTCAGTAGTGAGAATATGCCAGTTTTTGCGCAGCATTGACCTGAGGTCTTGTGCTCCAGCCGAAAAGGGAGTTATAAGTCTGAATTTCCCTTTGCCATCATCACCTTGATGGCCTGTTTCGGGGTGATTAAGGAGTCTCTAGGGATAGCCCTGACTTTCTTTAAGGTATTTCTCAGAATGGCCTTACCATATCCTCTAGCCTCAAATCTCTCCACACAGTCCTGTGCTGCCTTATCAAAGTCCTGCAATCTAGAGCAGTTCCTACGGAGCCGAGGTAGCTCGCCGTAGGGAATGCTCTTGATTAATTGGGGGGGATGGCTACTACTGGCAAAAAGGGTGGAATTGCCTGCCGTTGATTTTCTGTGTAGAGCCGTATGGATCTGCTGATCTTCTGTGAACACTTTCAGGTCAAGGTATTCAGCTGATGAATTGCTTACCGTCCCCGAAAAGTGTAAATTGTAGGCGTTCTCATTCAGTTGGTCGATAAAGGCTTGTGCTGTTTCTAAGGAGCCCCGCCACACAATAAACAGATCATCAATGTATCTGTACCATCCCTCTGTCCTGCCCTCCACTCCATCCACCATGCAGCTCCTGAGTACTTGCTCCTCCCACCAGCCGACGAAATATATACATATATATATATATGTATATATATATATATGTATATATATATATTCACTGAAAAAAACCCATAGGTTTCACATCAGTTATAGTTAGCTGGAAATTTTACTCGCATAAAACCATTGAAATTCCCACGTTATAGTTAGTTGGACTCACTATAACTTGCACGTCTGCAATGCACTGCTGATGACGTCACATATTACATCACTCATGACAGTGTTTTAAAAAAAAAAATGATTGGTTAACTGGCTTATTAAGTGTATCTTAGTGAATACATATATTAGCGAGTAATGTTTAAATATTTAAATATATGCATGAGTGATGTAATATTTGACGTCATCAGCAGTGCATTGCAGACGTGCAAGTTATAGTGAGTCCAACTAACTATAACGTGGGAATTTCAATGGTTTTATGCGAGTAAAATTTCCAGCTAACTATAACTGGTCTGAAACCTATGGTTTTTTCAGTGAATTTCAAAGGTTTTTTAAATGCTAATTCCTAACTATAACTGGTGTGTAACCTATGGTTTTTTCAGTGAATATATATATATTACCTACTGGCGGTCGCCAGTAGGTATATATAGTTAGGATTTTTTCTCTATGGGATTTTTGAAAATTCTATGTCTAATAACTTTGGCGTTTGTGGACGGAATTGGCTGAAATTTTCAGGAAAATGGAACATTTTGTTTCTGAGCAGCCCCAGAAAATTTGGGGGGGTTTCGTCAAGGGGAGGCCGAGAAAAAAGGGGGGGTCCCAAAATGTGTTTTTAACATTGAGTTTTCCATAGGGCGGTTGGCCTCACTTTTAGCCCGAACGGCTGAATGGATTTGCACGAAACTTGGCAAAATTGTAGGGACTGGTAGCCCGATGTGCCTTTGCTAGGTCTCAATATATGTGCTCCAGTGGATTTTGATAAATTAACGTTCAAAAAAAGATATATATCTGTAACAGCGGACCAGGCAGCGCTCCGGTTCGCGGACTTTACGCGTTACGGAGCTTTGTGAAGCGAAGCTGATTGGTTCTCCGGCATCTGTAAACATTCCAAACAGTCCGTAGCGGCCGCCATCTTGTCTCTCGGTAGGATCGAGAGACAAGAGGAGGCCAAAGCGAAGGGGCAAATGACCATAAGGGGGCATAGTAGATCCTCCCTGACCCTCTAGGTTTGATGTGGAGGTTTTAAAAGGGCCCCGCGGGGCAAAAAAAAAATTAATAATAATAATCGAACGGCTGAATGGATTTGCACGAAACTTGGCAAAATTGTAGGGACTGGTAGCCCGATGTGCCTTTGCTAGGTCTCAATATATGTGCTCCAGTGGATTTTGAGAAATTAACGTTCAAAAAAAGATATATATCTGTAACAGCGCTCCGCTTCGCTTACTTTTCGCGTAACGGAGCTTTGCGAAGCTGATTGGTTCTCCGGCGTCTGTAAACATTCCAAACAGTCCGTAGCGGCCGCCATCTTGTCTCTCGGTAGGATCGAGAGACAAGAGGAGGCCAAAGCGAAGGGGCAAATGACCATAAGGGGGCATAGTAGATCCTCCCTGACCCCCTAGGTTTGATGTGGAGGTTTTAAAAGGGCCCCGCGGGGCAAAAAAAAAAAATAATAATAATAATCGAACGGCTGAATGGATTTGCACGAAACTTGGCAAAATTGTAGGGACTGGTAGCTCGATGTGCCTTTGCTAGGTCTCAATATATGTGCTTCAGTGGATTTTGAGAAATTAACGTTAAAAAAAAGATATATATCTGTAACAGCGCTCCGCTTCGCGGAGATAAAATTATCTCTGTATTACCTAGCTGTTGCTAACACCAGTTAGCGACCGCTAGTAGGAGATAGCGACCATCTTGGGCCCCACTTTGCATGTCAGTGATATTTATCACTAATGACATGCAAAGTGGGCATGCCAAGATGTTAGCGACTTGAAACAGTCGCTAACATCGCTATCTCCTATTACCAACTTTTGGAGATATTCGCGCTAAGCGCGAATATCTCCAAAAGCTACCACCTGCCCTGAGCAGTTCTTAGCCATGTTATCCAATGGGAGGTGGATAACATGGCTAAGAGCATTAGCTCGGTAATGCATGAATATCGCGGAGTTTTCAGCGATATTAATGCATTGCGGTCGTTTTTTATGGCATTTGCGATAAACCTTGATAATAGCAAGGTTTATCTGCGATAATTTCTGACGATGCTTAGCGGTAAAAAATTCGTTGCTAAGCATCGTTAGGGATAAATATCGCTTAACTTTGGTAATATGTCCCAACGTCTGTTAACGTTCGATTCGAAGGAAATCAGGAAGTGTTGAAAAACATTGTCTGCGCCATCTTGCCTTTTTTCAAATGCCACACTTTTGTCGTGCACGGCAGCCATTTTAGATGACTTGACCAGACCCACTCTCTGCACGCTGTCGATCCTTAGCATGGCTCCCCACCCTCGCAAGCATCTCCCCCAGGCACTGGTCACCCCCGCTCTCTGTCTTATGCATGGGTAATAAACCTCCCCCCATCTGCGCTGCTCTTCCCTGAGAATCACACCCTGTGCCCGCCCGACACCTCCCTTTCGCCCTATTCACTACCGCACCCTCTGACACTCCTTTTCCTCTGTGTCCAATTGTCCAGGCCGGTCCTAGGCTATCAGCTAGCCCTGCAGATGTAGTTTATGGCCCCAGCTGTAAAGAATCACCCCTCTTCAAAGGAGTTATAGTAGATCAAGGCCCACACTCGATGAGATCCGTCACAGCACACGCGTTCCTACTATCTGAAAACCATCCTGTATTGTGATTGGGGAGGGGACCGAGCCTGAAGCGGAAGATTCCAGGGATGACTCTTTGTACATCAAAGTTTTTACAATTATGTGTCACATTAAAAATATATAGCACTCCAACAAAGTAGTAAGATTATAAAACTTTAATAACTTATAAATATATACAACAAAACAAAAACAGTAAAAACATATAAACATTTTTAGGGAAAAACAACGAAGTAGCGGTCGGCTGTGCGAATAGTCCCAACGCAGCACAACGTCCAGATTTCTGGACGGCACCCAGGTGATGTTGCCTGGGTGCCGCACTGATTTCGTCATCCGGCGTGGGGCGTCGCGGGGGGTGGGTCATCAGTAGCAAACTGTTGTGCGAATAGTTCCAAGGCAGCAGAACGATGGCACCAAGGTGATGTCCAGTAAGTTGCCGCACTGGTTTTGGTATCCTACAATGCTGCTCCGAATAACGGCGTGGGGCGCCCCGGGGGGGGGGGGAGGCGGCGTGAACGGGCCTCTCCAGGTGGAGTCTCGTCTGTTGTAGTGGGGCGCCCCTTTACCGTTTCAGTTGCCATTCCGTCCGCTTTTGGTCCACTGTGTCAAAAGCCGCAATTCAGCTGAGTTGCGCCCACTCTTGCGGTGCAGCGATAGGCGGCTGCCACAGGACTCTCAAAATGGCGGCAGGCTGTTTTCTTTTTGGGCCTGGTCCACTGAAATGGCCCTGGGACACCTTGGAAATCGGACGACTGTCTGCTAGGTCTTGGACCCCATTCTCGAAAGCGTCCCCTCCGCCTTGAGGATTCAACAAAAGTTTTGGGGGCCCCCGACTCCTGCAGGCTTCTGGTGGGGAGCGGCTGCCATGATTGATCGCGGAATGACCATGACGGAGCCACGAGATGGTGGTGCTTTCATGCTGACGCCAGCTTCAGTCTGAAACATCCAGAAACAAGGTGGGGCTTTCATTGTTTGGGGAAAAAAAAAGTTTTCATCCAATGAAAAGTGTTATTTTTAGGTCATATGATCAAGCCTTCCATCATTAGGAAACCAAAAGTAAAATGAACCAATGAAAAGTTTTATAAACAAGTCACATGACCTGTTATGCGGCATAGGGTATAAAATGCGGAGAAAATACGTTGGCACGTGAGGCGGCGTCAGTAGCGGACCGATGTGCGAATAGGCCGAAGGCAACACAACGCGCCAAGATCCGGATGGCACCGAGGTGGTGTCCAGCAAGTTGCAGCAGTGGTGTGGCCATCCTACAATGCTGAAAGTCGGCGTGGGGCGCCCCGTTGGCCTGTGAGTTCGCGTCAGTAGCGGACCGATGTGCGAATAGGCCGAAGGCAGCACAACGCGCCAAGATCCGGATGGCACCGAGGTGGTGTCTAGTAAGTTGCCGCACTGGTGTGGCCATCCTACAATGTTGAAAGTCGGCGTGGGGCGCCCCGTTGGCCTGTGAGATGGCGTCAGTAGCGGACCGATGTGCGAATGGGGCCAAAGGCAGCGCAACAATATTTTCGGAATAGAAGACACCACAAGGCGCTGAGATGCCAAGATCCGGATGGCACCGAGGTGATGTCTAGCAAGTTGCTGTACTGGTGTGGCCATCCTACAATGCTGAAACTCGGCGTGGGGCGCCCCATTAGCCTGTGAGATGGCGTCAGTAGCGGACCGATGTGCGAATGGGGCCAAAGGCAGCGCAACAATATTTTCTGAATAGAAGACACCACAAGGCGCTGAGATGCCAAGATCCGGATGGCACCGAGGTGGTGTCTAGTAAGGTGCACTGGTGTGGCCATCCTACAATGCTGAAAGTCGGAGTGGGGCGCCCCGTTGGCCTGTGAGATGGCGGCAGTAGCGGACCGATGTGCGAATGGGGCCAAAGGCAGCGCAACAATATTTTTGGAATAGAAGACACCACAAGGCGCTGAGATTCGGTTAGCACCGAGGTGGTGTCTAGCAAGCTATGCAGCTGAGTTGCGTGCGCACTTGCGGCGAATAGGTCGAAGGCAGCACAACAATGTTTTCTGAATAGAAGACACCACAAGGCGCTGAGATTCGGTTACCACCGAGGTGGTGTCTAGCAAGTTGCTGCACTGGTGTGGCCATCCTACAATACTGCTCCGAATAACGGCGTGGGGTGCCTGAAGGGGGGGGGGAGGCGGCGTGAACGGGCCTTCCTAGGTGGAGGCTCGTCTGCTGTAGTGGGGCGCCCCTTTACCGTTTCAGTTGCCATTCAGCTGAGTTTTGGCCGCTCTTGATGCTACAGCGACAGGCGGCTGCAACAGGACTCTCAAAATGGCGGCCTGTTCTTTGGATTTGGGCCTGGTCCACTAAAATGGCCCTGGGACACCTTAGAACTCGGACGCTCGATTTTTTTTTCCTTTCCTCTACATGCAAAAAAAGGTAAATGCCCGGTACGTTATACGCTTCATCTGCCACGATGTACTCTCCAGAGGAACCGAAAAAATATATAGTTATGGTAACTATACCATGCATCGTTATATGGAGAGGTGGCACCAATTAATTATAGTGCTGCATAAAAGAGAGATTTGGAGGAGAACCCCCGACCTGCCAGTACATTCATCAAAGAAGTGGCACTGACAGCATCAGAGGCAAGGGAAACGGTCCCAAATATTTAGAAGAACTTTGCAAAGATTAAAATGTTTAGATTGTGGCAAATTAATTTCATGTGGACAGATGAGTGTTACTCTATAAATACAGCATATGAACATCATCATAGTCGATGGTTGGTAGAGACATTTTGACTATATCCTGGACCTGCCCGTCCTCGCCCAAAATGGCGCCGGAATAAATGGGACTTGTAACTCCTTGTTGTGTACTGGTTGCAGAACCTTGAAATCACGAGATACGTATGCAGTTTTGAAGCACATGGCGGGCGGGGACGAGAATTGATTGAGTATTTCGACATCCCTATTGATATTAAGTTCTGATGTGTTATTGATTACTGTACTATTGAAAGTTCGAATTAACGTCACGCATGGTACTTGCCCGCAAATGTATATCTAGATAATTTTATTGTAACTGGCCCTGTCGTATTTTAATTATAAAATGTACGTCCACCGATTCCGCAACTGTTAGACACCTTAGTTCTTGCAACCTAATGGCCCGCCCGTTACGTTCCTCTACAGTGTAAATGTCTACTCATCATATACGATTACAGTTTGCTCCGTGGCTGGCCCACGTGGTTATAGGCTCGTATTTGTATAATGAAAGTTTCACAATAAAGGTTTTTAAAAGAAAACATGGTAGTAGTATATACATTGGTAAAGTTTTTAATAATAGTCACTGTTTTAGAATCATTAAAAGGCAAGTGAAATAAAGCAGACCAATCACATGAAGGGTAAAAGGTATAATACGCAGGAACGCAGTAAAGATAAATGGTCAAGGGCTGTTGTGTTTTCTACTCCTGCAACATAAAGTGATCGATAAGAATCTCATATTCAGGCGTATCGGCGACTAAGACAGCAGGTCGACCCTCTTTTGCTCAACGGCTCCGTCATGGGATGAAGAAACGCCCTTTTTCTCGAAAAAAGAATATATTTTACTTGCAGGACAGTTGTAAATTTTCCGGGAAAGTACATTAGCCTGGAACATTATAAGATATATTTAAGAAAAAATAATGTTCGGAAGTAATAAAAAGCGTAATTTTTAGGTCATATGACCAAGCCTTTCATCATTAGAATAAGAAAAGTAAAATGAACCAATGAAAAGTTTTATTAACAAGTCACATGACCTGTTATGCTTACGTTACGCGCTGCGCGTCGCGCCCCGGATGACTTCCGGATGCGCTAACGCGGCGCGTCATATGACGCATTACGCGACAACGCAGGTCCAGAATATAGTCAAAATGTCTCCACCAACCAGCGGTCGGAACACAACCCCTTTCAGCAGGCTAAATAGTTCTATTAAATGACAACAGAAGGGACAGGCAACAAGAACCATCAGTCAAAGAGAGGAGGGCTAGTTCTTCTCTACCGGGTTACATTGGGGCGCTACCGGAACTGATCGAATTGGTAGTCTACAGTGTTTCTGGATGTTTCAGACTGAAGCTGGCGTTAGCATGAGAGCACCACCATTTCGTAGCTCCGTCGTGGCCATTCCGCGAGCAATCATGGCAGCCGCTCTTTATCGTTATTTTGGGCGGGGTGGGTGGCGAAGCCGAGCTGTATTGCAGCCATCATGGTGTGGAGTTCAGTTCATCTCACTAGTTTCGTATTTGTCATGAGGGGTTGTTCTTAATGTTTCTATTTTAGCGAGGTCAAAAAGAGATCCCATTAGTGGCCTACTGATTTTGCTCGATTCCTTTTGTTTTTTTACACGATTTTTCGTTATCTGCAAAGACTAAACAGAGTATTGCGACTTTGTGTTTGTTTGTAAATAGAGAATGAACCAAAGAGAACCAATTCTAAAACAGTAAATGCTTGGATAACAATCAATCAAATGGAGAGAGAAGCAGGCACGACGTATTACAACGGGGGCAAAGGCCTGCGTTAACTACCTTTCACTATCTGCAAAGAGAGAGTACTCCTAATAGAAATGAGGGGGGGGCAGCATTCAAAGCAGATCAGTGTGCATAAACACGAAAATGTTTTTACTTACCACGTACTTGACATTCGACAGCTTATGATATTTGCTATTAAAAAACCATTGAAATTCACTGAAAAAACCATAGGTTATAGACCATATATAGTTAGGAATTAGCATTTACAAAACCTTGAAAATTCACTGAAAAAACCATAGGTTATAGACCATATATAGTTAGGAATTAGCATTTACAAAACCTTGAAAATTCAGTGATGTCATCAGTGATGTCACTGACCATGTCATGAATGATGTAATATGTGACATCATCAGCAGTGGATTGCGGGTGCGCGATATATAGTTAGTGCAACTAACTATATATGGAATTTCAATGGTTTTGTGTGGGTAAAATAAGGTTTTTTAAATGCTAATTCCTAACGATATATGGTCTATAACCTATGGTTTTTTCAGTGAATTTTCAAGGTTTTGTAAATGCTAATTCCTAACTATATATGGTCTATAACCTATGGTTTTTTCAGTGAATATATATATATATATAAAATTTCTATGGCAAAATGAAACCCCTCATTTTGTTCCTTTTCAAATTAAATGTATTAAGTGTTACCACTTTATTCCAATCAAGATGACTTCAGGTGTGCCATACTTTTGTCATAAGTAAGACTGTTAGCGTTCTAGTTGTTCTTTAGAACACTCTGGGACATTCTGTCATTGGGCTATAGTTGGGCTACATCTGGCTGATATTTGGGCTACATTTGGGCTCTTTTGTCTCTGGTGGCCATATTGGGAGACTGCATATCAGAATTTTTTTAATGAAATATAAGAGGATTTGAGAAGTCACTCAAAATGTGCCCTAATTTTTCTTTCTTCAGCACTAATCATAATTTCTAAGGCAAAATGAACCCCCTCATTTTGTTCCTTTGCAAATTAAATGTTTTAAGTGTTAACACTTTATTCCAATCAAGATGACTTCAGGTGTGCCATACTTTTGTCATAAGTAAGACTGTTAGTGCTCTAGTTGTTCTTTAGAACACTCTGGGACATTCTGTCATTGGGCTATAGTTGGGCTACATCTGGCTGATATTTGGGCTACATTTGGTTTTTTTTGTCTCTGGTGGCCATCTTTGGACTACATTGGGCTACATAAGGCTACATTGGGCTACATTTGGGCTCTAACATATATATAGCCCAATGTAGCCCAATATATATTTTTTCAAAGTTAATTTTCGTAAAAACCACTGGAGCATATATCTTGAGACATAGCAAAGGCACATCGGGGTACCAGTCCCTACAATTTTGCCAAGTTTGGTGGAAATCCATTCAGCCGTTTGGGCTAAAAGTGAGTCTAACCGCCCTATGGAAATTAACATGGGGAAAACACGTTTTGGGACTCCCCTTTTATCTCGGCCCCCGCTTGACGGATCCCCCCGAAACTTTCAGGGAAGGAGCGGAGCGCAGCGAGGCAAAGTTAAGGAAAATTACAGGCAGATCTCTTTCGGCGCCAAAGTTATTCACAATAGAATGTTGCGGATTTCCTATGGAAAACAATCCTAACTATAACTACCTACTGGCGACCGCCAGTAGGTAATATATATATATATATATGTGACTTTTTCCATATTAGTGCTTCTGGTTGTAAGTATCCAATAATGTACTTTTTTGTGGATTATATGCCTTGATGGGCGTGCTGACTACAATATCGGGTTTACTGCTTCCGTCATCTCTGTAGGGCGATATTATAGAAAGTCTATTGAATTAGGGACTCTGACAAGATTTCTTTCCCAGTCTACCAATACAGGTGGCCTCTGTGCAGGCAGGTAACTTCTTTGTGATCCTCACAAATCTGTGTGTGGCTTCCTAAGAGGCCTTATGAGGCATTCATTCTTAGCCCTCCCGTGGTTGTTTCTGCATATAAATTGGCAGCCTTCAATCGAGGCTTCATGGAATCCCATGCAAAGCAACTAATGTCTCTGTGTGTAGTCTTCAACAGTGTTGCAAGCACTTTCAGCTGAATCTTGGGGCAATATACATTTTAATTATTCGTACTCGCCCTCAAAGAGAGAGCTTGAGTTTCGACTATCTCTACAAATGTAATATTTTTGTATTAAAAAAATCAGATTATCCTCTGCCACTTGATGCAGACCAGATTTGATCGATATTCTTAAGAATTTTAGCTGCGAGGATGCTCATTACATTTGTTTACTTTTGGTGTGAATTGTAAGTGGGAGAGCCTTACTTTTGAAACAGTTGACCTTGTAATCAGAGAAAATCGAAAAGTTTGTGATCAGGGACAGCACGTCAGGCACTAATGTAATGGGCTGTTTTAGCATGAGCATTAGGTCATCAGTTTACAGGAAAATTTCTGGGAGCCAGCCGGGGTATTTATTCCAGGGATACTTTTGGTGAGATGGCTGCCGCAAGAGGTTTTAGAGCTAGCATATACAGCAGTGGGGACAGAGGGTACCCCTTTCCAGTACTTTGCTGAATTGTGAAGGAGTGTGATAGAAAGACACCAATGTTTATTCTAGTTGTTGGGTCTGAGTAAAGGAATTTGACCAGGGCTATAAGGTTAGGGTCAAAACCCACTCTCTCCAAGGTGCAGAACAAATATCCCCATTCTACACAGGCTAATGCTGTTCAAGGCCAAGGCAAAGTTGCCATCCTAGTCTTTGTGAGTTTGCCTTAAGATGTGCATCACATTTCTCATATTGTCCCCTGGAGAAGTCTAAGACTAACCCAGTGTGTGTGTCTGATGGGTCAACAATGGTACAACTCTTTTCTAACCTATTAGCAGTGCTTTAAGTGGGCCGGTACTCACAGGTACTGAGTACCGACACTTCTTATTTTTAGCACTTCTCTGCTGCCAAGGAGAGTACCAGTACTCATAAACAGTAGGCGCCTTGGCTGTTAGTGCTGGTGACCTGTCTGACAGCCAAGGCACTTCTGTAGCACTGACTGGTGAGCTGAGCCCCCACTGAACTATTCAGCGTGGGCTCATTTGCATAATGTTTTTGCCACACAGCACCGTGTGGCAAAAACAGTATTGAGGCAGCCAGGTGACGGCGCAATTAAGAAATCCAAAGAAGGTAACGAGGTTAAAATGGATTTAATGTTTCCTGATTATTTTGCTCGAGTGTCTGCTTATGTTTGTCTGTTTGCCTGTGGGCGGTTTTGTGTGAGGAAAAAAGTGAGGGAAATGGGGGTAGATTCGAGACACTCTTGGGAGGTATATTAAAGGAAATGTGTGGAATGCCTTGTGTGTGCATGCCTGCTTGTTTCTTTGTGTGTGTGTGTGTGTGTGTGCACACTCGAGAATATGTAGTATTGTGCCAAGCAACACCAAATAACAGCATGGAAACTTCAAATATTATAAAACAAGGAAATGTTAAAACATCACTGCGTTTGGCTTTTGTTAGCAGTTAATTTTGTTTATAGAAATGCATTTCTCGTGTGTTTTGGTATGTGCTGCAACTAGTACTGAAGTTAATAAGTAACAGTATGTCTTACTCTTAGTCCAGCCCCCTAGCCCCGCCCACTTGCCCCATTTAAATGAGTACCTGCACTATTTTTTCCCATTTAAAGCACTGCCTATTAGTCAGCACTCCAACAAGAATGTTGACACCTATATTAAGAAGTGAGACAGAGCTGTAACTAGCCCATTGTTGTGGATCTTTGCCAGTCTCAGTAAAAGGGAGATGATTGCACTATTAAATTCCGATTTCAAAGTCTTTGATTTTCCAGCTTTGTGAAAGGTTTTGCTGAGTAACATCCCTGTTCTGAATTTACTTATCTTATAAAACTACTTACAGACACAAACGACCCTGGATCCCTTCCCGTTAGACGTAGCTTTTATGGCTTCCTGTATTTCCTCTGCTGAGATTTCTTCTTCCAGCTCTTCCCTAATGTCTGTTGAAAGTATTGCCAATTTTGCAGACTGTTGGAAATGTTCTTCCAACTCTGTGTGTCACTAAGCAGAATCAGATAGCTGTCTGGCTGCATTGAAAATATTAATCTTGACATCTCCAGTTGTTCGAGTTGTAAGGCTAAAAGTCTTCCGCCCTTCTCTCCATGTTTATCTCAGTTTCTTTTTAGCCTTGTTAGAGCAAATTCTGCTTTTTTTGTGAGACATTTAGTTCAAGTTTTGCAACCATTACTTGTCTGAGTTTCTTTGCCCCTGGTCTGATATTGTATTTTGCTGTTAGGTCTGTAACTTAGTCTTTGTACATCCTCTTTGTTCGTGTTGACTCAGGCATCAAGGAGCCCCTCAAACATGCTTTTCCCACAGCCCATTGTATTTGGTCGCTTTCCACCAAGGTTTGGTTATATGTAAGGCACTCATAACATTTCCTGTTGGCCTATTCTGTTCATCTGAATGTTTGTCTAGAAATTAGTTCATTATTCATAGAGTAGGTGATGCAGCTAAGAAATCTAAGGTGATCTTCAACTTTACCGGCCATGGTCTGAGAAGCAGTCTTCTAGTATACCACAGTCTGCAATGAGATGAAGTAAAAGACAGATGTGAGAAAGTAATAGATCTTAGTAAAATTCCCTTGCACACTGAAGATGAAAGTGTAATCTTGGTCTGTAGGATGTAACATTCTCCACACATCGTTCAAAGCATGGCCTGTCATCATATTAGTTAGCATAGCTCTGTCCATTGCATTATTTAGATCCAGAGAACCAAAACTGTTAGGATATATAGACGTACACAGCTAAGTTCCAGTCCCCCCTACTATCACATTAGTGTTTTTAAATTTTGACAAGACTCTAGATAGTAACAACGTAGAAGTCTATCTTAGATTAGTTTGCTGCATAAATTAACTTGAGAATCAATGTTCGTCCTTGTAAGTGGATTTTGGCAAACACATTTCACCAAGAGGAGTAATCCATGTATTAAATACGCGTACTGGTAAAAGATGTTGATTTGAGACTCCAGTTCAGCCAGTCTTTACAGAGTGCTGGAGAAATGGAGGGGGGGTCTGACTAGCACTCAGGAATCCCGCTGTGTAGGACTTACAGGAGGTACCAGGAGGGCTTCTTGGACCCCAAGGTCCCACAGGAGTAAAGTGACTTCATACCCCAACCCAGGGATTGTAGAGTGGTGGAGAAAGGGGGCGTGGCCTCTGAAGACCTCTTAGCAACCCCACTGTGTTGTACTTACTGGAGGTAACAGGAGGGGTAGTTAGCCCCTCCTGTTACCGCCAGTAGGTCCCACATAGCAGGGTTGCTGAGACCTCGTAGGAGGCAATGCCCACTTTCTCCACCACTCTGCAAACATACCTTCTGGGGCACTACTAGTAGGGGGATGAAGTCCCCTTGGCTATTAAGGGTCCTTGGGGGCCAACTAACCTCCTGTTACCTCCAGCAAGTCCCACACAGTGGGTTTTCTTAGAGATTGTTGGTGGCCACGCCCCCTTTTCCCACCACCACGCACTGCTGCTTGGGGGAAGAAGTCCACTTTAGTCCTGAGGCCCGCAGGAGGCACGGGGGCTGCATTCCTCCACCAGGAGGCGCGTTTGCAGTGTGTTGGAAAATGGGGGCGGGACCTCTGGTGAGTTGCTGGGCGTTGTAGCCTGCTTTCCCTGGGACGTTTTCAGCCCTGGAGAACCCTACCCCCGCATGTTAAGAATGGGAAGCGAGGCTGTGTGGTCCCTCTCCTCAGGCCAATTTCGGTCCCGGGGACCCCATCCCCCAGGGCCCGGACTTTATTTTTATTTTTTCATTTTTTTTTTTTTAAATAAAGGTGCAATAATTTTTGTGATGGCAGCATCAAAGGTTGATTAATATATATAATAAAACAGAAATCCCACTCCTTTGGCTTTAACAAGCATCTATTTTCAGAGCTTATTTTAGAACTATTTACAGTTTTGCGGTTTGCGTTTTCACATCACAAATTAGAACTATATACACTTGTTCTTTTGTACTAAGATTGTCACCACCCCAATGCCTAGCGCGGCCACTGCTTTCTGTCATTGAAGCAAAATAAAAAAATCTGCCATTGCTGATCTTCTTAAAATATGGCGTCCCTTTACCACTGGCACATTACCCCTCAACGTCACCATTAAGTACTTGCATGGAAATTTGAAGGATGAGTAAAGAGGCGCCTTTAACTAATAATCCAAGCGGCTTGTGTAAAAAGTTCAATCGGGTCGGGGACAATCGATATTTGCCCGGCGGTATTGCCTCTGTGACCCTTTAGTTATTTAAATCAATGAAGAGGCAGGCGCTGGAGACTGGAAAGCAGGAAACAAGGTTTTTTTATTCTCTCCGGAGGAGAACACAACGAAACGGACAGAAGGTATCGTTCTGAGGTGCTCTAACTGTATTTTCTGAGGCCTGGCCTCTTATACCCACATTTTATGACTTTATTGCAGATTACACATACATGTTTAAAGCTTTGATGTATGGAAAAGACATTCTCGGAACTCCCCTTTGGGCCCGTTCCCACACACATTTACAGTTGAAGTCCCCACCCTAGTCACAACAGGTGATGAGCATCGCGCAGCTGGATAATCCGCCGATTCACGGAATGTGGGGAGTTTGATCGGATCTCATGGGGTGGGGGCTTTGATCAACCCGGGGATTCTTTGATGGGGGAAGCTTTCTATTGTACGGGGAGGGGCAAGGATGGTATCGGCAGAGCTGGGTGTCGGCTTGGGAACGGGGAGGACAAAACGGGCACACGGGGAAAAAGGGGGTTTGCATCTAAGGGCCGGAGATCATGAAAGGAAAGCAGGGAGGCGTCGCGCTGGGAACAGGATGAGGGCCTGGGGCAGAGCAGCGCCGAAGAGGGGTTTATGACTCAAGGCAGGTGCAAGCAGGGGGTGGTCAGCGTGCGGGCTTAGCGAAGGCAAAGGGCTATGTCAGGGGCCAGCGGCATGCAAAAGGGTTTGTTCTGATCGGGGCATCTTAAAATGGCGGGCGCGCACGACAAAAGTGTGGCATCAGGGAAGAGGCAAGATGGCGCAGATAATGTTCACCAAAACGCACTAATTTTCCACAGTCCTCCCTTTAACATATCCAAGACATCTTGCTGGTTCATTTTCTATTCGGTTCTACTGTGGTGAGCATGAGAAAGAAAACGGTAGGAACCCTAGATGGAAAAGAGTTGTAAACAATACATTTTGAGGTTTCTAGTTTTTTTTTTTTTTTGGAGGTGCACCCATTCGATAAAGCAGGAAAGTCATAGGAATGAAATACAAAAACGGCGAGCAGCAAGTACATATCATAACGTGAACTGGCAGGTTAATACATGTTTCAGATTCGGATTGGAGCAGGATCAATACAATGGCGGCTGGGAGAGAAATGAGGCGTAGCAAAACGGTGGTTGAGGATGTCGAATGTTCGAAGGTTTATGAGTTCTCATTGTTCTTTGTGGTCTTTCGTTGGCGCTGTTGAGCACCGGCGGTGGAGCTACAAGTCCAGCTCTGTTCTAAGTTCTGCGTTGCAGGGCACGACCCTTTCCTCGCGTTTCTGGTCGGAAAGGTCCTTTTCGCCCTGTGTCCTTTGAGGTGATTGTCAGAAAGTTCCGATGGAAGAAGAGCGTTCAAAACAGTCCATAGGGTAGGTCAGAGGAAAAAGGGGGATGGAGCAAGGCCAAATTGGGAACAAACTAGGGGAACGAGAGACTTCAAATGGGCGGGCGTGCGACGGAATTCAGAGAGCGGGGACTTGTCGAAAGGCACTGGACGTCGAGCAGGGGCATCAGGTCGACCCTTACAGTGCCTCGTCCTGCAGCTCCTTTCAGTCGTGGTCTCGCCTTGGCTAATGTCGCAGGTGTCCCTTAGTCTGCAGTCGGGCCTCGTGCTCCCACATCCGGTCCTTCTCTCCTCCAACAGCAGTACCCTTAAACAAGTTTGAAAAGACAGTCTTTAGAAAATTTGCAGATGAAGATAATCAAAAAGTCTATTTCTCTCCCAGCTCCAGGCAAAGAATGAAAATGTCCGTTATATTTAATGTCCACAACTGGCATATGAATGACCGGTGGCGGACCTGTTGGATTTACTATGACTTTCCTTCATAATCATTCATTACAGGCATGACAGTTCATCTGATGGTAACCCACCTTCGGGAGACAAATCTGGCAAAGATATGCCGTTCTCTAGAGTTTCATATTTACAAAAGGGTACAGTGAGTCGTCAACATGGTACTACACAGGTATTTTGCTGAGAGACGAACATGGCTAAACATTTCCTTTCTATCGGTGCATCCTGTTTTTCAACTACTGCGGGGTTCATTTTGATGATTTCTTTACCTTGGTCTAGTCTGTTAACCTTGTAAAACATCATTCTGGGTCCTACGTAACCTTTTACAGCCCGGTTACTTAACTAGGAAGGACAGGGGTTTTATGGGAAACAACCAGGGACATAGACAGGGAAGGTAACGGGGGTGATCGTTTTTCTGGTTTGGGTATTGCGACGATTCGGGGAGGGGAGGGTCGCGTATTCTGAGGTCCTTGTTTTATACTATAGGAGCCGTTGACATGTAGTTCCCTTATTTCGGGCCAGATTAGGGAACCTCTGTCGTCTTACCTGTCCTTTCCCTTACGGCCCAACCTGGGTTCATTGACTTCTAGCGGAAAAGGAGAGGTAATGACGCGGCCTCAGGGTGATTGTATTAAAGACAAGCGTTTGTGCAAATACTGACGGTATTTGAAGCCAATTAGGTGGTGTGCTAGGGGTGGCAATCTGCCAATTTCGGGGCTAACCACTCGGAAGAGTGGTAGTGCAAAAATAGAGAGAGAGAGAGAGAGAGAGAGAGTGAGAGAGAGAGAGAGAGAGAGAGAGAGAGAGAGAGAGGGAGAGAGAGAGAGAGAGAGAGAGAGAGAGAGAGAGTGAGTGCAACGGCAGGCTAAATAGTACACGTGCAACAGAGAGGGCGGCAGTGCATTCAAGAAAGGCTATTTAGTGCATTACACAGTAAAGGGTATTCACGAGTCCGCGTTAGAATCTTGTAATCATGCAGTTTGAGCATTAGACAGGGTAGAGGGGACGTGCTTTGAGAAAAGGAAAGAAGAAAAAGGAGGTACCATTTTGTCGCACTTTCTCGCATTCTCGGTCCTTTGACCAGTTGGGTCAACGCCTCAGTCACACACACACACATTCCCTCACAGTTTCGCATCATACGTGACATGGGTTCATTTGTCCGGTCTGGTTTAAGGGTGATCACTTTTTATCAGGTTGTGCTAATTTTTCGGGTTTGTTCGATACGTGAGTAGTTTGCAGGCGTGCTTAGACACCACCCTGCGGCGCTAGTCCGTTTCGTATATTTAGACATGGCAAGGTCTCAGATCTTCGCCACACCTTGGCTGTAATCTCTGATGTAACCTGCAGAGGGAGGAAAAAAGGGGGGGGGTGGGGGAGACAGCATTCGCGCGCATTCAAATACATGGATTCATAAGTCCTTTACTTACCTCTTACTCGTCTTTCCTCCTTGGGGCAGGGTCCCCGGGGATATGGTTTTCGGAGTCGGGGGGGGGGTAGTGTGTTCATGTAGGGCGTGTGCGGGGAAACATAAAAAAGGAAACCAGAGGTGCCTAGTGCGAGGTATCTAGTCAAAGGATATATCTCACTATCGGGGTCCTTAAACCTCTTTCAACGCCGTGGCGTTCTAAAGTTCTTCGGTTCTTGGGTCCCTGCTACTTTGGAACGTTGTACTTTACAATATTTACATTATTTCATTTCACCCTCCTTTTACATTCCCTCATTTACACCATTCGTTTTACCCATCCTTGGAAGTCACGGTCTTCCTCTACGCGAGAGTTCATGAGTCAGTCGCGTACTTTTAAGGCGGAGTGTCGTGTTGTCGATCCGATCCGTCCTCCAGGGCTGGGCAACCATCTTCCTTTAACCTTAAAGAGAGAGCAGAGTAGGGTGCACAGAAAAAGAACTTTCCTACCCATCCCATATTGTTTTAAAATAAAGCATGCAATACCCGTCCATAGTTTCAAAGACTTTATTTTGCAAATTCATTTCAGCATATGGATTAGGAGGGTGTGGTCGTATTTGGTCGGTCGTGGCAATGGCTAAAGTGCGTACAGTGGGGGGTGTCGATTGCAACAATAAAAACACCGGAAAGTTTTACTCATTCATTTGTAAGAGACTAAAACGTCTATTAATTGGCTGGGGGTTCGGGGGCATATATTTTCATAATTTAGAAGCATAATCATAACAGTTGTAATCAGATTTCCTATATGCATACCGTACGTGTGCGTCGTAAATGAGGGTTACATCAGTTATAAAAAATATAATACATTGTACATTCGTAATCAACATTTGTAACGGGGATCTTTTCACACTATTCGTCGAGTGAGTTCTCTTCGTCTTTTCTAGCCAAGTGTACAAAGGATCATATAAAATCTCAGAACATCAAGTTTATATTAGTGCGAAGGAACACCACGAGGTGTTCGTAAGTTCCGATTGATACCAGCGCCATTTTGGGCGGGGCCGGCACAGTCCGGAAGCAGCATCAGGGGGAAATGTTTCCATTACTGGCAGTTTGGACCAGAGTCCTTTTCGGCAGTTCTAGAATTCACGCTAACAGAAGGTGTGGCAATGTCATGTTTGTTTCGTTGGCGATCAAGGCAGCCGTCCCTTACCGGAAACCTGCAAAGGCCGAAGGTTCCGCCGGGGACCTTTGTATGATCTTCAAGGCTGCGGAGATGCTGTCGGAGACGGGGGCTCGTGCTCCATGGGACAAATGTTCGAGTTGTATGGCTGGCCAAAGTTACTCTAGTGGCCGGGGCCCGCCTTCCAGCGGATCCAGACGCCATTTTGAGGCCCTACAGGGGCCACTCTCGTCGAGTTTGCAAGAATGGAAGAGACCCTTCGGAGTGAAAGGAAGAGGTCCCTGTTTTGTGAGAGCGGGACGTTCAGCTGGGGTGCAGCTGTGATGCCCCCACCTGGGGGGCGAGGGAGGCTCGTTCACATCGTCTCCTTCTCCCGGTGCACTCCATGCCACTCCTTTTCATCGCCCCGCATGAAGGCCTCTCCACATCCGGTGTTCCCCAAGCGCCACCATTGTACGTTCGGTGCTGCGCAAATACTGGGGTGCCACCATTGTACGTTCGGTGCTGCGCAAGTACTGGGGTACCACCATGGTGTGTTCGGTGCTGTGGAAGTATTGGCACCATCGCCTGACTGGGGATGTTCGGCGTCGGGCTGGGGGCTGGGAAACCTCCTACCGGTGGAGGTGGGAGAGGCTCGTCCGCGTCGCCTCTCCCTCCCAGCCCAACTTGGACAAATTGTTGTGGAGGTACGTGCAGGACATCCCGCCGTCCAGGACTGCTGCGGCTGTGACGGAAGAGAAAAGGAAGAGGTGCCTTGTTCTCCTCTTGGACATGTGGCGGGACTACCTTAGTCTTTCCAGGCCCGTTGCGGTCGGCCAAGGAGACATGTGGCGGGACTACCTGCAAATGCCCAGGCTGCGGGCTCCTGCCTCTCCTCCGGCTCCCCCATACGTTAAGATTTCCTGACCAAGAGTTGGCGGCGGGGCTCGCCTTATATGGGTTGCCGTTGGTTGGGCGTAGCCGTAACCCTGCCCTACTTTGGAAGGTTCCAGAATGGGGGGGGGGGCGAATGTTCTGTTTGACTTTCATTTTCTACAGTTTATCGTTATTATTCCTTGTTTGTTGCGTTAAATTAAAAGTTCAAGTTTATTAATGGTCTACGGATTTTGTTTTACCATTTCTTTCTTTCCAGGTTGCTTTGATGCTAGGTTTCTGCTAACAGAGGTCGAGTAACACGGAAACACGTGTAGAGGGATGACGCAGATTTGTACATTACATACACACAAACTCAGACGGGGGACAGTACAAGTACGACATACAAAGACCCAAGACAAATATAAAAACAGTTATCGGTCATAATTATCTCTTTCCGTCTGTGAATTTTAAACGAGGCTGGGTTCCCGTCTTGACATTGCCCGACCTAGGAGAACTTGATCATGCCGCTGAGATTTTCCTGGCGAAATCTGTGCCATCGGGCATAATCAAACGTGGTGGTTCTGTCTGGTCTGTCTATGTAAGTCGGGTTCTTCTCTGTCTCGCGCCTTTTCTCGTACTGTCGGTCTGTCGTTCTTGTCGGCCCTTTGCCTTTACTCACGCTCAGTAGAGTCGGGCATTGGGCTTTCCAGTGTCCGACATACCTACAAAAAGCGCATTGGTCTGACCCTAAGTCTGGTCGTCCTTTGCATAGTGTCGGGGGATAAGTTGTGGGTAGCGGTGTCCTGGGGTTGTCCTGTCGGTATATTTCCCTACTTGGTCTATCCTCGTCTTTTCTCTGTCGTTTCGTAGCCTCTCTGCGCCACATACCGAGACTGTCGAGCATAATTGGCGTCGTCTTATTATTTCGAAGGGCTATTTCTAACGTTTCTATTTTATCAAGGTCAAAGGATCCTGCCAGTGGCCACTGTTTGTCTTGGCTATCTTCGGTATACCTGTGCCATAATTTATTATAAGCTATGGTGACTAACCCATAGTTTATGAACATGTCCTTATTAGGGGTGCCTTCTAGTGGAGCTATATGGTCCACCTCTAACACCCGGTCCGGGCCAAACAGGCTATTTATCAGTGGGGAGAAGACAGACATGACGGCTCGTAACGAGGGACTAAAAAGTCAGCACTGCCTATCTTATCACTAGGTGCAAAGACTAGACAGAATATTTCTATTCTACGTTGTTTGCAGGTAGTGAATACCTCATGGATCAAAAAAAATATAAAACCAAACGACCAATAAATAACAATGGGGAGAATGAGTAGGTCCGCAAAGATCTGCGTTACCTACCCTTTTCACTATCTGCAAAAAGGGTGGTCTCTTCCCTGCTTGCAGACAGGGAATCTCCAGGAAACAATAGTTTTGTGAACAACAGTTCAGTTTCAAGCAATTATTGAGTGGGGGAGAAAAAGAACAAGCACGGCTGCTACCCTACCTATCCTCCACTGCTTGCAAAGGGAGAGAGAGCCTGTTGTTTCTCCGTTTGCAGACAGTGAATCTCCAAATAAAAATAATCAGAGCAATACTAGTATTTTGAACAATCAAGCAATCAAAACAAATTTTTTCGCAACTTGTCGTGGCAACACGACCTTACCCGGACCATGTGGACAGTTTCTTGTCTTCCGAATCCAGCGCCCGATCGTCCTCTTTTTCTCTTATTTCTCACGGCACTCCTGATGGTTCCCAGTCAGGACCGTAGATCACTCGAGAGAGGTCTGTTCGGAACTAGTGAAGTTCGGATGATCGGCTGCCAGACGAGGGTCTATTGGGCAAGAGCTCTCCCGATCGTTGCAGTCGTTCACTCTGTCGTCGGGACCTCTCCCACTGGATCCACGAGTCGCTGATGGGCCCCACGTTGGGCGCCAATTGTAAAAAGTTCAATCGGGTCGGGGACAATCGATATTTGCCCGGCGGTATTGCCTCTGTGACCCTTTAGTTATTTAAATCAATGAAGAGGCAGGCGCTGGAGACTGGAAAGCAGGAAACAAGGTTTTTTTATTCTCTCCGGAGGAGAACACAACGAAACGGACAGAAGGTATCGTTCTGAGGTGCTCTAACTGTATTTTCTGAGGCCTGGCCTCTTATACCCACATTTTATGACTTTATTGCAGATTACACATACATGTTTAAAGCTTTGATGTATGGAAAAGACATTCTCGGAACTCCCCTTTGGGCCCGTTCCCACACACATTTACAGTTGAAGTCCCCACCCTAGTCACAACAGGTGATGAGCATCGCGCAGCTGGATAATCCGCCGATTCACGGAATGTGGGGAGTTTGATCGGATCTCATGGGGTGGGGGCTTTGATCAACCCGGGGATTCTTTGATGGGGGAAGCTTTCTATTGTACGGGGAGGGGCAAGGATGGTATCGGCAGAGCTGGGTGTCGGCTTGGGAACGGGGAGGACAAAACGGGCACACGGGGAAAAAGGGGGTTTGCATCTAAGGGCCGGAGATCATGAAAGGAAAGCAGGGAGGCGTCGCGCTGGGAACAGGATGAGGGCCTGGGGCAGAGCAGCGCCGAAGAGGGGTTTATGACTCAAGGCAGGTGCAAGCAGGGGGTGGTCAGCGTGCGGGCTTAGCGAAGGCAAAGGGCTATGTCAGGGGCCAGCGGCATGCAAAAGGGTTTGTTCTGATCGGGGCATCTTAAAATGGCGGGCGCGCACGACAAAAGTGTGGCATCAGGGAAGAGGCAAGATGGCGCAGATAATGTTCACCAAAACGCACTAATTTTCCACACTTGTACAAGAGCCATACTGAATGTAGGAGAGTAGGGTCTGCATCCTATGGTTACCCCCACTTATTGTGCCACCCCTGTTTAGCCTTCCAAACTGACACCACAGGTTTATTTATTTATTTGCAATTTATATTGCGCGACTAAAGCTGAAGGTGTCAAGGCGCCTAACCAAAAGGATCAAAAAGGCAGAACACAACTACAGGTAAGCCTGCACAAAAAGACGAGTTTTCAGGGCAGTTCTAAATGATTGTAAAGTGGGAAGGGACCTTAATTCCAATGGGAGGGCATTCCACCACTTTGGGGCCAGATTGGAAAAGGCTTTACCACCCCATCTAGTTTTCTGGTTTGCAATTGCAGCCTGGGTAAGGTGGTGTAATCACCCCTTACTTAGATATAATCAATCAATCAATCAATATCTCTCTCTCTCTCTCTCTCTCTCTCTCCCCCCCCCGTTCAAACAGGCACCAACAGCATCTTTGCCAGTCTGCATTTTCGAGGCTCCCGCCGGGTACCGAAGAATCTGCGACAAAGGACACGGACTTCCAGACATCTCTGATACTGACCTGTGCTCCGAGCAAAGCTGAGACCTGTAGTGAACACGAGAGACGTGGGACTGGAACTCCTGGACATCCTGCATTTTTGACCCACTTCCCGAAGTATCCCGAAGTTGTGCATTGGGGTATTTGAAGGCCCTCCCCCGAGCTCATTTTGCACCGAAGCTCAGAGGCCTACACTCCACGAGTGTCCCGTGGGTCCGCTTTGTGCATTTCCGTTCGAGGTCCCTTCGCGGTTCCTAGTCCGTTGGCTAGCGAGCCCCCACGAAAGGCCATCTTTGATTTCTTGAGCTTTCCTGATTGCTCCAAACGTGCTCTCACTCCTCTCCAAAGGAGGAGTCCCTCAGACCTTGCTGGTCTGCACCGAAGACAATCTTGACATCTGCGTGGGTTGCCGTTGCCAAGGCTTGGTGGGTCCAATCCAGATTCCGACACCGCAGTCAACTAGATCCTTCATGGGACAGCTCGAATCCAGCTCCTGGTTGTCGTCGACGCCTCCTGGTCCTCGTGGCTGAAGAGACAAGCTTCACCTCTTTCACCTGAAATCACCCAACACGGCTGGCATGTTCTCCTCCCAATCCTGGTCACTGGCTAGTGACCCAGACTCTGTCTCCTCTGCTTTCAGGCTCTTCACATCTCCGATCCACCCTTGGATCCACCCAGACACTTTTCTTCTGGTCGCCTGCAGCATTTCTTTGCAGCTCTCCATAGGAATCGACGACGAAACCCGACACCAAAAGACACCTATGCACCCAGCTTCCTTGAGTGAGATAACAGGAGTACTCCGGTGCTCCCATGGGTCTTGACTCTCGAAGTGTCTTAGTCTTAAAGGGTTCCATCGTAGTTCACCTAGAAGTGACCTTAATCTTTAAAATTGTAACTTGTTCGTTCTCTATAGAAAGTCAATGGTGATGGCTGTGTTTAGATACTGCACGCGTCCCCCGTGGGCCTTCTGCATACTAACCTTTAGTTAGCCTGTAGCCCCAGCAGTTCTACAGGCCCTAGGCCTGCTTTCTAACTCTCACGTGGTTCTTATACCACTATTTTAGTATATAGTTTTGGAGGCCCCTAGGGCATAACGTATACTGTGCAACTTATCGTATGCTAATTAAGTTCCTTGTATTGTACTTTTACCTCTGACCTCATAGACCAGAGGGGTTGTGTTTAGATTAAATACATATATATACCTTGTGTGGTGTGCTTTCGTTTGATCATTCAAGAGATTATAATTGGTAAAAACAACTTGCTTAACTCGCCTCTAAGTCTTAGCCTGAAGGCTTCTCTCCACAGCTACCACTAGGATAGCTTTCTATAAAGTTGATTTTACAACCTTCCATCAATAAGGGTCGTTTGGACTGGTGCAAGGTGCCCACTAGGATAGTAGACATCATATACCAGGCCAATTTATCACACTGAACTAATCTGTATGGCAAAGTCAAGAAAATAAAAACATTACCTCGACTGTCAAAGACAAATGACCATCATTACATAAGTTAATTTCTGCATCCGACATTGTATACCCTCAATAACAAATGACCTAGTTCCATTGTGTACAATCCAACACCTATCTGGGAGCTCAATTTGTGCTTGATAGAAAATAATTTTGCGAGGTAGCAGCAAAACTGTCACCAAATTGCCAGAAGGTGTGCACGTCAACGGGGTATTGAGCCATGAAATGACTGTTCTACGCACCGCCAGTTTTGTCAACTTCTAAGGATAAATAGAAAGTTTAACATGGACGGAAGGCGCTCAGATGTAGCCCAAGGTTACCATCTCCTGCTGCAACACAACGGTGGCCAGCAGATACAACCAACGGGTGTGCAGTGCCGGCGCCGGAAGTGAAATAACTTGGCTTCACCGGGCGTTTTCCACACAATAAATCAAAGTCCTCTATATGATGACAGCGGAGCAGCCTTTGGGTGTCAGTGGGAGGTGTCACAGGACAGATGCCTATGCTGGGAAGCAAGCTGCTTCTTTTAGAGAGAAATAGTAGGACGACCCTCAGCTCAAACTATTTCCTTGTGTATCTAAGCAGCACCACTTGCACAGGAGAAACTGATGCAGCCTTCATATAGACAAAAAGAATTAAAAAAAAGATTAAGTGAAGAATAGCAGATGAGAGAATCTGTCAGTGGAAAACAAAGCACGCGTGACATATTTTCTTGAGTTTTATATTAATATATACAGAGGACATTCAGGAATTGAGACTGTCACCTTCATTATCGTAGCAGTAACGACCGCGAAGCCAGTCAATAATGCTAGTAATTGGATACACCTGCTACATGGGCTAGAACCGTCATAACAATGGCAAGGGGCCATACCCAGGGTTATTGACCAACCATAAGACAATAATGATATCAGCAAAAGATTGCGTCAGCGAGGTCACTCGCTTTCGCCCTCCTGTCCCCCTCCCACCCAGCTGTATGTCTAAGTGTGTTTGAGGCGGGCGGCTTCACTGGTGGCAAACTGAAAGAACGTGTCACCCTCACTCTTTCAATGAGTGTGCTAATGTAACTTAAAATTCGCAAATCTTTACTGAATTAAAGTAACGAAATAAATGACAGTTTCGCATGATTTGATTTTACTCGGATCATTCTTTTATGAACCGCCTACGCTTTTTATTCTAATATTGCTCTGGCATTTAGCGTGCTCCTCTTTGACGATGCAATCTGAAGTTGTTAATAGGCGCGGGATGGCTTCTTTGCCAGAAGACTGCACATGGCAGCCTCACCTTATGCTCTGCAGTTTCTCTGTGGTCAGTGAAGCTGTTCGTTCCTCTTAAGTCCTCCAGGGGGGGACACTAAAAACGTACATTTTTCCTAATTAGAGCTTCGAGGGTTGGACTCGTATCCACGGACAGGCTCTCACTTCTCTGTCGATGAATCTACTCAAAGCTCCAGTTTTTTTACCCACAGAGCAGGAAAAATGAGGGATTGCACCAGGGCTGCATCTTGTAAGCTCGTTGAGTCATCTGCATGTCGCAGTCAGGTGAGGACTGCGACCCGCACAGGGAGGCATTCCAGCATCCCGGAGTTAAAAGGCGCGCATCTGTGAGCAGCTGAGGCTGCTTTGCTCTGTTCTAACCTTGTCCCGCCGCCCACAGCAGGATCCTGTTCAACGAATCTCCCATTGAGCAGAGGACATTAGCGTAACTCACAAGCTGGCTGGGCCATCTCCAGAGGGTCCGGCTTTCCAGATGTCCACTTGTTCAGGAGCACAACACATGAGCAGACACAATTATTCAATGCGATCTACCAATAGGAAGCACATTTGTTTTTCAATTTGCAGTGCAGTGCAGCATAATGTGTTTGTATCTGCCTATGCAAGCGAATCGTAAGAGGCTAGTGCCAGCTAAACTGTTACAACACAGTCGAAGTGGTGTGTGTATTTATAACACAATGCTACCTACAAAGCCACGGTGCGTCTACAAGTGAGGGTAGCAATACATCTGCGGGGCATCAGCTGTGCTAGGGTGGGATTTAGGGGTGACTGGGGGTAAGGACGCTTTGAGGAGCAGCTGTTGGCCGGAGCCCAAAGAGGAAGTGCAAACATTTAATAGGATGATCTGGGCTACATGGATCAGTAATACATTGTTTCACAGGATAAAGAGAGGTACTGTATGTGTACCGGGGCAATCTCAAAGCCTGTTGCCAGGAATAAAGGGCCAATTCTCAAAGTTATTTGCTTTCCTGGGGTTTACTTGGATGCACAGTTGAACTGATGAGCGTAAATTTACGTTATGGATTCACAAAATGAGAATTTACACTCATAAATGGATTTTCTCATGAGTAAAATTCAACCTGGTGCCCACAAAGGTATCCAAATAGAAGCATTGAATGAAGGGGTTGGCCTCTGCGTAATTAACCATGGGGCTCTTACCCATATGTGCATGGACAAGACATCCGTATGTGTGATCTTCAAATTCTACAGTAAGTTCCAGGAAAGATGAAACCCACTGACCCTGGGGAAGTGATTCTCTAGGTACTGCCCTCGTTCAACTGCCCTGTTGTTACCAGTTCAAACCCACTGGTCCAAGGTGAATTCGAGGATGAGGAGGTGGATGAGGCTGCTTCATCACATCACCTTCTATCTTGACTGTAAAATCGTTTTCAGAAGCCGTGGGTGTCATATAAGTCACCTGACAGACAGCAATTTGCACACTGTGCAGTCCAGTGCCACCTCTTGGCAAATGTGGGTTACAATAGCCACATGCATCAGGGTTACACACCCAAGTGGGAACCGTGTGTTCCTGAGGACGTCTGCACCACAGAAGAGAATGCCAGCTAATAAATAGAAAACGGGTTTAGTGTGCAAGAGAGCAGAAACAAAATCACCTCTCCTACTTTCAAGCAGAACGCACTGGGCTGTAGTTTGTACCATATAATGGTTTCTGTTGGTCACTGGAAGCTGTCTAATTTCAAAATATTAACAACCACTTGAAGACTTTTGAACTGTTTAAATTCTCTTGTAATTTTTTCGATTCGCCGTTTTGGAGGTGCTTTGTTTATCCATGCTCTGATATAGTCATTTTAATTCCTAATAACAAGCAGCATTGGCATTGCCAATAGGTCTCGCATTTGGGACCTTAGAAGTGTTCAGCCATGCAACAGTTGGTGCTGTTGCACCAAGGATATTCTGCTGCATAACTAAATACTTATAGGGTCCCAAAAGCGAGACCTGTTGGCTATGGCAGTTTGTTGCTGTTTTGTTTAAGTTGCCAGATCTACAATAGCTGGACTTGGTTTTTGTTAACAGTTTTTTGCATCAAATGAACTTGTTTTAATTGCTCTGAATGTTGTTTCCATTCTGGTTATATGAAGCAGTCATTACAGGGGGTGTGGGGGCTGCCTAGCTGTGTGCATGCCCCGAACTTTGCAAATGAGAAAAAGCCTGGTGCAGGCGCAATTTACAAGTGTGGAGTGAGTGAGCCCCAGGCAGCATAACTCATTCACACATGAGTTCATGCATTGCACCTGCATACTCAGCATGGTTTAAGGAAACTCAACCCATTCCCTCCCAGGCATCGAACACATATTTACCAAGAAACTCTGAGAAGAGCCTGCCTGCTGCACTTACGGCTGGTGGTGTGTGTGCCTGCTGAAAGCGTGCACTGATGGCTGGTGGTGTGTGTGCCTGGCGAAAGCGTGCACTAATGGCTAGTGGTGTGTGGGCCCGGTGAAAGAGTGCACTGACAGCTGGTGGTGTGTGTGCCTGGTGGAAGCGTGCACTGACGGCTGGTGGAGTGTGTGCCTGGTAGAAGCGTGCACTGACGGCTGGAGGTGTGTGTGCCTGGTGGAAGCGTACACTGACGGCTGGAGGTGTGTGTGCCTGGTGGAAATGGGCACTGACGGCTGGTGGTGTGTGTGCCTGGTGAAAGTGTGCACTGACGGCTGGTGGAGTGTGTGCCTGGTGAAAGCGTGCACAAACGGCTGGTGGTGTGTGTGTGCCTGGTGAAAGCGTGTACTGACGGCTGGTGGTGTGGGTGCCCGGTGGAAGCGTGCACTAACGGCTGGTGGTGTGGGTGCGCGGTGGAAGCGTGCATTGACGGCTGGTGGTGTGTGTGCCTGGTGGAAGCGTGCATTGACGGCTGGAGGTGTGTGTGCCCGGTGGAAGCGTGCACTAACTGCTGGTGGTGTTTGTGCCCGGTGGAAGCATGCATTGACGGCTGGCGGTGTGTGTGCCTGGTGGAAGCGTGCACTAATGACTGGTGGTGTATGTGCTTGGTGGAAGCGTGCACTGACGGCTGGTGGTGTGTGTGCCTGGCGAAAGCATGCACTAATGGCTAGTGGTGTGTGGGCCCGGTGAAAGAGTGCACTGACGGCTGGTGGTGTGTGTGCCTGGTGGAAGCGTGCACTGAAGGCTGGTGGAGTGTGTGCCTGGTAGAAGCGTGCACTGACGGCTGGTGGTGTGTGTGCCTGGTGGAAGCGTGCACTGATGGCTGGTGGTGCGTGTGCCTGGTGAAAGCGTGCACGGACTGCTGGTGGTGCGTGTGCCTGGTGAAAGCATGCATGGATGGCTGGTGGTGTGTGTGTGCCTGGTGAAAGTGTGCACTGACGGCTGGTGGTGTGTGCCTGATGGAAGCGTGCACCTGGTAGTGTATGACGGCTGGTAGTGTGTCTGCCTGGTGAAAGTGTGCACTGACAGCTGGTGGTGTGTTTGCCTAGTGGAACCGTGCCTGGTGGAAGAGTGCACTGACGACTGGTGGTGTGTGTGCCTGGTGGATACGTGCACTGACGGCTGGTGGTGTGTGTGCCTGGTGGAAGTGTGCACTGACGGCTGGTGGTGTGTGCGCCTTGTGGAAGCGTGCACTGACGGCTGGTTGTGTGTGTGCCTGGTGGAAACGTGTACTGACGGCTGGTGATGTGTGTGCCTGGTGGAAGGGTGCACTGACGGCTGGTGGTGTGTGTGCCTGGTGGAAGCGTGCACTGACAGCTGGTGGTGTGTGTGCATGATGGAATCGTGCACTGACGGCTGGTGGTGTGTGCCTGGTGGAAGCGTGCACTGACGGCTGGTGGTGTGTATGCCTGGTGGAAGCGTGCACTGACGGCTGGTGGTGTGTGTGCCTGGTGGAAGAGTGCACTGATGGCTGGTGGAGTGTGTGCCTGGTAGAAGCGTGCACTGACGGCTGGTGGTGTGTGTGCCTGGTGGAAGCGTGCATTGACGGCTGGTGGTGTGTGTGCCTGGTGGAAGCGTGCACTGATGGCTGGTGGTGTGTGTGCTTGGTGAAAGCATGCACTGATGGCTGGTGGTGTGTGTGCCTGGTGGAAGCGTGCACTGATGGCTAGTGGTGTGTTGCCTGGTGGGAGTGTGCACTGACGGCTGGTGGTGTGTGTGCATGGTGAAAGCGTGCACTGATGGCTGGTGGTGCGTGTGCCTGGTGAAAGCGTGCACTGACTGCTTGTGGTGCGTGTGCCTGGTGAAAGCATGCACCGATGGCTGGTGGTGTGTGTGTGTGCCTGGTGAAAGAGTGGACTGATGGCTGGTGGTGTGTGCCTGGTGGAAGCGTGCACCGACGGCTGGTAGTGTGTGACGGTTGGTAGTGTGTGTGCCTGGTGAAAGTGTGCACTGACAGCTGGTGGTGTGTGTGCCTAGTGGAAGCATGCACTGACGGCTGGTGGTGTGTGTGCCTGGTGGAAGAGTGCACTAACGACTGGTGGTGTGTGTGGCTGGTGAAAGCGTGCACTGACTGCTGGTGGTGCGTGTGCCTGGTGAAAGCGTGCACGATGGCTGGTGTTGTGTGTGTGCCTGGTGAAAGCGTGCACTGACGGCTAGTGGTGTGTGCCTGGTGGAAGCGTGCACTAATGACTGGTGGTGCGTGTGCCTTGTGAAAGCGTGCACTGTCTGCTGGTGGTGCATGTGCCTGGTGAAAGCGTACACCGATGGCTGGTGGTGTGTGCCTGGTGGAATCGTGCGCCGACGGCTGGTAGTGTGTGACGGCTGGTAGTGTGTGTGCCTGGTGGAAGTGTGCACTGACAGCTGGTGGTGTGTGTGCCTAGTGGAAGTGTACACTGACAACTGGTGGTGTGTGTGCCTGGTGGAAGAGTGCACTGACGACTGGTGGTGTGTGTGCCTGGTGGATACATGCACTGACGGCTGGTGGTAAGTGTGCCTGGTGGAAACGTGCACTGACGGCTGGTGGTGTGAGCGCCTGGTGGAACCGTGCACTGACGGCTGGTTGTGTGTGTGCCTGGTGGAAGCGTGCACTGACGGCTGGTGATGTGGGTGCCTGGTGGAAATGTGCACTGACGGCTGGTGGTGTGTGTGCCTGGTGGAAGCGTGCACTGACGGCTGGTGGTGTGTGTGCCTGGTGGAAGCGTGCACTAACGGCTGGTGGTGCGTGTGCCCGGTGGAAGTGTGCGCTGACAGCTGGTGGTGTGTGTGCCCAGTGAAAGCATGCACTGACGTCTGGTGGTGTGTGTGCCCGGTGGAAGCATGCACTGATGGCTGGTGGTGTGTGTGCCTGGTGGAAGCGTGCACTGACGGCTGGTGGTGTGTTGCCTAGTGGAAGCGTGCACTGACGGCTGGTGGTGTGTGTGCCCGGTGGAAGCGTGCACTGATGGCTGGTGGTGTGTGTGCCTGGTGGAAGCGTGCACTGACGGCTGGTGGTGTGTTGCCTAGTGGAAGCGTGCACTGACGGCTGGTGGTGGGTGTGCCTGGTGAAAGCGTGCACTGATTGCTGGTGGTGTGTGTGCCTGGTGGAAGCGTGCACTGACGGCTGGTGGTGTGTTGCCTAGTGGAAGCGTGCACTGACGGCTGGTGGTGGGTGTGCCTGGTGAAAGCATGCACTGATGGCTGGTGGTGCATCTGCCTGGTGAAAGCGTGCACTGATGACTGGTGGTGTGTGTGCCTGGTGGATACGTGCACTGACGGCTGGTGGTGTGCGTGCCTGGTGGAAGGGTGCACTGACGGCTGGTGGTGTGTGCGCCTGGTGGAAGAGTGCACTGACGGCTGGTTGTGTGTGTGCCTGGTGGAAGGGTGCACTGACGGCTGGTGATGTGTGTACCTGGTGGAAGCAGGCACTGACGGCTGGTGGTTTGTGTGCCTGGGGGAAGCGTGCACTGACGGCTGGTGCTGTGTGCGCCTGGTGTAATCGCGCACTGACGGCTGTTGGTGTGTGTGCCTGTTAGAAGAGTGCACTGGTGGCTGGTGGTGTGCGTTCCTTGTGGAAGTGTGCACTGACGGCTGGGGAAAGTGTGCACTGACGGATGGAGGTGTGTGTGCCTGGTGGAAGCGTGCACTAACGGCTGGTGGTGTGTGTGCCTGGTGAAAGAGTGCACTGACAGCTGGTGGAGTGTGTGCCTGGTGAAAGCGTGCACCGATGGCTGGTGTTGTGTGTGTGTGCCTGGTGAAAGCGTGCACTGACGGCTGGTGGTGTGTGCCTGGTGGAAGCATGCACTGGCGGCTGGTAGTGTGTGACGGCTGGTAGTGTGTGTAACTGGTGAAAGTGTGCACTGATGGCTGGTGGTGTGTGTGCCTGGTGGAAGCGTGCACTGACGGCTGGTGGTGCATGTGCCTGGTGGAAGCGTGCATTGACGGCTGGTGGTGCATGTGCCCAGTGAAAGCGTGCACCGACAGCTGGTGGTGTGTGTGTGCCCGGTGGAAGCATGCACTGATGGCTGGTGGTGTGTGTGCCTGGTGAAAGCGTGCACTGATTGCTGGTGGTGTGTGTGCCTGGTGGAAGCGTGCACTGACGGCTTATGGTGTGTTGCCTGGTGGAAGCATGCACTGACGGCTGGTGGTGGGTGTGCCTGGTGAAAGCATGCACTGACGGCTGGTGGTGCATCTGCCTGGTGAAAGCATGCACTGACGACTGGTGGTGTGTGTGCCTGGTGGATACATGCACTGACGGCTGGTGGTGTGTGTGCCTGGTGGAAGTGTGCACTGACGGCTGGTGGTGTGTGCGCCTGGTGGAAGCGTGCACTGACGGCTGGTGGTGTGTGCGCCTGGTGGAAGCGTGCACCGACGGCTGGTTGTGTGTGTGCCTGGTGGAAGCGTGCACTGACGGCTGGTGATGTGTGTGCCTGGTGAAAGAGTGCACTGACAGCTGGTGGAGTGTGTGCCTGGTGAAAGCGTGCACTGACGGCTGGTTGTGTGTGCCTGGTGGAAGCATGCACTGACGGCTGGTGGTGTGTGCGCCTGGTGGAATCGTGCACTGACGGCTGTTGGTGTGTGTGCCTGGTAGAAGAGTGCACTGACGGCTGGTGGTGTGCGTGCCTGGAGGAAGTGTGCACTGATGGCTGGTGGAAGCGTGCACTGACGGCTGGAGGTGTGTGTGCCTGGTGGAAGCGTGCACTGATGGCTGCTGGAGTGTGTGCCTGGTGAAAGCGTGCACCGATGGCTGGTGGTGTGTGTGTGCCAGGTGAAAGCGTGCACTGACGGCTGGTGGTGTGTGCCTGGTGGAAGCATGCACTGGCAGCTGGTAGTGTGTGATGGCTGGCAGTGTGTGTAACTGGTGAAAGTGTGCAATGATGGCTGTTGGTGTGTGTGCCTGGTGGAAGTGTGCACTGACGGCTGGTGGTGCATGTGCCTGGTGGAAGCGTGCACTGACGGCTGGTGATGCATGTGCCCAGTGAAAGCGTGCACCGTGAGCTGGTGGTGTGTGTGTGCCCGGTGGAAGCATGCACTGATGGCTGGTGGTGGGTGTGCCTGGTGAAAGCGTGCACTGATTGCTGGTGGTGTATGTGCCTGGTGGAAGTGTGCACTGACGGCTGGTGATGTGTTGCCTGGTGGAAGCGTGCAGTGACGGCTGGTGGTGCGTGTGCCTGGTGAAAGCGTGCACTGACGACAGGTGGTGTGTGTGCCTGGTGGATATGTGCACTGACGGCTGGTGGTGTGTGTGCCTGGTGGAAGCGTGCACTAACGGCTGGTGGTGTGTGCGCCTGGTGGAAGCGTGCACTGATGACTGGTTGTGTGTGTGCCTGGTGGAAGCGTGCACTGACGGCTGGTGATGTGTGTGCCTGGTGGAAGCATGCACTGATGGCTGGTGGTTTGTGTGCCTGGGGGAAGCGTGCACTGATGGCTGGTGGTGTGTGCACCTGGTGGAATCGTGCACTGACGTCTGTTGGTGTGTGTGCCTGGTAGAAGAGTGCACTGATGGCTGGTGGTGTGTGTGCCTGGTGGAAGTGTGCACTGACGGCTGGTGGAAGCGTGCACTGACGGCTGGTGGAGTGTGTGCCTGGTGAAAGCGTGCACCGATGGCTGGTGGTGTGTGTGTGTGCTTGGTGAAAGCGTGCACTGACGGCTGGTGGTGTGTGCCTGGTGGAAGCATGCACTGGCGGCTGGTAGTGTGTGATGCCTGGTAGTGTGTGTAACTGGTGAAAGTGTGCACTGATGGCTGGTGGTGTGAGTGCCTGGTGGAAGTGTGCACTGACGGCTGGTGGTGCATGTGCCTGGTGGAAGCGTGCACTGACGGCTGGTGGTGCATGTGCCCAGTGAAAGCGTGCACCGACAGCTGGTGGTGTGTGTGTGCCTGGTGAAAGCGTGCACTGATGACTGATGGTGTGTGTGCCTGGTGGAAGCAGGAGCATTCACAGTGATAGAAGACACAAATGAAACTGACGAACAGGAGGGGGAGGAGGGGACGGGGAGGAGGGGAAGAAGGGAGGGGGAGGAGGAGTGCGAGCAGAGGAGCAAGATTCAAAGCTAGAAGACACAAATGAAGCTGACCTGGAGGGAGGCGGAAAAGGGAGGGGGTAGTGCAAGCAGAGGAGCCTGATTACAGCAATAAAAACACAGATGGCAGCTGTGCACATGCACGAGCTAGTGAACGCTAGCTGTAGGCCAGCAAAAGCCTCTGGTGACACTTTTAAAAGCGACTTACTAAATGTCTTGAAGAGACAGTGCATGCGCTGTCTCAGGCGAGACCTAAAAAAAGGCTATAAACATAAAGTATCAAAGTCTTTTAAAAAAAATCGTTTTCATGATCACCACTTCCATATTAGTAGATACAGGACACGCACACATTTATAAGGTAATAAATTACATAACTGCCCATTATTAACTTTGCGCTTAGCCTTTCTTGAGCTGTTACCTTCTTTTGAAGTAGATTTAAAATGACTGAATATTATCTAAATAGGATTCGTTTTCAAAACAATAAATAATTGTTCATGGTTCACCACACAGTGTGTTGTGAGTGCAGGATGTAGCAAGTCCGAGTAACTCCAAATCCTGCTGCGAGCAGACTTTAGATGTAATGCCCTGAAATCTGGGTGCAAGGCATGGTCTCTGTATTCCCAGAATACTACGATGGAGCAATCACTTTGTCTCCTTATCCCCAGAGCTCGCTGTGTATGTTTTTGGTGTCAGAGAATAGTGGGCGTATAAAGAAAGATGACAGTTATTAAATTTCAGCTGTTGAAGTAAAAAAAAAGTGACAGACATTAGAGTGCAAAAAGACAAAATGACTGAATGAATCTGGTATTTGGCACCATGAAATGAGTCGGGCTCGGGTGCAGGATGGCGGGGATAACTATAGAAGTATCCCATTTGGTCTTTGGCTTTGATAGGTGACCAGTAGGGTTTAAATAACTGGTTAGGGACAAATGAAGGAGGAGGTATTGTCTTCTCTTGTTTACACCATAATTCCAACCAAGATGTATCTGTAATTGGGCTATGTTTTGTAGTACCACACCAGTGAGAGGGTTTCATACTAAGAGAGTGTTAGAAACATGGTATCTAGGTACCTGTCCTGATGAATTCCCCTCACCCACAAGTGGCACTCGTTTTTGGCAGAAACATGTTGACACACAAACCAGTACGAACACATAACAGTCACCCTGTCGGTTATTTTCCATGGAGGGAATGGTAATAAAGGGTTAACGCCATTCGCAGCAAATTATTTATTGTAGTCGCTCAGAAAAATGCTTACCAGTAGGGAGACTCATGAAAAACTTCTCATTCACTGAATTGATATTTGAAATCAAGTGAACACTGTACAACCCCATACGAGCTCCGAAAGGAGCTCTCCCACCCTATGGACTGCATGGGGTGGGTGAACATAGGTTCACGGGGTGGAGAGCCCAGTGATGAAGCATGCCGCTTTTCGTGGGCGAGGCTTTTCGGTCGTTTCAACAGGGATATTAGGAGTCTCACCAAAGGAGGGCAGAACTTACAAAAGGTTATCTAGTGACACTAAAGTAGGAGTGCCTGACTAAAAAACAAGGAGAACAATGTGTTTTTGTGTTACCATTTTCAATGCGGCGTTTAATGCTTAAAATGCGTTGGCTGGAGCTCCTCTTTTAAAACACACTACGAGTCGATAATGAGACCTATAACTTATCAATTTGATATAAAAAAAGAAAACATTCTAGAAAAACTTTGATTAAAGGAATGTTATGGCTACAATCCAATCCCCACAAATCATGGAAATGTGTTGGCTATGGTGAACCATCCAATTATAACTCCCCTATACAGCACATGACTAAGGTGTCACATCACTTGTGACATCACGTATAATGTGGCCAACAATTTAATTATCACCCTAGTTATTAAACACTTAAAACCTTGCAGCGAAAACAAATGCCTTTGCAAAGACAATACAAATAGCAAAGCTGCATTAACACTGTCAATGCAAAAGGGTCCTTGAGTGCAATGGTGGTCACAGAATGAGAATCAACAGATGTCTTTTAAAACAATATAAAAAACAAATGTTGCAGTACAGACGGCCAGTTCCAGATGATCCTGTACTTGTATATATGGAAGCAATCCCGCATTAAGGTGGACTGTCACTAGATGGTCCTACGTTTATTGTAGCTGGAGAAGCAGTCCTTTGGACCAGTACTATAAAAGCTAGCTATTTATTATTTAAATAGAGTAACAAGTCTACAGTGCCATGTATCAGAGCTAAATGTATACTCAGATGTTAATGGGTAATGAAGAGCATTAAATATCCATATGTCATGATATGCACCAATCATGCTTCTTATTCTCCAAAAGGGCCTAAATGACCAAACGATGCTCTCTTATGCACAATATGCACTATGTATTCTTTATTTAGCACAATATCTTTCCATACTGCTATCAGAAGTCCCATAAATGTACATCACATAGCGAAGAACATTCATCCTATGTTGAAAAGCTGCATGCTTGTAACACAGCAGCATTAGTACAGCCACGTTACTACATAGATTAATGATATCTATATGTATTAATCCTCTAAGAAGCATCACAGCCTTAGTTCAGAAGTACAGTAAGGCTGCCCCACCGCTGTCATTAGTAAAGCCGTCTTTCATCGGCATACATGAATTAAGGACACCTAGTAACAATCAGTGCCAGTGCCGATGTTTAATTGATTGTCATTTGGCACATAATGGGGCAACAGTAATTTGTTATATGATGTCATCCGCTGGTCAGGATTCTTTGGCCAATTATCCACTAACCTGGTATAGCCATGTACCATATTTTTAAAGAGAACATGTTTACTAATACTTTTTCCTAGTGGAACACTTTAGTAAAACAGTTAAGGCATTTGTAGCCCCACTTCCTAATTTTGAAACTTTCCAGTCCTAGCATTTATTTGTTTTGTTTAACAGCTAGGATGATTGTATTAACTTTTATCTCATTTTGGTGGTAACTAGTTCATACCTTTTTTGTACTACTTGTATATCAAACTTTGTTTGAATCTTCAGATCTGTATCTCTTAGCTGCGTTGTGATTGTTTACTCGTGCATCAGTCTGCACCTCTGGCAGAGCACACGCCACATTAACATGAATGGGGTTTTGGTTAGTTTGGCCTGCATCTCTTTATCAACCACTATGCCAACGTGTGGTGGGAGTCCAGTTGAAGCTTACTTAGCCGCTAGCCTGTCTCATCTGCCAGTGTAATCCTCCCAAGTATGCACATAGTAAGCAACCTCTATTAACCAATAAAGAAAAATATGAACTGCACAGGGACGTGCAGTAGAAAAGAGACTTTCCTCGTGGTAATGTGCGCATTACAAAGCTCCTTGGAGTACACTATGGATTTTGTCATTTAAAGACAACGTCTAGCATGTAGTCTACACATGGTTTGTATTAACACCAACTTTTTGAGAAACATTTGTGATTGTGGGTCAGTTTTGAGCGATGCTCGACGTTGGCTGAAGAGACATCCTTAATGGAAACCAAGAGACGTGCATGCAGGGTGTTAGTAACAAGAGCAGACACATCTCTGTTAAACTGCATGACACTGCATGCTTCTGCTCTTTCCTCTTTGTACATTTTTTGAACCACAGAGCTCATTACTCAGATAAAACGGCTGATGCTTGGGAAATTGATTAAACCTCCACCGTAGCTGTCAAACTGCCAATGACCGGAATAAACAGCATCAGTCGCACAGACAACATTGCTGTAGTGAAGACAACCATTTATTGTCAAATGTAAAAGCAGCAAGACACGCAGGCAGGAATAGTGAAAGCAGCAGCAGAGTTGACATTGTCTACATTCATGCACGTGGCTTCGTGCAGAAGGAAGCAGCGAGCACAAGGTCAGGGGGGTCACGAGCACCAGAATGGTAATATTAACAACCATGCAGTGCAGAGCTTTGCATCCTTAATGGTATTGCAATACAATAAGGAAAATGTTCTCACTTCATTACTGCTCAATTATAATCGCACCTCAGAAGGATTAAAGGCTCAATCGACCCGGCTGTTTGATGAAACCCTGGATGGCGGCATGAAGTAAGGGGGGCCGGGCCTGCTGCCCACCGCAACACTCCAAGCTGCTCTTTCACAGAAGCAACAATAGGCCTGATTGGAACAGAAAAGGGTCTTGATGGGATTAAAAAATGACTGATGGAACTGTAAGCTAGACTGTCATTTACTTTCCTGTAACAATGCCTTTTTTCTAGTGCTTACAAATATTCTCGCTTGCTACAAAGAGCGTTTTATGAATGACACAACTAAGAGGTTAAGAAATGGCAACAGCACAGGGTAGGACTCCGCGTCAAGTATAACTTTGACTGCACTCGCATGGACGAGGCAGGTCATCAACACCTCAGCTCTGCGAGAGATGATTCCGTGAGTTAGAGTCTTGCACATGGAGGGGAGACCTTCTGCAGCCGGGATGATACATGGTGACACAATATACTGGGCGAAGGACTAGAACAGGGCCCAGGCGAGTGTCTTCAAACCCGGGGGTTAACCGACCGGAGTGTTGCGTGGGAATAATGTGGTTCTGCGGTGCTTCAGTAATGTTGACAGGGAGAGTCAAGTAAATATCTGTGCAAAAATCTAAGTGGGATATCAGCATTGGAAGAACCACTGTAATCCCAGGAATTAGGAGCAGCATGAAAGAACCGACAAATAAAGCACAGGCAATGAAGTACAAACTATGCTAGGTCCACATCTTAAGCCATAAATGAGTTGCTTGAGTCAAAGTGACATCTAGCTCATGGCCAGACTTTGTAGACAAGAGGACCCCTTAGTTGGTGTTCATTCGATAGAGTTGATTGTTTCATGTGATTCACAAGCAAATCTACATTATTGTCCGCAAGGTGAAACTTTCTGTTGGCCTACTGTACCATTCTCAAGTGTGAAATGGATTTAGAGGCTTTTGCCATACATTTGGAAGCACGAATGACTGCTCTCAATGGCTTTGGCCAACAAGTGCACGTAAGCAAGAGACCAAGGGCCTGATTTAGATCTAGGCGGACAGGTTACTCAGTCACAATGGTGATGGATATTCTGTCCACCGAAATATAAATCCCATCGTATCCTACATATCCCGTTCTAGCCTATGAGATTTATATTTCGGTGGACTGGATATCCGTCACCGTTGTGACAAAGTAACCCATCTGGCAAAATCTAAATCAGGGCTCACGTTTGTAGACCCTAACTTTAGGGACTTTTAGAGAGACATGTGGACAGTTTTACCTGTTGAGTATACTGTGTGTGAAGAAGATTGAACCTAAAGCTGTTGCTGGTCTGTCCATTGCAGGATGGAGCCAGCAGAGCAGTACCTTGTAGTCAATGGCGTTGAATGTTGAAGAGAGGTCAAGAACAACATTTTTCAAACTTAACCTTGAATTTTCTTGGTCCTCATTTCTTCTTCAATGTCCGTAGATGACTTCCCCTGGACCGACTACTGCAGAACCCAGAATGATATTTCCTCAGGTCATTTTGCTCCAGGTAGGATGAGGATTAGGGTACAAGGTAGCACATTGAAAACTACAACTATGACCTTAAATCAGGAAAAGCAAACAGTAATATTGAAGTCAGTGGCTTGGAAGATCTCAACTTCCCATCTGTGACCTGTTGCTGAAACACTCCACCAGTATTCCGTGGGACATATCAGTCTATATGAAGAGATGTATGTTAGTCTTCCCCCTTTCCCCATTAACTAGATTAATGCTGCTTTAGACTCATAAAAATATCCTTGCTCTCGTACCAACATGCAAATGCTTTAATAGCCTATGTGGCAATAGCACTGTATTAATTTTGTGTAAAATGTCATTCATGGGTAGCACATTAATAACTTTGTAAGCAAGCATAAGTGTGAAAGGATCTACTGTTCTTTAGCTTTTAGGACATGTTATGAAGGACTTGCCTAAAGCCAACAGGCCACGGGAGCCTTTACTGATTGTTCAAAATCTAGACTAGAGTTTCTTTCCAAATTGGTGCAGGAAACTCTCCCTTTTGAACAGCTGCGATATTGGCTGTTGACCTGTCAGAAAAGGTTTTTTATTTAGCTTTTTTTTTATAATAAGGAGAGGTTGGGTTAATTGCAGGGTAGTCAAGTTGCACATCTACTCGTTCTCTGCATGCTGAAGGTGGTTTTCCATGATGGAGTCTAAAGCAGATTCAAGGTTGCAAACTGGTTAGAATTCTGACTGCATATCATATTGGTAGTGTTAGTCTTTGGGAGGTGTACCCAGCTAAACAGTTGCTTTACATTAAATCTCTTATTTTTAAAGTTCAGTGGGGGTTTCTTCTAGAGGAGAGCATTACTGGCTCTCAATAGTGAGAGACCCTCCTTACGCCAACATCGCAAAGGTTAGCTTGCAGGGCACACATTTTTGATAGCACAGGGTCACTCGTCCTAAAAGTATAAGGGGGGTTAATGACCTAACAAGCTTTAGCTACATCTACAATGAGCATTGTGTAAAATTACAAATGGGGTGAACAGAGTGCTTTAGGCCGGGGTTACATATATTCCAGATTTGTAGAAGAAAGTTTTCTTAATGTAAACGTTAAGGTACATATGGGTGTATACTCTCGTCAATAGCACTACATCGATGGGGGACTACTTTGATGGCGTTCTACACCGCTGCCACTACATCAATGGAGCAACTACAGAGATGACCACTAAACAGACTGCCACTAGATTAATTGAGGCAAAGAATATAATTAAATTAAGATGAAGGGTTGGATTAAAAGTTTTTTTAATTATTATGCTTTTTTCATTTAAATTAACAGAAATATAAAATAAATTAAAATGTATATGTACATTTATTATTAGGGTTAGGATAATTATTACATGTACTTTGAAACATGAAACCTAATTGAAAATGAAGTTTGGGATAGACAGAATATTTATTCAAATTAATAAAAGATAAGTGTTAGGATAAGCATTAAGAATAAGGAAAAATAAGAAATAATTCTAATAAAAATAAAAATTATTTAGGGGTCACATTACCATTAGAGTCAAGTTAAACTCAAATAGTGCATTCAATTTGCTTAAAATGAATTACAATTATTTAAGGGTTAATGTTACTACTGGAGCTTGGGTAAGGATAACAAATACATGCAATTAATTTCAAACTAATTATAGTTACTTAAGGGTCAGGGTTTGTATTAGGGTTGAAATTGTGATATTCAATTTAATGTAAAATAAATCAATTTTTAGTTTGGATTAAAGTTAAGTCAAGGTCCAATAATTAAGAAACAATAATTGAAATCTTAAGTTTAGTGATAGAGGTAGAGTAAGAGTAGTAATTATACTAAATATTTAACTTAAAGGCAAGGAACAGAGTTACAATTAAATAACATTTCATTAAAAGTAAGGAATGGGGTTACAATTACAATTATTTGGTTATGTAACAAAATGATCTAGGATTAATAAAAAAGGTTAATGAAAAATGTTACGGTAGTTGTAGGGTTGGGGTTAAGTTATATTATGTGAATTTGTAGAGCACGGCTAATCAACCATGAGGGCATCCAGGTGCTGAGTATGGCACGTCTGAGGGAGGGGGAGATCATGCATGTTTCGTCTGGAAGAGCCCTGTCTTGAGGTTCCTTCAAAAGTCCATAAGGGAGGTTCTAAGGTGTTTCAGGAGTCTGTTCCAGGTTTTAACTGTGAGGTATGTGAAGGAGAGTACTCCTCTCCTGGTCTTCTTGATGCAAGGAAGGTGTGCTCTTGCGTGACACACAGATTGAAGGTGTCTGGCGAGTTGGTAGAAGTTGAGACATTGGTTGAGCTAAGCAAGACTGGTGTTGTGGAGCGCTCTGTAGGCGTAGCTGAATGGCTTGAACTTACATCTTTCCTGGACTGGGAGGCAGTGGAGATTGTTGAGAGATGTGGTTATTTAGCGGGATGTTCAAGATAAGACTGGCGGAGGCATTCTGGGTGGTTTGGAGTCGGTGTAGGGCATGGGCAGGGATTCTGATGTAGAGGGCATTTCTGTAATCAAAGTCTACTTGTTATGAGAACCTGGGCGAGCGTTCGTCTGGTGTTCAGTGGAATCCACTAGAAAATCTTGTGTAGCATTGGCAGGATGTGGAGATGGCACTGATCTGCCTGCTCATATGGAGGTTGGCGTCCAGGATGATGTCAGGTTCTTGGCATTGTCTGCTATGGTGGGCCAAGTTTAGAGGGCCCCAAGAGTTGTCCCAGGGGGAGTGGTTTTTGCAGAAGATTAGGACTTCGGTTTTGTCTGTGTAGAGCTGGATTCAGTTGTTTTTCATCTAAGCAGTGACGTTGGTCATGCAGTTCCCGAAGTTTGCCTTGCCAATGCTGGTTGAGTCATTAAGGGAGAGGATGAGCTGTGTGACGTCGGTGAGATGATACTGCATTGATGCCCAGGCACTGACGATGTCCATGATGGGTGTCGATGTCCATGATGGGTGTCATGTGGACATTGAAGAGTGGGTTGAGCTACGATCCTTGAGGGACACCACACATGAGTTTTTTGGGTTCTGAGGTGTAGCGGGGCGGGGGGAGTCTACCTTGTTGAGTTCTGTCTGTGATGATCCACGTTGATTTTTTTTTTTTTTTACAGAGTTTTATATAGCGCAAACTTGACTCAAAGGTATCGGGTATCAGAGTGCTTTAAACGAGCACCAGTTGCATTACATGAGGACACATTCATATTCATTAGGCATGGGGAGATTAAGTGATTTTCCCAAGATCACAGGATGTTGCTTGTCCTTGACGAGGCTTGAACCCGGTTCCCCAGATTTGAGGTCGACCGCCCTTGCCGTTAGGGCAACTCCTCTCCCCAACTTGAAGGCCAATCGGCAGATACCCAAGTGCTGAAGCTTTCTGATGAGTGACTTGTGGGAGACTATATCGAAAGCTGCGATGAGGTTGAGGAGGATAAGCCCGGCTGTTTCTCCTTGGTCGAGGATGCTTCTGATGTCATCGGTAGACGTAATGAGAGCTTTCTCTGTGCTGTGGTTGGTGTGAAAGCCTGATTGAGAACTGTCTAGGAGTTGGAGTTCTAGGTGGTCTGCAAGTTGATTATTGATTGCTTTCTCCATGACTTTAGCTGGAAAAGACAGGAGCGAGATGGGTCTGTGGCTGCGTCGGGTTTTGAGGTCCACTGTTGATTTCATAATAGGGCGTTGACGTCTTACTTTTTCTAGCAAGACGGGAAGTTGGCGGTGGTTATGGAAGAGTTGATGATAGCGGTGAGTGTGGGGAAGCTGATGGATCTTCAAGGTTGTATATGAAGTGGGAGAATGGGTTTGAGGGGCCTCCTGAGTGGATGGTATTCATCAGGGTGGTGCTTTTTTCGTTCAAGAGGGGCTTTCAGTTACTTAGCTGCTGTTTTACGATGAAGAAGGTGTCTGGCTGGTTGGGGGAGTTCGTAATGGTGTGATGTGGGTCAAATGTGTTGTAGAGCTTGGCAATCTTCTGTTTGAAGAAGTGTGAGGAGTCGCTACAGAGTGCTTGGAATAGGATCATGTTGTTGCCAGCAGCAGGATTGAGAACTCCTCGATGAGAGTGGAGTTCTTTGCTGTTGTTAGAGCGGTCTTCAACTCTGAGAGTGGGGGCTTTTTTCTTTGTGTCTCATAGTTGTTGGTGGTAGAGGCTAGGGTGGCTTTGTATGTGTATCTTGCGGTGGTGTTTTTGTTGACTCTCCATTTTCTCTGAAGTTATTTGCGGTGGCGCTTGGACTCCCTGAGGTCGTACATGTACCAGCTGGCTTGATTGTTGCTTTTGTAGGTCTTGTTTCTGGTTGGAGCAGTTCAGTTGGTACAGTCAGTGACCCATTTATTGAGTAGCTTGGCGTTGACATTGAGGTTCCCGGAGTAATTGGGTGGGCATTCTTGTAGGGTCTTGGTCCAGTTTTCTTCAGCTATTTTGCCCCAGTGTCTTGATGGTGCTTTAGGTTTTTCTGGTGGGTTGGCTTGCTGGGCGGGCATCCTGAAATGTAGGATGTAGTGGTTGGACCATGTGAGGGGGGTTGTGGGGGTGGTGGGGATCCTGTTGTTGGAGAAATATATAGGGTCGAGGGAATGGCCTTGTGGTGGCAAGGGCTTCTGTTGGTGGGAAGAACGTGAGCAGGAAAACGTGGGTGGGCGTGCAGTGGCGGTGTCACATGGTTAAAAGGCGGCAGCTGTATCAGGTGGGAACAAGCAGTAACTGGAGGCCACTGTCAATTGGGAAGCTGGGTGCCCAGGTGCCTATTAATGTTGTCATGCTGCAGCCTCCATTAAGTAGGTCCTGGGGTGGACAGAGCTTCTGTTGGCGGGTAGAACAGTGGAGAGGTGACAGTAGAATATAATTTAATCTTTCTTTGTCAATGTAGTGGCCATGTAGATGAGGGAAATCTGTTTGTCAAGACTGAGTTGGATCTTATACACTCAACATTCTAGTCATCTTATTTAGTGTCTAAAGTCAATAGAAACTAGTTTCTTTAGATATGGAGCCTGTGGTGTATAGCACATCAATGTGCAGGGCTATGTGCAAATCCTTGCAGGGGTTCTGACTCTTCCTTTATAGTAGGGTATGCCAACGCTGTTGGCTGCAGCAGGGTGAACTGCAAAATATTTACGTAGCATAATCTGGCGTAGTGACATTTTAGCAAAGAAACAAGACAGAGGGCAAGTTTCTGAAGAAAATCTTGATTCTTGATTCACTAACCAGATTTTGATTAGAACTGGAACTTACACTGGTAGTGGAAAGGAATTGGTGCAGTCTGGCAACCGATCAGTGTGTATGCAATTTGTGTGGGGTTTGGTTAAGAATTAGTTATGAGAAACTGCATACTTAAATAAATTAAATGCTGTTCTGATTCTTTATTAATCAGCTACTAGACACAGGGTCAATTAATGTTAGCCATGAGAATGATTAATATGGACTAGCTCAGCAATCCCTCATCCATTTTGTTTTATAGAGTTATGCTAATACATTTAAAGATAAGATTAGGTTTCATATATAGTTGTAATACTGACACAACACATTATAAATAAGCATAATCTATATAGGAAATATTTAAAATAGTGTTTCATTAATACATGCATGAGTTTAAAAGATTTACACAAAATAAACATTTGTTTTGATTTGAATGTTGGGAAAACCTATTCACCTGTTTTTTTCTACCCAATTTCTTGTTCTAAAAATAGGTGGACATTTCTGTAGTATGCTATTAAAATGTTATTTATTTGAATAGAAAAGGAAAAGGCTCTCTTACAATTTGACCAGGACTTCAAATATGTTAATTTCTCTAGTACATTTACCGTGGGGCATGCATCTACTAAGGTATCTATTATGAATGCCACAATAATTGGCAGAAATAATGGACTGGACCTAGAGGAATTGATGTAAAAATTTCATAATCCTGCTAAGTCTTGTTAAAACTGGTCAACTTTACAAAGCATCTATGCAGAAGGGATGAAAACGAGCATTATAAAAGTCATTAGGTCCCAGGTTTATAATGTAATTGACAAGCTGTTGGATTTATCAATGTTTTGTAAATTATTGTTTAAAGAAGAGTACAAGAAAAAAACATTTCAAAGTACTGGAGGAAAAGCAAGCATACCTTATGGAATATTTTCAATCTTTATAAATGACATGGTTTATTTTTCAAATTATTTTCACTCAGGAAACCCTGCATAGAATTTACAAAGTATAAGAAAGTATCAGAATGCAAAGGGGAAATATTTGCCGAGGCCTAGTATAGTGTTTACAGGATTCAACTTTTTTCTCCCCGGTGGAACAAGCTGAGTGACTGCAGCTGATGGCTCTTGCCCCAGTACTATAAAAGTATTTGTGAGCTAAAACGTTTACTATCATGCAATATGTAAAGTACAGAAGATAAAGTCTCCTCCCAGAGGTACCCCCCGCAAAAATATCCCTGTTGCTGTGCTTGTACAATCAAGCTGGAAGGGTGGGGAGAAACATAAGTAGGGGTATTTGAAAGGGGCAAGTGGCAGCAGCATACCAGGGAGAGAGCTGAAAAACCATGCACTATCATTGAGTGCTGATTGAAAAAGAAAACAATTGTTCCCTAAATGTTATCAGTGGAAGGATAAATGTCAGCCAATCAAAAGGATCAAAAACATTCTATGCTCTGGGGAGGGACAAACACAAGAAAAGGAAGGAAAGGCATTGAATAAGAAAATAGAAATAGAAAAAATATTGAATAAATGGTTGTCATCCGAAAAAGTGACACAAAATAAAAGTGCCAAATAAATAAATACATTTAGTGAATCACAGATGTAAGATATTGCCTTATGACCACTATGTGTCACTCTCTTTTTTTTCATAGCATTAACTCAAAAGTGTCAAGAGGTTGAGAAAGCCATATAACTGGATTTAACACTTCACATTGGTATGGTGCCATCTTTTCCTTTACTAGATAACTGGACACATTGTACCAAGGTAAATGATAATGAGTTATGATCAGTTTCTCTTTGTAGGTTGCTACCTTGTATTTTGGTCCTGATGATGACCCTTTTAAAATAAGTTTATTAGGGATGAAACGTCAACGAATCCACAAGAGAAATGACTTCCATTTTGATGTTGTACGGAACATGCTCTGACTCTGAGTTGTGTTGTTGAAAGTTATATTTATATCAGTCCCTATTATTGTACTTTTGCTATGTATATATACCACTTAAGAACCTCGGGTCACTCATTCACTTTCCCTTGGTCGTTTTGTTGGTGCACCTTTCTGTGATGCAATATGATTGCATAGTTGTAAAATCTTTTTACGGACAATACATTTGATTAGATTTTTTTGTAAAAAACAATCAATTGATTGCTTTTTTGATTTGCCATAGGGAGTTGGTGCTTCCACTTCCAGGGAGGGCACCCGAGTTTTGTTCTATTATTGATTTGCCTCGGTTCCCAGGGTTATAGGGCTGGCCCATATTATCTTGCACTGTTTACATACCCAGCACATAAATTATGCGATTTAAGATGTTAATAGACCATAATCGAGATAAATTATGTACATAGAATGTTAAGTATTCCTCTCCCCTATCACACAGAATGATATTGACGAAGATAGTAAAAGTATTAAAAAAATGCGTTTTTAGGAAGTTGTGAAATGCCAAGACCTTGTGGGTTTTCTAGTTCTCATGCAATTTTCAGGGCTCAGTAGAATGATCTATAGCAGTGCCCTATATCAATCCATGTGATCTAATGGCAGAAAGGATACTATAAAAGCCAGTGTACAACTTGGATTCTATCAAACTTCTTAAAAGCACCACAGAAGCACCACCGGGAAAACAAGGTAACAGTATAATGTTTGTCAAAGTGCCAGAATCGGAGCATTGTTAGAATGTTTCTGCAGTAAATAATGTTCCAAATAAAGAGTGACTGCTGCTCGGAGGAGTCAAAGCCTGGCTCGCTCTGGACACACAGGCTGGCTCTCATACTGACATTTATGCAGCCATATAAATGTTTCCTTTAGCAATTTCTAACTGTTCAGCAAATGTTACCCTGTGGGAGGTAAACACCCTGTGGCTGTCAAGCCAAATATAGGGTGAGAACAATTCTGATATCAAATGTGGCATCTCGGAGCTCGCCTGCCAAGTTTGTGAAGCTGCTTGATTTTAAAGGAACCAACTCACCCTTGTTCCAGAAGCGTTTGTCATAATATGATTCATATTAAATGGCAGAATGTGAGCAAATGCAAAACATCTTTTAGCTATTTAGGCTAAAGACAGCTTTAATCGTGAGCATTGATAACATCACGCTCAAGATTAAAAAACAACTTCAAAGCTAGCAATCCAAATCAAGTATGATCATTCTTAATTCAATGACTTGTTTGTAGGTGATCTCTATGAGATATAATTGGTGAGGGGGCAGTAGCGGCTGGTGTCAGTGAAATGTGGTGCGGTAGTGCAGGGGGGCCTGTAACAAACAAAACAATAAAAAAAACTAAAAAACGTACCTGCTGGTCTTCTACTCCTCTGCGCACACGCTGAAGCTCCCGGCCTCTCCTACGGCCAATCCAGACACTGCTCTCGTACCCATGAGAGTGTCTGGATTGGGTGGAGCAGGCTTGTTTTACACTCCATTTGGAGCTGGGAGCCTGTGCCTGCTGGTCTTTCCACCAAGCAACACAGCTGGGTTAGAGAGAAGTCAGGCGGTTTGGCCGTTCTAAGACGGCCGGCCAAAACATCATGCACACTGACATCAGTGCCCACCATGTCTCCTTCCCGTGCTGCAGTGCTGTGTCCCACCCCCCAAGACTCGGACACAGGACAAAAAATAAAATGATCTGCATTTTACTTTTTATTTGTCTCTGCAAGCAGTGGGGCGACACTCTTCTGCGATAGTGGAGGAGTCGCTGCTGGAGGGAAGACAAGGAAGGCATGGCATGACCATTTTTTATGGGCCATGTAAGTCTCACCTGTAGATGTACAACCTAGTAAGACAGCTGTCACCTTTACCAATTCCTGGAAGGCAGCACCTAGCCCTTTTCAGAGGAATTTTTATATATCTGTTAGTTCACGTCTCAGGATTACTGGATCTGGTATTCCCGTTCCCAATGACCTAGACACCCACAAAGCATGCCATAGCCGAATGTGTCTTCAGGCTCCGACTAAGAAAGAAGAAAGGGCAAACTGGCACCAACCAGTTCGGGCTGGAATGTTCCCATGAGGAGTAGGGTCTGTGCTGATATGCAGAAGGTTGGACCATGTCAAGAGTAGTACAGTGGGTGGAAAGTGATGGGCTGAAAGCGATTGTCAGTGGCTTAGAATATTTGAAACATGAATCCCAGCATCTTTAGGATTTTGACTCGTGCATAATGGAGATAGCTCATCTAGTTTAGAGGAGTATCTGTCACCAGCCGCTTGCATGCTCAGAGACAGGCCTCTGGAAGGAGACAGAGAAGAGAAAATATGTAAGTACGTTTGTCTTCTTTCAGAAGCAGATCAGGCTTTTAATGAGAGCATATGGGAACAGAAATATTGTCTAGCTGGGAAGGGTCCACGGATGACCACTTTTGTAAAATGGCCTCTAAAACACCACAGTTCATGGACATCTACAGCCCGAAGAGCCCTCAGTGAACATTAGATGCTTCAACACCGGTACTGCGAAGATGAGGAAAATACCTCTCGTGCGCTAGTGCAAGAACAATTGAACTCAGAGAAATAGATGACACAGAAATAGGAGCAGAAGGCCAGAAAAAAACATTACTTGATTCTAAACCTAGAACAAAGTAATTGTGAGAATTGGGCATTGCTTGAGGGTATTTAGCTGTTGGCAAAAAAGAAACAAAGTCCCAATTTACCACAATCAGACGACCTGGTTTTGGTGCTGGTACTGGAGAGGGCATGTGCCGATCGTACTGTTTCTTTAAGCCCTATCAACAGGTCTGGCCTTTGAGATCGAATTAGCTGTTTCACCAGTGTTGTGTCCAGATATCATCATGACTTCCTATAAGAACACTCTAGTAAAGTGAGTTCTTTGAGTCAATCGTGCTGCTCTGGTAGTTATTGTGAGGACATGCATTCGTAATCTGAGATGTCTTCAACTGGCTTACCACATGAAAACTCTTAACAGTAGTGTGATAAGTGATTTCATCGATCTACTGGAACGCTGTGAACTGCTCCATGAGCCAGGGGCATCTTTAGTTTATCTTTCCAGTAAACAGATGTTGGTGATTCTCTTGTTGTGCTCTTCCACCCTGGGTGTTTCTTAGCTTTGGAGAGTATTGCTAAAGTTTGACAGGCTCACATTCTTCATCGTCCCAATCTGACAAATGGCAGTTGATGCCATTGGCAATTCTCCCATGTTTCATCTTGGATCAGGTGTATCCTGCCCCTGGTTGTTTCTTGTAATATTGACCAATGCCTCTCAGTTCTCCCCTTTTGGTGGCATCTTTCAAGGGTTTGTTGGTGTGCTGAATTCCACAATGTTGAAGTGTTGCCAGATCTTCTTTGGCTTCTCTCTTCTTCTGTCCTCCTGACTATATTGTTGCCTATGTCACTTGTGTGAACTGTACCACTGTTTGCGTCTTCCTTAGAGGTGTCTGAGCGGCTTGATGCCCTATATGATGACCAGCATTGTGTTGCTGCTGGGGATCGTTTGGCCCAGTTTGTAGTTGTCCAGGTCTCTGTTTCATTCTCTTCTTCTGCCATGTGCATGTTTGGGCCACAGCATTGCGATCCATAACATCTTCTGGTTGCTTCGTCTCTGACTGCTCTTTGCCCTCCTGAGGCCTTACTATACCCTGCTCCTCTTAGCTTTCTTCTCAGTCACTTGCATTTTCCCTGATGGTATTTGAGACATCTCTGCTTTCTTTTTCCTTCTTATTTTACATTGTGAATATTTTTCTTTGGCCAGCTCACCTGCCTTGACCCTCTTGTGAATTTCCCTTAGGGAAAGTGGCTTCTTGAGAAGTTTGCATCTGTTTGTTTGTAACGAACAGCATTTGATGAATTGCAGTTGAATTGTTTCTTTATTTGTGAAAGTATAGTCTTGCAATAAAAACGGTTAACAATTCACCTGGCTCCCGGTGTGCTGAGTTGAAAATGTGGTATTCTTGGTCCATATTTCTCTTAGGCTTGTAATGCGTACACAGTGCATCTTTGAGATTTTCCTATGTTTTTGTCTTCTTTATTGAGAATCTCCTACTCAGGGATCTGCCATCATGTCCTACCAGATCTATTAGAATCTGTCGCTGTTGCCTGTCCCTTCATTCCCCTGCTTCTTTAAGAAAGTCATCCAGCGACTCCAGCCACCTCTTCCACTTGGATCCCAAGCGCTGGGTGCCAGCATGTGTGACAGTAGGGAGTACCATCTTATGATCCTCTCTTCTGGCATGATGGTATAGTACAACAGTACACAGTTGTCTTATTAGTTTGCAATGATGTGTTATGTAGTAAGTGTAGTGATGTGGTGGTTCCGATCTACTGGATCATTTGCTTTATGAATTTTTCCCTGGTGCCAAATCGTGAAATATCTGTTGGCTGAGGCTGCTGTACTGTTTATCACCAGTTGTTTCTACAATTAGGTATATTCTTGCACCCTGCTTGGTTAGTGAGTTTCTTTGCCTGTCTTCCGGTGTACTTGTTTGTATTTGCTTTGCTTAAATGGTGCACAGGTTCCTTTCCTGAGACCTATGAATGTAGCAGTCGTGCCGACTGAGTTTGGGCTGTTTTAAAGTAATCTTTGGATTCTTTCTGGAGTGGTAGATGGGGACCTTGTTTCCTCACTTTTGTTTTCTGACTTAATCTCTTCTCCATTTTCAAAGAATAAACTATGTGTATATAGACGTTTTTTTTTAAAACTGCTGACTGCGTTTTTGCATGTTACCTTTGCTGTTAGGCAAATTGCTAATTATTCCTAATTATGCAAAATGCTAATTATGTTTAGAGCATTCTCTTTTAACTATTTATTTATTTATTTATTTATTTTTTACTGTTTGGGATATGTTTCCTTTGCTACACTTTCCTTTATTTGTTCAAGAAATTCGTATTTTCTTGTTGGTTTCTTGTTCATTGTAGTTTCTACCCTTGCATTTGTGTATTTTATTTACCTTCTTGCAATTCTAACATGACCGATGTGTTTTGCTATGTACTCCTGGTAGGCACCTCAAACAGGAGCCTGATTTTAAAATGCTCACTTTGCCACTGGATTCAAGCAAGCCGGACTGAAGACGGCTGTAATGCCAGAAACCGGTCCTCGGAAGCTTGTTTCCGGTCCAGGGAAGGCATGGTTTGGCAGTTCGGGCTGGACTGTTCCCATGAGGCACAGGGTCAGACTGATTTGCATATAGCCATGTCTGAACTGGGGTGGCAGAGTGGGCTAAAGAACGGTGATGGATCAAACCCAGATCTTTTGACTGGGTGTGAGTGTTTGATTGATTCAGATGCTCTGTCCATCACCACCCCCTTTTGTACCGCTTTGGCCGCCATAAGTGTGGCAGGGTATGCTCAGACGTGAGTCCCTTGCTCACTTTGCCACTGGATTCAAGCAAGCCGGGCTGAAGACGGCTGTAATGCCAGAAACCGGTCCTCGGAAGCTTGTTTCCGGTCCAGGGAAGGCATGGTTTGGCAGTTCGGGCTGGACTGTTCCCATGAGGCACAGGGTCAGACTGATTTGCATATAGCCATGTCTGAACTGGGGTGGCAGAGTGGGCTAAAGAACGGTGATGGATCAAACCCAGATCTTTTGACTGGGTGTGAGTGTTTGATTGATTCAGATGCTCTGTCCATCACCACCCCCTTTTGTACCGCTTTGGCCGCCATAAGTGTGGCAGGGTAAGCTCAGACGTGAGTCCCTTGCTCACTTTGCCACTGGATTCAAGCAAGCCGGGCTGAAGACGGCTGTAATGCCAGAAACCGGTCCTCGGAAGCTTGTTTCCGGTCCAGGGAAGGCATGGTTTGGCAGTTTGGGCTGGACTGTTCCCATGAGGCACAGGGTCAGACTGATTTGCATATAGCCATGTCTGAACTGGGGTGGCAGAGTGGGCTAAAGAACGGTGATGGATCAAACCCAGATCTTTTGACTGGGTGTGAGTGTTTGATTGATTCAGATGCTCTGTCCATCACCACCCCCTTTTGTACCGCTTTGGCCGCCATAAGTGTGGCAGGGTATGCTCAGACGTGAGTCCCTTGCTCACTTTGCCACTGGATTCAAGCAAGCCGGGCTGAAGACGGCTGTAATGCCAGAAACCGGTCCTCGGAAGCTTGTTTCCGGTCCAGGGAAGGCATGGTTTGGCAGTTCGGGCTGGACTGTTCCCATGAGGCACAGGGTCAGACTGATTTGCATATAGCCATGTCTGAACTGGGGTGGCAGAGTGGGCTAAAGAACGGTGATGGATCAAACCGAGATCTTTTGACTGGGTGTGAGAGTTTGATTGATTCAGATGCTCTGTCCATCACCACCCCCTTTTGTACTGATTTTAAAATGGCAGCTACTATAGTTTTCTATGAAGTAGTCGGGTTATAAAATGGTGGTCACTTGTTCCTTATGCGAGATCTAGTTTTCCTCGAGATCTCCATCTTTGACTTATAATTTCAGGTTCTACTCATGCGAGTGTGTTCTGAAAGGCCACACTGGGCATAGGACAGTATCCTTGAGGGTTCCTGCAGCACAGTGTCTGCATGGGGATGCACTGGCGCAGGAATCATGGGGGCTCTCAGCACCTCTCTTGGAGATCACAGGTCTCCTGCTGCATTTTTGTGATCTGGGCAGGGTTTATGTCAGTCTGCTGCCACCTCGTTGTTTAACTAATTGAGCTGAGCAACTTGAATTGACTATCTGCCCACTAGCTATGCTCATTAGTTTCTCTGTACCTGATCAACTCAACAGATGAAGGCTGTGGTTCTCTGCTGGTCAGGGCCATACTTGCTATTGCTGCCATCAGGTAGAAAAACTCTCTTAGATTAATTTCCCTTCATTGCCAATTGTCATGTCCAGATGTAAGGATCGCCAGGTAAATGAACATAGTGACACCGATGCAGCCGCGGCCAGCATGGCTCGCTGGTGGCAGGGCGGGGGCGTGGGGAGGGTTGTTGGTGGAATGGAGCGGGCGTGAGGTAGCGCAATTTAAAACAAAACATTAAAAAAAGTATTACACACTTACCTTGCCGCCGCCTCTCTGCTAGTTGCTCCTGTTCTCCCCTCGTAGCGTGGGACAGGAAGCCAGGAACAATTGCAAGGCTCCCAAAACCAATCACAATGCTGAAAAGCAGCATTCTGATTGGTAGGCATCAAAGGCTCCCCTGACCAATCACAACACTGCAATGGGAGCCTGTGCTTGTTCTCCATGCAGGCTGTATTGCAGCCTGCATGGAGAATGAGGAAAATGCACATGACTGGATTGGGGGGCCCACAGGGCCGACCAAACAGTCATTGCGCACTTAGGAGTAGGGAAACCACTCCTTCCCTGCCCTGCTCCGTGAGCAGGGCAGCCCGCATACCCGCAAAGGAAGGAAACATAAAATGATACTGACTAAAAGTTATTATAATTTTATATTTCCTTTCCCTTACACTGCTCAAAGCAGTGGGGCGACGCTCCTCCGCTATAGAGGAGGAGCAGTCACTGCACCGATGTACTAGCCTATTATTTAGCACTGAACCCCTCTTTGTCTTTGTTTTTACTTTACTTCTGGAGGAACCCTTCTCCACCAATGTTTTCCCTGTTCTCACCTAACCTGAAATGCCCCGCACACCCCCTTAATTCCTGTCCAGTCCCCTGGACAGGAAGTAGTATCAAGTGTCCCTACTGTGTAACTGAGGAAAACTTTTCCTGCAGGTTCCTAATGTTTCCACAACACAACAACTTAGCCAAACATTTATACATAATATACATACAAAAGAGGCTTTTGTTCAGCAAGCTTCAACCAAAACCCAGTATTTTTAAAGCGCAAACTAATCACCCGTAAAGGTTTCAAAGCGCTGGGGCTGTCTGGGAGATTAAGTGAGCTATTGCCCAGAGTCACATGATGCTGAACTGATCTGCCTCCGGTGCTGCGGATCGAACCGTGAGCCCCATTCTTCGGAGTCAGCCACCCATACCACTGCGCCACACCTCATCCAATGGTCTGTTAAACTGCCATTCACATTTTGCTTCTGCCCATCACAGCATACAACAAGGGGCAGTGGCACAGCTCACCTCACCCATTGGCTCCCTTCACTGTGAGTGGCTGCAAAAGCAGGTGCACATTGTTCACAACCACCTAAAAACAGTTCCTTCCTCTCCAGCTGCAAATCTGCTTTAAAGTGTGTTTTAATTTTATTTTGGATATCAACTTTAAACACAGGATATTTATTTATCTGCACTACGTACTTGGTTAAGATGAGCTTTATTCTTGTACTCGTCATAAATAATTACAATAATGTGTATAGCACAACTAAAAGATGTGTTTAAAAAACATCACTAGTAAAACAGCTGCACTGGTTTATGTTTTTCAGATTTTAAGCTTTTTTTGTAAGCATAAGACAGCCAGGTTTAGTTGATGGCATATTTTATTTTTTATGTCTCGTCTACACAGGGCATGGTCTGTATTGTGAAATGTATTGTTTGCAATTTAGTGGGCTTACAACCTGCCCACAGCATACAGCTATTTTAGTTGTCAATCTTTCGATTGCTTAGCTCCCATAGGTTTCCCTTCTTTTTTGTGATGGCTTCTCCATGGTCCATGGACTAAGTACGTGTTCTACCACATCTTTGTTCTCCGTCATTTTGCAACACACTATTTTTTTTTAATTTTAAAAACATTTCAGTATTATTCCCGTCGTTTTGCAACACACCATTTTTTTATTTTAAAAACATTTCGGTATTTTTCCTGTCGTTTTGCAACACACCATTTTTTTATTTTAAAAACATTTCAGTATTATGCCTGGTTGTACTATCCTTCTTTTAAACACAGGTATATAGCTTTGTATTTATGTTGCTTTAACCCTATCTCACCCAAAACTGTACTACTCTACACCACTCTATGCCAACCTAATCTATGCCACTCTACTGTATGCCACTCCACTGTACGCCACTCTACTCTCCAGCATACCACTCCACACCACATTATGCCACTCTAATCTACATCACTCTAGGCCACTCTAGCCAACGTCACTGCACTCTACACCACACCAATCCACTCCACTTAATGCCACCCTACGGCACTGTGTGCCACTGTGCTTTACTCCACACCACTCTACCACACTCCATGCCACTCTATTCTATGCCACTATACCTTATTCCACTTCACACTATGCCTCTCCAGTCTACATCTCACTATGCAACTCTACTGTCCCCAATGACCCTTTACGTCACTTTACTCCACTCTACGACACTCTCCTCTAGAAATACTCTGTCCCTCTAGGCCTGCTCAGGGGGTCCCACAGGGACCCCGAGGGCCAATAAAGCATTTTATGTTTTTAATTTTCAGTGTGAGTTGTGGTGGGTCCGCAAATCACGCCAGCATTTTTTTTATTTTAGGAACCCAGGTGGGCCAGATCCTTGGGGGCAATTATCAAAATACATGCAGGGGGCAGCTCCGGGGACCGCCACCTCTCCGGGAATATGTTCATAAAATGCTGGGGAGGCACGCAGCCCGTCGCAGCCCCGGGGACCGCCACCTCCCAGAGGCTATAGTTATTAAAAGAAGGGGGCCACATGACCCCCTTGCCCCAGGGACCGCAACCTACCTGGGGCTTTATTTTTATAACAAAGGTGTGGGAGGGTGGCTTCTACCCTCCCCCACGCAGCCCCAGGGACCGCCACCTCCCCGGGGCTATATACATTAAAAGCCGGGGGGCCACGCGACTCCTCTGCAGCCCCAGGGACCGCCCCTCCCTGGGGCTATGTTTAAAAAGTAAAGTGTGGGGGGCTCGAGCCTCCCCACACAGCCCCGGGGACCACCACCTCCCTGGGGCACCAAAGGCAATGCAGGCTCCCGCAGGAGGCGGGGAGCCAGCAGGGAACGCAGGGGCATTGGGGCTCCCAACCGCGGTCCCCTATGAGAGGCCAACCCAAAAATGGGCAGGAAAGGCCCCCCTCTCTTTTTTTTTTTAAATGGCTGGGGCCTGGGGGATGGGGTCTCTGGGGCCGAAATCAGCCTCGGGAGGGGGCCCATCCAAGAGCGCGCTGAGGCGCGTCAGCAGATTGGTGGACAAAGGGGGCGTGGCCTGGTATCAGAACTCAGCAATCCTGCTGTGTGGGACTTACTGAAGGTAACAGGAGGGTTTGTTGGCTCCCAGGGAAATCTTTGAGGGCCAACTACCCCTCCTGTTACCTCCAGTAAGTCCCACGCAGTGGGATTTCTAAGAAGTTTTTGGAGGCCGCGCCCCCTTTCCCCACTACTCTGCAAACACCCCTCGTGGTGCACTGCTGGTTGGGGAATGAAGTCTTAACTCCTGATGGACCTTGGGTGCCATAAAACTCTCCTGGTACCTCCTGTAAGTCCTACGCAGCGGAATTCCTTAGCGGTGGTTCCAGTGACTGTGAGTGTTTTTTAAAAAGTTTATGAGTGTTAAATATATATACCAAGGTGTATTGGTGAAACAGTGGGTTTATGAGTGACTGTAGGATGATGCAGTGTGTGCATGACTGACTCTATAAGTGAGTGATTAGTTGTCTCAGTGTATGTATGGGCGAGTAACTGGTTGTATGAATGTGTGTATCTGTCTGTCAGTTTATGTCTAAGTGGGTGTATGATTGTGTTAGTGGGTATGTGAATGTCTATATGGGTGGTAGATTGGCTGTTTGACTACGTCTATGGTTGTCTGGGTGTCTGTGTTTGTGAGTGAGAAGGTGTGTGACTGCCTGTATGGATCAGTGAGTGGGTGAGTCAGTGGCTGTATGGGGTACTGTTGGGTGTGTGAAAAGTTGTATGAGTGATTGAGTGTCAGTATGGCTGTGTCGCGATTGAGTGCATGTGTCAGTTTGGGTGAGTAACTGAGAGTGCATGCTTCTATCAGTGACTGTATAACTGAGTGAGTATATGTTCCTATTTCTATGAGTAAGTATGGCTTTGTGAATGGGTTTGTGAATGGTGTGTGGGAGCAGCAGTGGGTGTATAAAAGATTCTACAGGGCACCCCCGCGCCGCACGGCCGCCAGCTGTGTGTGTGCCCCTCGCCCTCTGCTGCCCGCAGCCTCGTTGGGACTGCCTCTCTGTTCCCAGACCCGCCGCAGTATTTTCGAGCGTGTGTTGCGCCGATTCTGTGTTTAACCTTGTTTTTCCTTTTGTGACTGCTTTTTTTGCCTTTCTGTATTCTGCCACTGCCAGGCTTCGTTGTTGTTTCTGTCCCCCTGTGCCCGCCCCGCTCCCGGCTTCCCGCCGCCGTCCAAGCGGCCACGCCCCCTTTTGTTTTGTGCCCTCCCCGCTCCCGCCTCCCAGCTGCTCCTCCCTCCCTCCCACTTCACCATAAATGGCGACCGCGCGGACGCGCAGCGGTCACGCGCGGCGGGCGTGCCGATTGCGCACCAGAGGTAAGCCCGTCTGCGCCTGTCCGTGCCTGGACCGCGCCCAGTGCCAGGACCCCTGGCCCCCACCGACGCAAGACGACCCGACAAACCTACGACGCCGCGGCCCTCAACGCACTCAATACCGTCCGGAAGCCCACATGCTGCCGGGCCGCCCCGAAACGCTTCCACGGACCCTTCACCTGCACAACCTGCAAGTTCACCTACCTCCGAACTGGCATCGCGCCCGCCAAACCAAACCCCAGCAGCGACCTCAAGTGCATCCTGCTCAACACCCGCTCCGTCCACAGACACGCCGTCGAACTCTGGAACCTGCTAGACACAACATCACCAGACGTCGCGTTCCTCACTGAAACATGGATGAACGCCTCCTCAGCCCCCGACATCGCCATTGCCATCCCAGATGGATACAAGATCACCAGGAGAGACCGCATCAACCAGACCGGAGGAGGCATCGCCATCGTCCACAAGAACACCATCCGCATCACGACCAACGCCGACGACACCTTCACCGCTGCCGAACACCTCCACTTCCAGATTCACACCGACCCAAAGACGACCCTCAGAGGCACCCTCATCTACAGACCCCCAGGACCACGCACACAATTCAGCGAAGACATCACGGACTTCATCAGCCCACACGCCCTCCCCTCCGCCGACTACATCCTCCTAGGGGACCTCAACTTCCACCTGGAGAACAACAAGGACCGCAACACCGTCACCCTGCTGGACAACCTCGCCAACCTCGGACTCAAGCAACTGGTCAACACCCCCACCCACAACGCCAGCCACACGCTTGACCCCGTCTTCTCATCCAGCAAGCACATCGCCTTCAGCCACTCCACCGGACTTCCCTGGACCGACCACAGCTGCGTCCACTTCAGCTTCAGAAAAACCACAACCCACCACCACCCGCAACAGGTTCCTCACAGAAGCTGGAGCAAGATCACCACCGACCAGCTCACCACTTCCCTCAACCAGAACCCACCTGCCAGCACTCCGGACCCCAACGAAGCAGCCCGCAACTTCACGCAGTGGCTGACAGCCTGCGCCGACGACCTCGCACCACTGAAGAACCCTCCCAGCAAACCCAGAAGCAAGAAGGCCCCCTGGTTCACCGACGAACTCAAGGACTCCAAGAAGACCTGCCGCACCCTCGAGAAATCCTGGCTCCTCGACCGGACCACTGACAACATGACCGCCCTCAAACACGCGACCCGCAAGCACCACCAGCTCATCCGCACCACCTAGAAGAAATCATTGAAGGATCGACTGGACAACAACGGCCACGACAGCAAGGAACTCTTCAGCATCGTCAAGGAGTCAAGGAGTTCTCCAACCCCAGCACCGGCAACAACGACATCACCCCTTTACAAGATCTCTGCGACTCCCTCGCCTCGTTCTTCCACCGCAAGATTGCCGACATCCACAACAGCTTCGACACACCATCCTCGCACCCAACCGTTGAACCAACGCACCCCACCACGACCCTCCGCACCTAGGCCGCAGTGACCACCGAAGACACAACCCGCACGATGAACACCATCCACTTCGGATCTCCGACTGACCCCTGCCCCCACCACGTCTTCAACAAGGCCGACTCTACCATCGCACCCCAACTTCGAGACGTCATCAACACCTCCTTCGACACGGCCACCTTCCCGGAGAGCTGGAAGCATGCCGAGCTCAGCCCCCTACTGAAGAAACCAACAGCGGACCCCACCGACCTCAAAAACTTCCGCCCCATCTCGCTCCTCCCTTTTCCTGCCAAAGTCATCGAGAAGATCGCCAACAGACAGCTTGCCGCCTTCCTCGAGACGAATGGATCCCTCGACCCCTTGCAGTCAGGGTTCAGAGCCAACCACAGCACCGAGACCACCCTCATCGCAGCCACCGACGACATCCGAGCCCTTCTCGACAACGGAGAAACAGCGGCACTCATCCTCCTGGACCTCTCCGCCGCGTTCGACACTGTCTGCCACCGCACCCTAGTGCAACGCCTCAGCAACACCGGCATCCAAGAGAAGGCATTGAAGTGGATCATCTCGTTCCTCGCTGGAAGAACACAGAGAGTCCGCCTCCCCCCATTTCGTTCCGAGGCCACCGAAGTCATCTGCGGCGTCCCGCAAGGATCATCACTCAGCCCCACCCTCTTTAACGTCTACATGAGACCTCTCGCAGCCATCGCACGCCAACACAACCTTAACATCATCTCCTACGCCGACGACACCCAGCTGATCCTCTCCCTCACCAGAGACCCCGACACCGCCAGAACCAGCCTCCACGAAGGGATGAAAGACGTCGCCGAGTGGATGAAGACCAGCCGCTTGAAACTGAACAGACAAGACGGAAGTCCTCATCCTTGGACCATCACCCTCCGCCTGGGACGACTCCTGGTTGCCCCCAGCCCTGGGCACCGCCCCCAAGCCGACATACCACGCACGCAACCTGGGCTTCATCCTGGACTCCTCCCTCTCGATGACCAGACAAGTCAATGCCATCTCCTCTTCATGCTTTCACACCCTCCGCATGCTCCGCAAGATCTTCCGATGGATCCCGATCGAAACCAGGAAGACGGTCTCCCAGGCCCTCGTCACCAGCCGGCTGGACTACGGAAACACCCTCTACGCCGGAACCACAGCCAAGCTACAGAAAAGACTACAACGCATCCAGAACGCCTCCGCCCGACTCATCCTGGACATCCCTCGACGCAGCCACATCTCCGGCCACCTGAGGAACCTGCACTGGCTCCCCGTCAACAAGAGGATCACGTTCAGGCTCCTCACCCACGCACACAAGCCTCTCCACAACCTGGGCCCCAAGTACCTCAACGACCGCCTGACCTTCCACACGCCAGCTACGGTCCGCTAGCCTCGCCCTCGCCGCCGTACCACGCATCCGAAGAGCCACCGCCGGAGGCAGATCCTTCTCCTACCTGGCGGCCAAGACATGGAACTCCCTCCCCATCCACCTCCGGCTGACCCAGGGCCACCTCGCCTTCAGGAGACAACTGAAGACCTGGCTGTTCGAGCAGTAGCGACCCCCTTCCCCCAACCGCCTTGAGACCCTTCCGGGTGAGTAGCGCGCTATACAAGTGTTATGATTGATTAATTGATTGACAGTGGTATGAGTGGGTGCGTCTTCGGAAACATGGTGAAACTTACAACAGTGACATGGGAAGGGTTGCTGTTTTACATTTGGCTAGGCCCAAAATTCTTAGAAGTCGGTGAATAGTGAAGCTGCCACAGAAAAGTGAGGTTTAAGACATGTTGGCAGAGGGATTAGGGATTAGGCTACTTCATATGAGTCTCTGGAAAGGTACACTTGAAGTAAGTCATATAAATGTAGGTAGAATGCACTCATGCAGTCACACACGCACATGTTATGCATCCATCCAATCACTCATGCTCTACAATTACACTCAACCATTCACTTAGGCACTACCCATGCACTCATCCATTGACTCAGGCACTACCCATGCACTCATCCAATGAAGCAGGCACTATCATTGCACTCATCCAATCACCCAGGCATTACTGAAGCACTCATCCAGTCACTAAGTCAGTATCCTATAACTCATACATTCACTTAGATACTACCCATGCACTCATCCAACCAACCACACACTATCCTTGCACTCAACCATTCACTCAGGCACTATGCATACACTCCTGCATTCTTTCAGATACTACCCACGGACTTGCACTCATCCAATAACTCAGGCACTACCCATGCACTCATCCAATCATTCCCTTATATCATGGCAAAGTAGCATCTTGCAGCCCATTTTTTATGTAAAAAAAATATTTGCTGCACATATATATATATATATATATATATATATATATATATATATATATGCGGCAAATATTTTTTTAAATATATTTTAATGTATTTCTATAACATTTTTATATATATATATAAATTATATTCAAATGTTATAGAAATACATTAAAATATATTTAAAAAATCTTTTTTGTATATGTGTAAATATATATATATTTTTTTAAACACAGGTTTCAGTGGCGTCATAGTTAGCAATCCACATTTAAAAAATCTTACAAATTCACTGAAAAAAACACAGGTTTCAGGGATGTTATAGTTAGAAATTAGCATTTCGAAAACCTTAGAAATTCGCTAAAGGAGCAAAAAATGTCCGCGTGGTGGAAAGGATTCGTGAGGGTTCACATCCTTCTACGATCTTGCTGGACAATGGGGTCTGTTTTCAAGCAAAACGTAAATCGTTTTTAAATCGCAGAGACTGCTTAAATCGCCTGACAACTTTGATGATTAATCCCACACCAACACGATGTCATTGCACGTAAGAATATTGCATCCACTACGATGGTAAAAGAAAGATTGAGAACTTTCAAAAATTATGGCTTACTATGTGTTGCAATGCATTGCGGGACTTGTATTTTCTACGCACTGTCAGGTGACTGATATTTCTTTGAAAGCAGGCACACAAGCACTTGCCAATCATGATTATGACTTCCAGCTGTGATCAAGGCTCCGGCCGAAACGTTAGTATTTGGAAGAATGCTGCACTGCTACTGCCTGATTAAACACCTCGTTTTCCAGCACTGGGCCTCACACTTTGTGCTACACTTGTTGGTGTCTTTTGATGGGTTACTCCGAGCCCATTCTCCGTGAGGCCGCCGTGAAGGGTCGGGGGCTCCAGATTCGGAGAATATATATATATATATATATATATATATATATATATATATATATATATATATATATATATATATATATATATATATATATATATATATATATATATATATTTCATAGGTTTCACACTCGTTCTAGTTAGGAATTAGCATTTAAGAAAACCTTTCAAATTCACTGAAAAAACCATAGGTTTCACACCAGTTATAGTTATCTGAACATTTTACTCATACAAAACCATTGAAATTCCCACGTTATAGTTAGTTGGACTCACAATAACTCGCGCGCCCACAATCCACTGCTGATGATGTCACATATTACATCATTCATGACATGGTCAGTGACATCACTGATGACATCATCCAGTGAATGTGTGTTTCTGAAAAGTAATATGTTTTATATATTGAAGAATGAGTGGATGTATGAGTGACAGGATGAAGGATTTAGTAGGTGCGTGACTGACTGTATGAGTGAGTGATTTAAATATGTCTTACTGAATGCATTGGTTAGTGACTAATCTGTTTGAATGTGTGCATCAGTATGTCTGTTGTTGTGTAAGCTCCTGCATGTGTTGATCAGTAGCTATATGAGTGGCTATATGGGTTATTGATTGATTGCCCAAGTATTTGTATGTGAGGGTGAGTGTGTGTGGGGGTGGCTGGGAGGTGTGTGACTCTGTGCATAGATGTGTGAGAAGTTGATTCACTTGGTATATGGGTTCAAGAGTGCATGTGGAAAGACCTGTATGGGCGGTGGACTGCGTGCATGGGTGTGTTGGTGAGTGAATGGATATCTCAGAGCTACATGTCCAAGTAAGTACATATGTAAAACACAGTGCATGTGAGAGTTGGCATATATAAATGACTATACATGAGAACCTGTGATTGCGTAAGTGACTGTATGGATCAATGTGTACTTCTATCAGTGATTGTAAAAGAGAGTAAGTATGTGTTAGTCTATGTTTGAATAAGTAAGGTTTTGTGTGTATAACTGTATAGATCAGGAAATAGGAGTGAGATTGATTCTTTGCATGACTGACTAGGTGTGTGAGTAACTCCATGAATGAGTGGCAGTGTGTAAGTGTCTGTATAGGTGTATAAGTGCATATAATAGTGTTGTATTGATGAGTGACTGTATGTATGAGTGATTGTATGGGTGAATGAGTGGATGTATGTGTAGACTTAGGAATCAGTGAGTGCGTATGTAGTAACTGGTATTGGTGTGTCAATGGTTTCTGGAATGGTAGTCTGCATTTAACACTGGATGTATCAAAGGTTAGATTAGAGTGTGAGGAGGTGCATCGTATTATCACAGGAATGATGTTATCAGTGATGTCATCAGTGATGTCATTTGAGATGTCATCAGTGATGTCATTTGAGATGTCATCAGTGATGGCATCAGTGATGTCACTGACCATGTCATGAATGATGTAATATGTGACATCATCAGCAGTGGATTGCGGGCGCGCGAGTTATAGTGAGTCCAACTAACTATAACGTGGAAATTTCAATGGTTTTGTATGAGTAAAATGTTCATCTAACTATAACTGGTGTGAAACCAATGGTTTTTTCAGTGAATTTGAAAGGTTTTTTAAATGGTAATTTCTAACTATAACGAGTGTGAAACCTATGGTTTTTTCAGTGAATTTCAATGTGTTTTTAAATGCTAATTCCTAACTATAACGATTGTGAAACCTATGGTTTTTCAGTGAATTTCATAGTTTTTTTAAAAGCAAATTCCTTTCCATATCGACTTTGTAACCTATGTATATTTTTTATTAGCTGTTTTTTACAACAATTAATTATATATATATATATTTTTTAAATTACTTGTTCAATGTATATTTTTTTTTTACATTTTTTCCTGGTGCGCTCAGGGTGAGCGCACCGGTAAGCTCTTCCGAGAGCGCACCAAGAGCGCTATTTTTGCGTTTGTAAAAAAAAATATGTATGAAAAGTAAATAATAATGCAAGACATTTAGTACCATACTTATAAAAGCAGTATTTTTGATTTACGAAATAAAAATGATTTTGCATTTCCGTAAAACTATCAAAACGTCACTCAGGCGCACCGCGTAAGCGCCCCCGGAAGCGCCTACGTTCGCGCCCCGTAAGCGCCCCCGGGAGCGCCTACGTTCGTGCTGCGTAAGCGCCCCCGGAAGCACTCCGGTGCGCGCAGCGTAAGCGCGTCAAGTCATGTGACCCTAAAATAACTCTTTTCATTGGTTGCTAACAGTTTTTTTTTTACAAAGAATGAAATCCCAACCCATTTCCTTCACTTCTTCTTTCACTTTTGTGACTGCAAGACCTGTGTTTTTGCTCTTGGATCTTTCTTGGATTACCATGGCTGCCAGACCATCCAGCAGCAATGAAGACACAGAGGGATTTATTGATGAAGAGGTTCCTCAGCCCAGGATAAAAGAACACTTCATATGGAAGTGTTTTTCCATTCCCGATGATCAAAAAAAAGTAAATGCTCCAAAGGTGGAGTGCAGGATTTGTCACACTATCCTGTCACGGGGTGACCCCACCAAAAAATATTCATTCAGAAACTCCACCATGATTCGCCACGTCGAGAGGAGGCACCCCCAGAACTATGCCCGGGAGAGTGTCAGGGCTCTGGCACGAGAGGCTCCCAGGGATGGTGCCTCTACTTCAACCGGAGGACCAACTACATCAGTGAGGGGGCAATCAGAGGAGCTGATCCCTAACATTCAGCCTGCTTTTAATAGAGGCATGATTAAATGCAGATATTGTGATCAATTACTTTGCTATGGGGAACAAAGTGTTCTGCCCATGGTTCGAGCATTAGACAACCACCGCTGCCGTCCCCAGCCCTTTTTTTTTTTTTGCTCCTGTTGAGCAGTTTCCCATTCCCTGTTTTTGTTTTTGTTCAAAAGAAAGAAAAAAAACGAAAAAAAACAGTTCTTTTCAGAACTACCTCCAGTTCTCATCAAAGAGCTGTATTCTTAAAAAAATGAAAAAGAGTAAGTGAAGTGGAGTGAAGTGAGAGAGGAGAAGAAAATGAGTGAGAAAGCAAAGAAAGGGACGAGAGGGGAAGGGAAGTGAAGTAGGGGGACTGAAAGAAGGTGAGTGTGGGGAAGGAGAGTGAGGAGCAGGAGAGTGAACAAGGGGAATGTGGATAAGTGAAGAAAATGTAGTAAAGGAACGGGGGGTGGAAGGGTAAGAAAAGAGCAGTGATGTTTAGGAAAGAGTGGAGATACAGACTGGATAAAGACAAGTGAGTGTGAGACCAGGTAAGTAAGGCAGTGAAGAAACAGAGAAAATGAAAGAAAAAATAACAGTAGAAGACTGAAGGCCTCATTTATGCACCTGCCTCACAGCAGGCGTAAGACTGACGCAGGCCCTTTCACATGGGCTTGGCCCCATGTGAAAAGATGCATTGCTGGAGTTGCGTCACTTTTGTGACACACTCAAGCATTGCGCGTCACTTTTGCGCTTACAGATACGTCAGAAATACTGACGTATCTGTAACTCCTTGCGACATAATGTGTCATACATTAAATATGACGCATGAGTAGAAGACTGAAGGTCTCATTTATGAGGCCATGCGTCACTTTTACGCCACCGGTGCGTCACTTTTTGTGACGCACCAGTGCTGTAAAAAAACTGCACCTTGTTGAGTCATATTTACAAAGTGACGCATCTAGGTAGATGCGTCACTTTGTAAACCCCTGCGCCACATTATACCTGCGTCAGGCGTAATGTATGCAAAGGGGGTGTATTGACACAAGAAAGGGTTGTGGAGGTGACGCAGTGAAATCTATGAGATTTCACTGCGTCACTTTTAGGACACCATTGCGTCAAAATCTTGCACCTGCCTCACAGCAGGCGTAAGACTGATGCAGGCCCTTTCACATGGGGCTGGCCCCATGTGAAAGGATGTATTGCTGGAGTTGCGTCACTTTTGTGACACACTCCAGCAATGCATCGCTTTTGCGCTTACAGATACGTCAGAAATACTGACGTATCTGTAACTCCTTGCGACATAATGTGGCATACATTAAATATGACGCATGAGTAGAAGACTGAAAGTCTCATTTATGAGGCCATGCATCACTTTTACGCCACCGGTGCGTCACTTTTTGTGACGCACCAGTGCTGTAAAAAATGCACCTTGTTGAGTCATATTTACAAAGTGACGCATCTAGGTAGATGCGTCACTTTGTAAACCCCTGCGCCACATTATACCTGCGTCAGGTGTAACGTATGCAAAGGGGGCGTATTGACGCAAGAAAGGGTCGTAGAGGTGACGCAGTGAAATCTATGAGATTTCACTGCGTCACTTTTAGGACACCATTGCGTCAAAAATCTTGCGCTTGCCTCACAGCAGGCGTTAGACTGACGCAGGCCCTTTCACATGGGGCTGGCCCCATGTGAAAGGATGCATTGCTGGAGTTGCGTCACTTTTGTGACACACTCTAGCAATGCATCACTTTTGGGCTTACAGATACGTCAGAAATACGGACTTATCTGTAACTCCTTGTGACATAATGTGTCATACATTAAATATGACGCATGAGTAGAAGACTGAAGGTCTCATTTATGAGGCCATGTGTCACTTTTACGCCACCGGTGCATCACTTTTTGTGACGCACTAGTGCTGTAAAAAATACACCTTGTTGAGTCATATTTACAAACTGACGCATTTAGGTAGATGCGTCACTTTGTAAACCCCTGCACCACATTATACCTTTGACAGCTGTAATGTATGCAAAGGGGGCGTATTGACATAAGGAAGGGTCGTAGAAGTGACGCAGTGAAATTTATGAGATTTCACTGCGTCACTTTTACGACGCTGTTGCGTCAAAATCTTGCGCCTGCCTCACAGCAGGCATAAGACTGACGCAGGCCCTTTCACATGGGACTGGCCCCATGTGAAAGGATGCATTGCTGGAGTTGCATCATTTTTGTGACACACTCCAGCAATGCATCACTTTCCTCTAAACACTCTACTTTATTTTTTTACTCTATTTTTTTACACTGTTTTTCCCCGTGGTACGCTCAGGGTGCGCGTACCGGAGCGCGCACCTGGGAGCGCACCAAGCGCTCACCCCGCGAAAATTTCAACAAAAAAAAAAAAAGTTTGTTTGCCCTTCAGGGTCCTTCTAGGCCCCCCTCAGAAAACCTAGGGGGTCAGGGAATGTCTACCCTGCCCCCTTTTAATTATTTCCCCCTTTCTTTTTCACCTCTTGTGTCTCGATTCTACCGAGACACAAGATGGCGGACTCTCCGGACTGTTTAGAATGTTGACAGACACCCGACAGCCAATCAGCTTTCCGCTCGCGCACTCCAGTAGCGCGCCGGGTGCGCTCCCCGGTACGCGCACCTGTGAGCGCTCGGAGCGCGCCTATAGATATATATGTGTTTTTGAAGTTCATTTTCAAAAAAACCACTGGAGCAATTTTCAGCAAACATAGCAAAGGCACATCTGCGTACCAGTCCCTACAATTTTGCCAAGTTTGGCGTAATTCCGTTCAGCGGTTCGGGCTGTAGACTCGTCAGACCGTCCTATGGAAATTAACATGGGGAAAACACGTTTTGGGACCCCCCTTTTTTCTCAGCCCCCACACAACGAATCCACTTCAAACTTCCAGGGAAGGAGCGGAGCGGAGCTGGCCAACATTTTGGAAAATTACACGCAAATTCCTCAACCGGCGCCAAAGTTATTCCCAATAGAATGTTGTGGATTTCCTATGGTAGCCAATCCCAACTATAACTACATACTGGCGACTGCCAGTAGGTAATATATATATATATATATATATATATATATATATATATATATATATATATATATATATATAGATTTATGCGGCAAATATTTTTTTATATATATTTTAATGTATTTCTATAATATTTTTATATATATATTTTTATATATTACCTACTGGCGGTCGCCAGTAGGTATATATAGTTAGGATTTTTTCTCTATGGGTTTTTTGAAAATTCTATGTCTAATAACTTTGGCGTTTGTGGACGGAATTGGCTGAAATTTTCAGGAAAATGGCACATTTTGTTTCTGAGCAGCCCTTGAAAATTTGGGGGGGGTTCGTCCAGTGGGGGCCGAGAAAAAAGGGGGGTCCCAAAACGTGTTTTTAACATTGAGTTTTCCATAGGGCGGTTGGCCTCACTTTTAGCCCGAACGGCTGAATGGATTTGCACGAAACTTGGCAAAATTGTAGGGACTGGTAGCCCGATGTGCCTTTTGTAGGTCTCAATATATGTGCTCCAGTGGATTTTGAGAAATTAACGTTTAAAAAAAGATATATATCTGTAACAGCGGACCGGTTAGCGCTCTGGTTCGCGGACTTTTCGCGCAACGGAGCTTTGTGAAGCGAAGCTGATTGGTTCTCCGGCGTCTGTCAACATTCCAAACAGTCCGTAGCGGCCGCCATCTTGTCTCTCGGTAGGATCGAGAGACAAGAGGAGGTCAAAACAAAGGGGGAAATAACTATAAGGGGGCATAGTAGATCCTCGCTGACCCCCTAGGTTTGATGTGGAGGTTTTAAAAGGGCCCCGCGGGGCAAAAAAAAATAATAAAAATAATAATTGAACGGCTGAATGGATTTGCACGAAACTTGGCAAAATATTAGGGACTGGTAGCCCGATGTGCCTTTGCTAGGTCTCAATATATGTGCTCCAGTGGATTTTGAGAAATTAACGTTCAAAAAAAGATATATATCTGTAACAGCGCTCCGCTTCGCGTAACGGAGGTTTGCGAAGCTGATTGGTCATTCTGTCACTGGGCTATAGTTGGGCTACATCTGGCTGATATTTGGGCTACATTTGTTTTTTTGTGTGTCTGGCGGCCATCTTTGGGCTACATTGGGCTACATTGGGCTTCATTGGGCTACATTCGGCTAATTAGCAAATAGCTCATCGCAAACTAGGAATGGTAAAGAATCGCTATTTATTCCTTAAAGTTCGCTATTTAGGAAATGCAAATAACTTTGATGATACATATGGCGGTTAATCTCTAACAAGATAAGAAGCATAGGGATAGATTTATGATGACTGGCGCATCACCAGGAATGTGTTAGTCATTCTGTGCCGCTGTTCCGTCACCTATGGTGTGCTGCATTTACAATGCGGCGCATCATGGGGCAAAAACAGCACAGATGCGTGATGTATCTGTGCCGTAAAGGTGGCGCATTGCTGGAGTTGTATCGCAAGTGTGATGAAGCTCCAGCAAGGGTCGGGGGTGCCCCTGTCGCAGGGTTTCTGTTCTCACACAGAACTGTGGACAGAGGATTGGAACCTCGGCGAATTAGGGTGTCCCAAAACTCACGTTAGTAATCAAAAACTCCTTAGCAAGCTAGGTACAGTGTCACATTGGATATAACAAACTTTCAATGTTTAGACAATCCAGAATATGAACTTATAGTACCTCAGGATACGTGGAACTCATGAACAGTCGGTCGTTATATATTTCTTAGAAACCAGAACATGGAGTTAAGAAGAACACATGTGTATTTGAAATGTTTATTTACTAATGCCGTCTTCTCAGGCGTAGTACCTTAGATAATAAAAGTACACATATTATCAGTAGCAAAATTACCAGCATAGTTACTAGTACATAAAAAGTGAATGGTGATAGTATGTTAACATGCTGTAAATGAATAAGAGTTAGCAACACTTATAAGCAGCCGCGGGCCGTGGAGGGAGTTACGGTGAGGCAGGGAGGCGGGGAGGGGGAGAAGCAGGGTGGAGAATACAAGTACACATATTATCAGTAGCAAAATTACCAGCATAGTTACTAGTACATAACAAGCGAATGGTGACAGTATGTTAACATGCTGTAAATGAATAAGAGTTAGCAACACTTATAAGCAGCCGCGGGCCGTGGAGGGAGTTACGGTGGGGCAGGGAGGCGGGGAGGGGGAGGGGCAAGGTAGAGAGGGCTCCACCCTGCTTCTCCCCCTCCCCGCCTCCCTGCCCCATCGTAACTCCCTCCACGGCCCGCGGCTGCTTATATCTCACCCTCCCTAATACACATATTATATTATTTGCTAAGAAGGTCTCTTTGTGTTGGTTTAGGGCGTGTCCATACTTTAGTGTCTTAGATTTGAAGGAATCACATCAGCATACACCAGCTCTCTCTTCATGTGAACCGCATCAACTGTTGTGTATGTGTGTTCGGCAAAGCAATATAAAACCCGCCTCATGCCCAGAATTGGCAGAAGTTGCACTTATGTTATGAGTATGAAGTCGTGGAGATCAGACCTCATAACAATTCTGTATCGTGTTGTTCTTGAAACTTTAGCACTCGCTGTACAGATATAGTTTAACAAGTAAAGCAGATAGTAGACCAATAACATATTATTCTCATGTAAACCACGATGAACTACTAGGTGGAAAGCTAAAGCAACAACTAAGTGTCGTGTGCAGAAGTTGCAAAAAAGGAAAAATGGCGTTTAAACCGGTAATGAGCCCATGCTAACTTAACACGGTGTAAAGATATCCAGGACCTAGATGACACCTCCTCATGATCCGGAAACGAACTGAATAAGATAATAGAAGTGCCATCTCATGAGAGCAGATTGCAAGTTTATATGTGGACGGTCCGCAAGGTAAAGCATTAAAAACTAGGAAAATTCAATGCTAAAGAAAAATAAAACAGCCAAGTACTTTATCGAGTCTTAAGCCAATAGGCAAGGTAAATAATAAAAACTTGACAAATAAGTCAATGAATTGTCAATGAAATGCTAGTACTCAGCATATCAAACATGAAAAAGGTCTATGACATAACTGTGTATGCAAAATAAGCTGCAACAGCCTCCAATAGGAAGTCACCGTCTTCATCCGAAAAGAGTTCAGCCATCCAATTTAAAAGCGGAAAAGAACATACGTGCTCTCCCAGCACCGGATCCTCTATCACCATCAGAGGACAGCTCGGTGGGTTTTCAAGAAAGCTGTGTTCCAAGAAAGACTGTGCTGCCGCCAGTAAATTCCAGGGACCAAGTAGTCCATGCATCAATGCCACAGCCATAATCCTTTCGCCAGGACAAATCAACTCGTGAGTAATGATAGGAGTCATCAGCTGATTAAAGTCGACGTCAGGAGAAACCGGTCCGCAGAGACACAAATCAATGGCCCAATCGAAATCACAGGTCAGGCAGTGAAATACAGGCTGGACACAGGTGAAGTAGGAGAACCGAAAAGATAATCCATATGCCGTGCTTAATATCGCCAACGGCATTGTGCCATAATATTCTAGCATGCGATTGCGGAACAGTGTCAGCAGCTGCAGGGTCGGAGGTTGCATAGGAGGGACATCCATATTTAAAAATGTAAAAAAGCACAAGAGCGTCCGCTGGTAATGCAAGTAAAAATGCAATCCACGAACCAGAGTGGAGAAAATGGAATGAAAGGGAGCAGGGATGACTCCAAAGATTTTCTCAAATGAAGTCACGAGACCACTGGTAACAACTTTAAAAAAGTGTGCCAGGGATTTTGTGGAGGATGCGTTAAAGATAGTCGGAAACATGTTGCTGAAATTGAAAGGCAAACCTGTGTACGGGTGTTCGCTATGTGAAGTACGAAAGTTTCACGGGCCGAACTCAAGGCCACCTCTCTCTGAGACAAAAGAGCTCTTATTCTTGTCATGCCGTTGAAACGTGTCCCAAGGTTGGTATTTGTGGCCAGATTGAAAACTCCCTATGTTCATGTGTGGGAGGAAATAGAACATTTCTGCAGCAAATAACCCGTTCACTTACTGTTACGATAAAAGGAATACTTTTAATTAACTCAGAACAATCTTCATTATTGAGCATCAAATAACTACCATTTTCCAACAACTTGAACGTGGGGATGATAGCAGGAACTGGCGTGCCTTGCAACACGCAAGCCATATTTGGTCGGTGTTTGTTGCATGAATCGTGTAACTGTATGTGCCTACACATTAGTGAATGATCTGGCGTCTCAGTGCATTCCTCTCCATTCAGATAAACTTCTTGATCATCTTTGAAACATCTGTATGTGTATGGAAGCGACCAGACCTCATGAACAAAAGCACTACCTAAAGGTTCATAAAGACCTATTGGTATATATTTCATACAATTTGAAAACTTATATAAAGCAAAAGGCAGCGTTATTAAACCGTGGATAAGGCATGTTGCCAAAAAACCCGCAATCCTCTGCTGATGATGTCACTGAGCATGTCATGAATGATGTAATATGTGACATCATCAGTAGTGGATTATGGGTAATAGTATCTCTAGTTTACTCCCCTATAGCTGTCTTTCTTTTAACATAAGTGTGTGTTTCCTTCCCTTATACTTACTGTTTTTGGTTCGCTTCCAGTTCGCGTACCAGCGAGCGAACTAGGAAGCGAACTAAGAGAAATAGAGGTTGGCACAGTTCCAAATATTGTACCAATTTTTTAATAACGGGGAGGTAGTTCTGAAAAGAACTTTTTTTTTTATTTTTCTGAACATTTTTTTACTGTTTTTGAATTTTTCGGAACAGTTTTATATTTTTTTGGGTTTTTCTTGGAGGGGGCAATGAAAACGATTCATTGTAAAGGGCTCAACAGGAGCAACAAAACAAAAAAAAGAAGTATTTATTATTTTGGGCGTTTCGGACAAACTTGCATATGATAGTCAATAGCTCTGTTGATCAGAGTGATGCTTCTTTCTCCGTAGGAAATGAATCCATCGCAAAATACGCAGGTGTGTTTTACTTCACCAAATCTCATTTGTATATTTGGCACCATCTCCCTGCCCTCTGGTCCCGTTACTTCCGGTACAACAGATCTTCTGGCCATAATAGGGAGATTATCTAGGTCGTTCCGAAACTGTGCAGCACTGTAGTTGTTAGGATGCCACCTAGTCATATGGCGATGCATTGTGTAGTTTCCGAAACTGTATTTTTTGTCGGTCCCTCTGGACAGTCTATCTTGACATATAAGGCAAGTTACGTATCTTGCATTTACTTTTTTCTGACCTTTGGGAATTTTAAAAAATTGCCAAATGAAGTTTTCTTTCCGGTGAGACGTCTTGGGCTGCTCAGGCAAAAACTGCCTCTCTTCGTGCTCGTCCTCCTGTTCCTCTTCTTCTTCTTCTTGTTGAATTACAACTTGAGCAGGTGGTCCACTCTTCCTTGGATGTGGTGGAGGTGGTGGGGAAGCACCAGCTGAAGCTACTAAAGAAGCCATTGCTCAGTGATCACAAAGGGTCTTTCTCTCACAATGATGAAAGTCAGAGTGAGGAAAGAAGGAGGGATTTTCATCATTTGGGAAAAACAAGAGTTCTCAACCAATCAAAAGTGTTCATTTTAGATTATATGACCTAGTCTTACATCATTAGGAAACCAAAAGTGAAATGAACCAATGAAAAGTGTTATTACCAAGTCACATGACTTGCTGTGTTTACGTTAAGCGCTTTGCAGGGCCTCCCGGTTTGCTTCCAGAAACCTGCGCTTTGGCACTCGCTTCGCGTACCAGTTCGCTAACGTAGCACGTCATATGACGTATCAAGCGACAACGTGGAACGTCATGCGGACGGGAGGCGTCACGATGTTGTTTTCTAACGCGGCACTTGCGGTAAAGAAACGTTTACCGGCTCGCGGTCTATTTCGCGGCATCAAGGTCAGCTAACGGGAAGCTTCCCGATTCGCGAAGCGGGAACGAAGAAAAAAAAATATTTTAAAAAAAATTATTCATAAACATATAAAATATATTTTTGGATTTAAAGAAGAATACATTTTACAGCTACAGATATTAGCTGTTAAAAAACCAATGAAATTCACAGAAAAAACCATAGGTTATAGACCATATATAGTTAGGAATTAGCATTTACAAAACCTTGAAAATTCACTGAAAAAACCATAGGTTATAGACCATATATAGTTAGGAAATAGCATTTAGAAAACCTTATTTTACTCACACAAAACCATTGAAATTCCATATATAGTTAGTTGCACTAACTATATATCGCGCACCTGCAATCCACTGCTGATGATGTCACATATTACATCATTCATGACATGGTCAGTGACATCACTGATGACATCACTGATGACATCTCAAATGACATCACTGATGACATCACTGATGACAACATCCAGTGACTGTATGCTTCTGTAAAGTTAAAATATGTCTTACATATTGAAAAATGAGTGGATGTATAAGTGTCTGGATGAAGGATTTAGTAGGTGCATGACTGACTGTATAAGTGAGTGATTAAATGTGTCTCACTGAGTGCATGGGTTAGTGACTAAACTGTTTTAAATTGTGCATCATTGTGTCTGTTGTTTTGTAATCTGATGCATGTGTTGATCATTAGCTATATGACTAACTATATGGGTTATTGATTAGTTGCCCAAGTATTTGTATGGGAGACTGAGTGTGTGTGTGGGTGTCTGGGAGGTGTATGACTCTGTGCATAGATGTGTGAGCAGTTGATTCACTAGATGTATGGGTTCAAAAGTGCATGTGGAAACATCTGTATGGGCGGTTGACTGTGTGCATGAGTGTATTGGTGAGTGAATGGATATCTCAGTGCTACATGTCAAAGTAAGTACATATGTAAAACACAGTACATGTGATAGTTGACATATATAAATAACTGTGCATAAGAGCCAGTGAATGTGTGAGTGGCTGTATGGATTATTGTGAACTTGTATCAGGGATTGTATAACAGAGTAAATATGTGTTATTATATGTTCCAATAAGTAAGGTGTGTATAACTATATAGTTGAGGAAATCGAGGTGTGATTGATTCTTTGCAAGACTGACTAGGTGTGTGAGTAACTCCATGGATGAGTGACAGTCTGTGAGTGTCTGTTTACACTGAGTGTATCTAAGGTTATATTAGAGTCTGAAGAGGTTCATTGTATCATCACATGAATGATGTCATCAGTGATGTGATCAGTAATGTCAAATGAGATGTCATCAGTGATGTCATCAGTGATGTCATCAGTGATGTCATCAGTGATGTCACTGACCATGTCATGAATGATGTAATATGTGACATCATCAGCAGTGGATTGCAGGTGCGCGATATATAGTTAGTGCAACTAACTATATATGGAATTTCAATGGTTTTGTGTGAGTAAAATAAGGTTTTCTAAATGCTATTTCCTAACTATATATGGTCTATAACCTATGGTTTTTTCAGTGAATTTTCAAGGTTTTGTAAATGCTAATTCCTAACTATATATGGTCTATAACCTATGGTTTTTTCTGTGAATATATATATATATATATATATATATATATATATATATAAATTAGATTCAAATGTTATAGAAATACATTAAAATATATTTAAAAAATCTTTTTTGTATATGTGTAAATACATATTTTTTTTAAACACAGGTTTCAGTGGCGTCATAGTTAGCAATCCGCATTTAAAATATCTTACAAATTCACTGAAAAAAACACAGGTTTCAGGGATGTTATAGTTAGAAATTAGCATTTCGAAAACCTTAGAAATTCACTGAAAAAAACACAGGTTTCAGGGACATTATATTAGAAACTAGCATTTAAAAAACCTTAGAAATTCTCTAAAAAAAACATAGGTTACAGGAACGTTATAGTTAGGCTGACATTTCACTCGTACTAAACCAGAGAAATTCAGCCATTATAGTTAGCTGTGCCAAATGTAACTCACGCCACTGCAATGCACTGCTAATTACGTCAGCTACTACATGCACTGCTAATGACGTCACGTATTACATCACTCATGACATGGTCAGTGAAATCACAAATGACATCTCTGATGGCATCATCAAGTGACAGAGTGTTTCATAAAAAGGTTTAAGAATGTTATATATATATATATATATATATATATATATATATATATATATATATATACCAAGCTGTATTCAAAGAATGAGTGGGTGTATAAGTGTCTGTATGGATGATTTCATGGGTGCGTGACTGACTGTATAAGTGAGTGATAAAATGTGTCTTTGTGAATCTATGGGTGAGCGACTAATCTGTGTGAATGTGTGTATCAGTCTGTCACTTGGTGTATAAGTGGCTGCATAGGTTGGTAAGTAGGTACATGAGTGTCTATATGAATTTTTGATTAGTTGTCTGAGAACCTGTATGGGTGCCTGAGTGTCTGGATGGGTGAGGGTGTGTGTGACTCCCTGCAGAGATGTATGAGTGGGTGAATCCCTCGGTGTATGGGTTCATGAGTGCATCAGTGTAGGACTGTATGCGTGAGTGAGTGTGCGTATGGCTGTGTCGGTGAGTGAATGGATGTCTCAGTGGTATATGGGTAAGTAGCTGCCTATGTGAAAGGCAGTATATGTGAGTGTTGCACTATATTAGTGACTATGTATGAGTGAGTGATTGTGAGATTGCCTGTATGGTTGAGTGTGTGCTTGTGTCAGCGACTGTATAGGAGAGTAAGTATTTGTTAGCATCTGTATGAGTAGTGAGTGTGTGTGTTTCTGTATAGGTGAGTAAGTAGCTGTGTGATTCAGTGTTTGGGTGAGTGAGTAGGTGTGTGAGTAGCTCTATGGGTGACTGACAGTGTATGAGTGGCTATATGGGTATATGAATGGATAGATCAGAGGCTGTATGGGTGAGTGAGTGGATGTGTATGTAGACCTATGAATCAGTGATTGGGTATGTAATTACTGGTATTGGTGAGTCAATGGTTTCAAGAATGGTAGTCTGAATTTTGGGGTCGGTGTATGAAAGGATATATAGGGGTGTGAGCAGGTGCATCATAGATTATGTAGATGATGTCATCGGTGATGTCACTGACCGTGTCATGAGTGATGTAATATGTGACGTCATCAGCAGTACATTGTGGGGGCGTGAGTTATAGTTAGCTCAGCTAACTATAACGGCTGAATTTCTCTGGTTTTGTACGAGTGAAATGTCAGCCTAACGATAACGTTCCTCCAACCTTCATAACTGTACAAGATTTGGGGAAAAGTGAAAAAGATCAATATCCTGCTGCTCTTGGGACTATGCTGCAAATAAGGGGGGGGGGGGCAAAACGCAAAATCCCCATGCATTTTCAGTAGACTTCTTTAGGCAGGGCAACAGCAAAAACTGCTGAACAGAATTACACCAGATTTGGCAGGAGACCAGACCTTGTTAAGTAGATTGTGCTTTTTGTGATTTGGTGTAAATCTGTTCAGTAGTTTTTCAGAAACCAAGGCTAAAAAAATATAGATATCTGGGTAGTTAGGTCTGTGAGAGTTCAGAGAGACCTTGTGGGAGCGGCAATTTGAAAATCGAGCATTATGATTGGTCCAGGGAGTCTTATTTCCCCTTGTGCCATCTCGCTACCACAGGAGTCACACTCCCGCGAGAGTGAGAGCTCTGATTGGCTGGCAGCAACATGAGAAAAATGTTGTTGGCAGCCATTACAGGACTCAGGGACTCACTCCCCTCTCCTGAACATGTAAAGAAAAATAAATAATCATAAGGGGGTAGAGTAAGGCTACCCTGCCCCCCTAATCCCTGTGGGGGGGGGGTAGAGGGACCCATCTAGGGCCAAAATAAAAAGAAATCTGCAGTTTCTTCCACGATCCTGCGGTTTTCTCACAGGATCGAGAAAAAAAATAGCAGCCAAGGCAGTTTTCTTTCATGGAGGGGGCAAGCAGTCCACTTCCCGGATCCATTTTAGGCCCTTGTCTTGGGGAGCCCACACCACATTGGTTTTCCTGCCCACAGATTCCTGCGTTTGTTCCCCTTGGCAGGAGCAAAGACAAAGTCTGCTCCCAGTGGGCAGGAGCTTTGAAAATGCTAGTCATTCTTAGCATTCACATGAGATGTCATCACTGAGGTCATAAATGATGTCATAGAACATGTCATGAACTATGTAATATGTGAGATCATAAGTAGTGCATGGTGCGGGTTTAAGTTATACGTAGCTCTGCTAACTATAACTGGTGAATTTATGTGGATTTTGTTTAGTTAATAACGTTAATATCACTGATATTTACCTGATGTTAGTTAAATGTTTTTTTTTTGTGTATATATCTGTATGTGTATATATATATATATATATATATATATATATATATATATATATATATATATATATATATATATATATATATATATATATATATATATATATATATATATATATATATATGAGAGAGAGAGAGAGAGAGAGAGAGAGAGAGAGAGAGAGAGAGAGAGAGAGAGAGAGAGAGAGAGCAGGTGTGTTTAAGATAATGTGCCCATTGTAGTTCTGAAGGGCAGTGGGGTATTGGTCTCTTTCCCTCTTCCCCAAACCTTGTGCAGTTAGGAATGGCAAGTCAGTATCGAGGGAAAAAAAGATTTCTAAGACAAATACCAGAACACAAAAAGAAAAAAAAAGATTAATGTATTTAACTTGCAGCTATGCAAGATAAATTCAATTATAAAAAGCTTCCTGAAAGAATTACATGAAAGCAATTTTACTAACAACAAAAGTGAATTGTAATAGGAGATTTATGATCCATTATATTATTTAGTTCTAGGCTCAGTTTTATTGCTTACTGTATCTGAAGTAACAGTAAAACCAAGCCACACACATTGCATACCTTCTGCTACTGCCTTCACACGTTGTGGTTTTGAGAATAAATTCAAAATGCTCACAGTGCCTTCGATAAACAGTTCATTTGGTGTGATGTTTGTGTGCGGTGTGATGTTTACTTGGAATTTTCCAAGTTGCAGTTCAGTTGACTAGATTAACATACAGACATGCAATTTCAGAGTCTATTACACTGCAACAAATGTGTGAGATTTTTTTCCTCTACCAAAAAATTGTATCCACATCAACAATGCAACAATTTTCGTATAGAACATGGGCTTACAACACAGGATCAAATGAAGAGAATTAACAATTACAGTCAATCAGGTCTTACTAAAATAAGCATGTTTGTACTTAATGTTGTCATGATTTGTTGGCATAATGAGAACGCTTATTTGCCCGTGAACGGCAGAAAACAGGTCTTAGGACCAGACACTTTATCTAGATAAACTTAATTGAATTAATGAATGTGCTGCGCTGCCCATCTTTTCGTTTCAGTCTCATCAATACACCCCGCATTGCAGAGCACTGCCAATATGTAAACAGATACACATTTACTGCGCTAGGCGCCACCCACGTGCTGTGGGGCCGTTGTGGACTTGACACTGCAGAGGAGTAACAAGAACAAACGCACATCAGTGTTTAGCCTTTCCCAACATATTACATTCTTCCATATTCCATTTGATTCGCCGAAGCCCTATATTTTAAGGGGTTAATGTTCTCTCACCCCACAACCAGTAGAATAGACTGGTAACCTAGCAACAATGAGAAATACATCACTCAATCAATCAATCAATCAATCAAATCAATCAAGGGTTTGTAAAGAGCACTACTCCCCCATGAGGGTCCCAAGGCGCTGAAGGGGGAGGGGGAAAGGGCATCGGATCAGTCAAAGAGCCACGTCTTGAGGTCCCTCCTGAACCTGTGCAGGGTCGGGGAGCATCTGATGTTCACCGGGAGTTTGTTCCAGGTTTTGGCCGCGATGTAGGAGAAAGATCTCCTGCCGGTTCTATTTCTTCGGATGCAAGGGACCTCTGCCAGGGCAAGGTTGGCTGAGCAGAGGTTTCTCTTGGCTACGAGGAAGGATGCTCTTTCATTGAGTTATTTGGTTCCGATGTTGTGGAGGGATCTGTAGGCGTGGGTGAGGAGTTTGAAGGTGACCCTCTTCTCGACGGGGAGTCAGTGGAGGCCCCGTAGGTGATGGGTCATGTGTTCTTGGCGCGCTGTCCCGAGGATGAGTCTGGCAGCGGCGTTCTGGATGGTCTGGAGCCTGTGCAGGAGAGTCTTGTTAATTCCGGTGTAGAGGGCGTTGCTGTAGTCCAGTTGACTGGTAATGAGTGCGTGGGTGACGGTCCTTCTGCAGTCTGGGGGGATCTACTTGAACATCTTACGGAGGATGCAGAGGCAGTTGTGGAGGCGATGGCGTTGATCTAGCGGTTCATGGAGAGGGAGGAGTCAAGGATGATGCCGAGAGTCCGAGCGTGGTCAGTAGGGGTGGGTGGGCTCCCTAGGGTGAAGGGCCACCAGGTTTTGTCCCAGGCGGAGGTGCGGGGGCCGAGGATGAGGACCTCGGTCTTCTTTGAGTTTAGCTTCAGGCAGCTGTCCTTCATCCATGCTGCCACGTTCTTCATACCTTCCTGGAAACAGAGTCTGGTGTCATCGGAGTTGTTTGTGAGCGAGAGGATGAGCTGGGTGTTGTCGGCGTAGGATATGATGTTGAGTCCATGCTGGCTGATAATGGCGTCGAGGGGGGGCATGTAGATGTTAAAAAGTGTGGGGCTGAGTGATGATCCCTGGGGTACTCTGCAGTTGATTTCCGTAGGTTTGGAGAGGAAGGGAGGGAGTCAGATCCTCTGGGTTCTGCCGGAGAAGAAGGATAGGATACAGTCGAGGGCGGCTCCTTGAACTCCTGCCTTGTGCAGTCTGGCTGTGAGAGTGCGATGAGAGACGGTGTCGAAGGCTGCAGAGAGGTCTAGGAGGATGAGGGTCGGGGTGTGCCCCTGGTCGAGTAACTTGCGGATGTTGTCGGTGTCATCCATAACTAGGCCTGATGGATCTGTGGTAGTAGATCCCCAAGACATTGCGGAGGCGTTCGCTGATCACCTTGAAAATGTATACACCGCTGGTAGAGGCTACTCGTCTGCCGAATCCAGACAACTGTTGGAAGAGATGCGCCTCCCGACCGTCTCAGACTCTGACAGGCTTGCCCTAGACGCCGACCTCTCCGCTGACGAGCTCACCACGGCGCTTTTTGCTGTGAACTCCGGCAAAGCGATGGGCCCCGAGAGAGTCCCAGTTGAGTTTCTGAAGGGAATGGTCCCTGATATTATTCCCCATCTCTTAGATATGTTTACGGAGATTATTGGACGACGTAGGGTATGATCTGGTGCACTAGGGATAGTACACTAAAAATCACGCTATTTGGCACTCCACCAACTACTGGGGCACCGTCCCAACCCCAGGTTAGACTGAACTAATACAAAAAAGAGAGCTGGGAGTGCTTATTTATGCCTGAAACAATTTGGTATTTTAATTTCCAAAAGAAACACAAATAAATCAATGGTACAAATAGATCAATGGTCCAAAAGTATAAATTGCAAAAGTACAATCCAAAAGTACAATCAAAATTCTTCTTTTTCTTGTTGTTCTACAGCCGACGCGTTTCGTCCTAGATGCAGGACGTCATCAGGGCTGCAATTGCAAACACACAATACAAACACATCAGTACATATATACAATATCCATCAGTAATAACCTGTTGAAAAGCAAAAGAACCCACATCTTTTTGTAACTTTTAAATCCAGTACAGCTTACTGTGCCGGGTGGTACTGACAAGAAATTCAATAACTTAAACAATACTCGACAACAAGCGGAAAAATGTTGACTTGAATTTTTCATATATAGTCATATCTGCTGTTCCTTTTTCGAACACACAAATACTCTACAGCTCATCTGTTGTTCCTTCTTCGAACACACAATAATTCTATCTACATCCTGAGATGAAGTGCTGGCAAACTGTTGTATGAGTGTTAATGAACAAAGAATTTATATTATTGTTGGTGAACAGCTCACCTCATGCTCTTGTAATGAGGCTCCTCTGTTTTAATGGCTTCAAAAAAGATTTTTTAACCTTTGGTCTAGGCAGTTTCGCTACAAGAGGCCGATTCTTCATATGAAGGTTATGTTCATGAACTAGGGAAAAGAAGAATTTTGATTGTACTTTTGGATTGTACTTTTGCAATTTATACTTTTGAACCATTGATCTATTTGTACCATTGATTTATTTGTGTTTCTTTTGGAAATTAAAATACCAAATTGTTTCAGGCATAAATAAGCACTCCCAGCTCTCTTTTTTGTATATGTTTACGGAGAGCCTGGAGCTTGGTCATTTTTCGCCATCGATCAAAGACTGGCCTCTATAGTGTTCATTCTCAAACCTGCCAAGCCCCCCACTGCCTGTAGCTCCTATCGGCCGATTTCCTTGATCAGCGCTGGGGCCAAAGTCCTGGCTAAACTACTGGCGACTCGTCTTCTTCTGGTCCTCCCCTCCCTAATTCATGACGACCAGTCCGTTTTTCTTCCGGGCCGTAACACGGCGCTGAATCTCCGTAGGGTGCAAAACGTGTTGAGCCGTCAGCCCACTTTGTCCCAGGATGCCACTATTTTATCCCTCGATGCAGCGATGGCATTTGACTCGATTGAGTGGCCTTACTTGTTTTAGGTCCTCCATCGCTTTGGCTTCGGACCCAAATTTATTGGATTGGTGCGTCTTTTATATACGGACCTCTTTGGCCAAGTCCGGGTCAACAACTTCCTGTCCCGGAGATTTCCTCTCCATCGAGGCACCAGACAGGGCTGTCACCTTTCCCCCTTGTTGTTTGCCCTCACCCTGGAGCCTTTGGCTCACTGGGTTCGCACGGATGTCTCAATCAGAGGCTTACGATGGAGCAAAGAGACTGTTGACAAGATCTCTCTATGCGCCGACGACATCCTGATATACATGTCGTCCTCCCAGTCCTCCATTAACAGCCTGCTCCACGTCCTTACCAACTTTGGAAATTACTCGGGCTATGCCATAAATTGGACCAAATCGGTGCTGTACATGTTACATGGTCCACCGCCTCGCCTGCCCAGGGGGTTCTCAATCACGTTAGCCCCTGAAGGCTTTACATATCTCGGTATCTTCATCACCCCTGACTTCCAACAGTTCTATGATCGTAATCTGTTGGGCCCACTTTGCAGGCTTCATAGCGACGTTGCTCATTGGCGCTCCCTCCCGCTCTCTCTCCTGGGATGGGCGGCACTGTTTAAAATGCTAGCGCTCCCACGCTTCCTGTATGTCCTACAGAATTGCCCCTTATCCATTCCAGATTCATAATTCAGGGCGGTAGAAAGTGAGCTCCGACTGTTACTCTGGGATGGCGGTGCTGCTCGGATTGCTCTCTGTAAGCTGTTTCAGGGATGGTATGACGGGGGAATAGCCCTCCCTAATCTTCGTCTTTACTATTGGGCCTCCCAGCTAGTGGTGATTAACCATTGGATACACGGCTCACCTCTGAATCCGGCCTTCCTTTTAGATAGAGATCAAACAGGGCGGGAGGGTTACTTGAGGGCCTTATATAGCAAACCCACGAGAGCTCGGTACGTTGGGCCTATGGCACATACGGTGGCCACTTGCCACAGAGCCAAATCAAGGCTGGGCTGACAAACTTACCAAAACCTCGCCTCTGTGGTCCGCACAATGTTTGGGCTCCCTTTGTTCCTCCCGTGGTTTTGACAGGTGGGACACGATAGGGATTTCGGAGTTCGGAGACCTGGTACACAAAGGTAAATTGCTGACCTTTAGTGACCTACAAGCTAAATATGCCCTAGCATCCACTGAGTATTTTCGGTACCTACAGATCACACACGCCCTTCAGGTCGCCTTTCCAGACTTCGCCTCCATACCTGATACCTCCCCTTTGGAGGATAGGCTGTTGTCGGAACCTCTTCCTGAAAAGGCCATATCTCTGACCTATCGTAAGCTCTGCAACAACCTTCCTGACTCCTTCTTGCCACTACGGGCCAAATGGGAAACAGACCTGGGTCCTATGGAAGATGATGAGTGGAGCTCTGCGCTAATGTCCCCGAGGGAATCGGCCATATGCCACAGGTTTAGATTGATTCAACTAAAAGTTCTGCACAGAGTATACATGTCCGCCCTCACCTTGGCCAAAATCGGTCGGCGACCCGACGCACTATGCCTGCATGGTTGCGGACTCCCTGGGACCTTCTGCCATGTCCTGTGGGACTGCCCCATGATACAGCAGTTCTGGTCGGCTACGCTAGGAAAAATGAGCAGCTCCTTGGGCAAACCACTCTCCACGTCGCCCAAGGAATGTGTCCTCAACGTTTGGGGGCCGAACGACCCAAATGCCTCTGAGCTACAGTGGGCGGCACTGGGGTTTCTGTTGATCAAACGCTCCATAGCGATGGGATGGGGCTCCCCGGACAGACCACTGGTGGTGAGATGGGTGGCCGCAATGGACCAATCCATGATAGCTGAGAAAACCGTATATAAAATAAGGGGCTGCCCGAGGGTGTGGGACAAGAAGTGGGGACACTGGAATGCATACCGTGGCGACCTATGTGATTCTCCAACGGCGGAACTGGCGATGCCCCGTAGGGGACCTAGGAGCGGGTGTGTGGGCTGAGGAGGGTAGGACTGGCCTCTACTGTGAACTCCCTATATTTCCTCAGCGAAACATGTGATGCTCCTATCATTCTGTTTTACACCAACGGGGCCTAGGGCGATGCAGCATCACTAACTCGAACTGGAACCTTGGGATGGAGTGTGGGCTATCTTGACTCTCTCTGCTGGACTTATCTATTTAAGTATTGTTTGTTTAAATGAAAAAAGTGGTGTGATTACCCTGTTTGTGTCCAATGCTGGTATTGCAGTGTTCTTTATGGTTTTGCTCTACTGTGACGCCGTCCGACCTCAGGGTTGTGGACCGAAAGTCTGTGTACTATTACTAAACCTGATTTCAGCCCTTCATCATTGCCTGCATTTACACAGATGTGCATATCCATCTGTTCTCTTGACGATACACCACAATAAAAAGTTAAAAAAAAGAAATTAAAAAAAAGAAAATGCTCAATAAAAAGAATTTTGAGAAAAAACAACAAAGACAAAGGGCTCTTGTAGATTATGCTCATATATTGAGCACATTTTATGAAATTGTAAAGCTTTAAAACATGATACAATTGAATATACCAATGTAGGACAACAATTATAACAAATATCAAGGGAAGGTAAGTGTCAAAAATGCAATGGGACGAGGAAGCAGGTCCTCAACATCTTAGGTGGAGTAAAAGAGTAGATTTGCCAAAATGCAACTTGAGATTGATCTTGTGCTCCTTCAGAGCGCCTAAATGCAACCTGCAATCACCCTTTCTTGCACCTTTCCCGTGCACGTAGGAGGGTGCCAGAGATATTTATTCATATCACTGGGTTCTATGCTCTCCTTTTGAGTACATACCACACTGACATACCTCCTAAGCACATGCTCAAGATGATCAAAGAGGCTACCCCATTTGGAAATATCCATGGCCAGCTGGCGAAAAATGGCGAAAAATTACCAGCAAGGGTCCTTGGAAGAGCCTGACTTAGCACTAGTTATACAGTTTAGGAATTCTTGTTGAGGGGTGGGCCTCAGCATCAGCCTGAGTGGAAGCCTGAGTGGAAGTAAGGATGGATGGATGGATGGATTACCAGTGAGAAAGCGGGTCATCATCAAAAACCTTGCACACAAGGTTCATTTCATGATAGAAACAGTGGTCAAGGGGCATTTTTGACTTCAGAGATTTTACTACAAAGGTAAATGGCTTTTGGCCAGACACAAGTCTTGCCTACTGATTTTACATTGACTCATATGTTAATTCACTAACTCCCATGTTTTTTCTGCAAATCACTTTACATCGGCTTAGTCTGGAGTTTGATGGATTTAAGCAAATATTTTCCTGAGCACATGAATGAAAGTAGATATCATAAAAATACTATAAGTACTAGCAAAACGAGTCAGACCAAAAATTCCATGTAGTTTAATTACTGCCCTACTCCCATCTTTGCTGCTACCAGAGACAGACAAACACCATAAACTATCTAGCTACCTAGGGCACTTTTACAGCATTACCATGTCAAGTGTGTGCTCCTGAAAGTTCAATCTCAGCCAGCTGTATAAATAAAAAAAGTATCCCAGCTGCTTGGAAGGAGAGCACTTTTTTTTGTCTGTGGAAGCACACAAATTCTGCCCAAACAAAACATGTAATCATGGCTCCCAACATGTGTACGGAGCCAAAGCCTCTCTAGTGATGCTCACATAATTGTCTGGCGACAGATGCGCTGTCAAGCCAGACCATAAAAATAACAATGTGAACAGAAAGAAAAGGCAGTTAGATTATCATGGATTGACTGCGCTAAGCCCTGAACAGCGAAATCTGAACACATCAATTCACCCCTTTAGTAATGTTCATTGGGCACATGGAGATCAGTAGTTCTACCCCGAGTTCCAACACTTTTGATTGCTCTTGCTGGCAAGTCACACAACACACAATCTCATTCTTTATAATGCTCTTCCGTTTGCTTGTAGGATTTCCGGTATACATGAATAGCTCACTTCTTTTGGTTAAAGTTTCTGAGCTCATCAATTAACCCTGGACTTCAGAAAACAAAAATAAATACAAGCTGGCTTAGTCACTTTGCTCTTGTTGGGTTCCTAGGGAAACATATGGATATGGCATTGAATCCATTCCCCTGTTTCAGAAAAAGCTGTAAACATGGCTGTTTTCCTGCCCCTAAGCTTACTCTCCTGTGTTGCTACCGGTCAGTGCACTTCAGTACCCTCTTTGGAGTAACAGTGCGCTTTACAAATACTCCCACACAGACAAAGACATAATTTTTCATCAAGACAGGGGCTACATTCACAAAGCATTGAAGTGTTCAAGTTAGGTTCGAAAAATATCCAACTCGTACAAGCAAATTCTCACTCCATATTAAGAGAATCAGGATTGGGTCAACTTTAAATGTACAAAGTGCAAATGCAAACATTTCCCCATTAGGACTGATTTTCCACAATCGTAAATTTAGAGTTCCGTTGTATCTGTGATCGCTTCTGAGTAGGCCAACCTTCAATAAATGGTGGCCATAAAAAATAAAAAAATTAGTGGGTATGTATGCACAAGATGAAGCTAATTTCCACTCCAGTAACGCTCCATTATTTACTGCAGCCAAGTGTGGTTGTAGTTTGGATATGACAAAGGACCACCCCTATATCAAACAGCTGCAGGTGGAATATATTTTCTGCATGGGGGAAATGAATGCTCTGTGGAGAAACGAACAAAAAATGTGCTACTGTACATTTCGATCAAATGTATGCATGTAGATTTAACTTCCAAGTGGAAAATCAACATGCTTAATCCACGTCTGTTTTCCTTGAGTACACCTGGAATGTTTTGTTGAAGCCCTGACCTTTTCTCCAAATTTAGGAGGAATTCCATAGAAGTAAAATTCCAACTTTATGACTCAGGCCCATGATATATACTTGTTTATTAACCTCTATAGATTTAGAAATTCACCAGGCTATTTCCAACTTTGAAGCATCCTATCAAGTGCAATATACCTGAGTAGGAATACTAATGCTGAACATTCAACTAAGGAAGCCTTTCAAGCCTAGAATGCATTCACTGTTGGCTGTAAAGACAGTACTTAAAACTTTTTCAGACTAGCAGACAATGAACATGTGTTTTAAAATGTCAGGTAGTTGGGGCTGGCAACCGCTTCGACCTCGTGTTGTCATAGACAATCATGATTAACATATGCCTAAAACTACATTACATAGTTGGACTGCGATAAAGTGAATTATTTTGTACTAGGGTACGCAGACACTTAAAAAGATTCCTAGTGTTACATCAACAAAAATACGTAGATGCTGACGGTACACAACCAAACACCACAAACCATAACTAACAGGAGAGAAAAGTTTTGAGATCTTACAGAAGTCAAAATAATGGCCCAATTCTTCTAAGGCAAGTTGTTTCGAAGCCTTTGAGTAGATAGTGCCATACAGTCCATGTCAGCTAAATCTGCAGAATGCACAGCTGGAAAGGATTCTCTGAGCGCAGTGAGAGATGAGGGCAATGGGGGTGTAGGACATGTAGAAGCTCAGAACTTTCTCGGCCATCGACCATAGACAACGCGACACGCATGCAAAGACATTCTGAACTTCTTGTCTATAGTAAGTGAGTGAATGTCTCAGGAGGAGGAGGAGTGTGGCTCACTGATTAGAGCGGCAGACCCTGATGCAGAGGTCTGGCCCGGGACCAGGGTTCAGTTCCCGACGCGGCAGGGTCCTGAGCCCAAAATGTCCACGGAGTCGATAATTCTCGCCTCGGTGCCTATTCTAATCATGGGGTCCCACGCTGCAACTCTGGACAATAGTTGCTTAATCTCCACTACGGAGGCCCACCCGCTGCGGGATGCCTGGCTATCACCCTGGGGATACCCAGTAGGGGTTATCTCACAGGGAAAAGCCAGGACGGGTTCCCAAGGCAAGCGCCTTGATGCCTTCGGGTGATACGTGCGCTATATAAGTCGCAATACATTTACAATGTCTCTGAGGCTCTGATACATATTGAATTTCTAGTGTGCTGCCCGATTCTTACAGCAAACTCTGTACTCTTTCTAGAACAGTCAGCAAATAATATACCATGCCCAAGAATAGACTATTACAATATTTAAACCTAGACATTAAAGAGGTTGCCACAACAGAGGTTTATACACTTCTCGGAAGAAATGGTGCACTTTTGTTAAAATGCAGAGACAAGAAAAAAAAACTAACATGGCACACACCTGAGGCTTTAGGAGGCATCATGATCTATAATAAGATCCAGAGAATTGACTTTTGAAGCCCGCCAACGTAATCTGGCCAAACAGTTGTCCCAGCGGTGACTTTATTGTTCACAACTGTTTCTCCTACATTACATTTAAGGAAGGTTTGGACCATTCCGAAGTGGAGGGACTTCAGAAGCTTCTTCGCCCTCTGTTCAGAGACTGCAGCCTACTTATCCACCCTAATATAATGTTAGTGTGCCAGAGCGTAGGACAATGCCCTGTAGCTGAATGATCAGATAAATAACAGGAAACTGTAGTTGTTATACAAAAGTGTCGATTTCGAAGATGCCTGAGGCACTCTGTAGACCCACTGATTTCCCTGGCCCAAAAAGTAGAAGAAGTAGAACCTGATGATCCCTGTTAGAAATACATCAAAGTATTATTGAACCTTGGCTCTGGTACCATTCCCACTAGTCACTGAATAAGTATCTCATAGCACCAAGTATAGGCGGCGACAGAAAGATCCAAGAGGGACCCTCTGCTGCATACCCATCAATCTAAAATTGTCCTTAGCTCATTATGGTGGCAACCAGTGTAGACACTGTGCTATCAACAGGATGAGAGCTCATTTGTAATGGATGGAGAATATTGTGCTCCTACGGAAACCCTAAATGCAAACTGGCAATCCCTTTTTCTTGCACCTTCCCGTGCAAGCTCGAGGGTGCCAAAGAGCTATTTGGTAATATCACTAGGCTCTACGCTCCCTTTTTGAAAACAGTACATACCACACTGACATACCCCTTCAGCACACACTCAAGATGATCAAAGAGGCTACCCCATTTGGAAATACACATGACCAATTGAATTATTTTTGAGAGGTGGTACTAAGTATGAGCCAGAGTAGCCTCCTCCATTCCTTTATTATGGAAGGATGGATTATCAATGGAAATCTGGTGATCATCAAACACCTTCCTCACTATATTGATGAAATGACAGCAAGCTCATCACAAAAGGTTGTTAAAGATTACATGATGGGAAGAGCAGTCAAGGAGCATTCTTGACTACAGAGATTTTACTACTAAGGTAAATGGCTTTTCGCCAGACAAGTCTTGTCTACTGGTTTTACATTGCCACATGAAAGTTAATTTACATACGCCCATCGATTTTCTTTTTTTTTTAAATTTCTTTTATTTTTTAGTCAGCAAACAGCCACATCTCTTCAATTACAACATAAATATCCAACATCAATATGGATACAGCAATGGAAGGATAAAAGAGAAAAAGAAAAACAAATGTACATTAATGCATAAATTCATAACCAATTAGCCAACGGAGACCAGAGCTTCTGTCCAAATGCCTTTTTCCTTATTCCCTTTGTTTTGTATGCAGCAGTCTCTAAATAAAATATTGAGAGCAATCTTGATTGCCAATTGCCAAAAACTGGCGGTTCAACATCTAACCAATGTGTTGTAACACACAAACGAAAAATTGATGTGCAAATAAATAAAAAACCCTCCTCTGCTAATGTTCTATTTCTGGTTAGATCTGTCTGGCGGCCCATGATTATCAATTCTGTTGAAAGCTGAACCTGTATCTCCAAACTGACATTAAAAAAATATTCCACATCGGTAATAAACTTATTTTGTTTGGGGCACATAAAAAACCTTTTGCCCGAGTTTGCCGCCCTGAATCCCAGATTTCCATTTGGCCAACTTCGCTGGTGTATAATACAAATCAAATAATGACATAAAATGCTGGCTTTTTAAAGACCCATTAAGTAACACTTTCCTCGATAATTCAATTGCGCTTGCTAGGTCCAATCCTTCAACAGACAATTTTCTTTGCCATTTATCCTCCCATACTTCTATATCATCCTCTAATTTTTTAACAAAAAATCGATAAATTGGACCAGTTTTACTTTTCATTCTAATTATTTAAATAATACAAACTTTTTCAGTCATTATCTGGTTTTGTATTTTCTTTTGATCCAAGAAACTTCTTAACTGTAAATATTTTTTAAAATCTGTCCTTTCCAAATTATAATTCTGTTGTAAATAAAGAAAAGAGACTATCTGGTTTCCTTGAAATAGGTCTCCTAATATGCGTATACCTGCTGCACGCCACCTGGTCATTACCTGATCTCTAAATATACTCGGTAATAAGAGACAACTATTAAGAGGCGTATAATAATTCAAATTTAAAATCAGACCTAACCTGCTTTTAATTTTCCTCCAATTTACATACGCAGCCCACACAATTTTAAATGTTGTCTTTTTATAGTAACTGGGCTCTATTTCTCGAACCAGACATTGCTTAGCCTCCTCACCAAGTACCATTTCATAAATTGATGGCCTAGTTGCTTCTTCTATTATAGCATCTTGAATGATCAAAACGCCCATATGTTTTAATAATGCCGCCCAATAATACAACCGAAAACTAGGAATCCCCCATCCCCCTCTCTCTCTAGGTAATATGCACCACTTCATTGCTCTCCTAGACCTACGGTAACTCCAGAGAAACCTAGAGCACATTCTATCGGTCTTGACAAAAAAAGATGTAGGAAAGAGGAGAGGGATTGTATGAAATAAATACAAAAACTTCGGAAAAATTAACATCTTTAAAACGTTGCTCCGACCATCTATACTACTATTATAAAGGAAGAACTTTGAGGCGGGTAAACTCGGGAACCACAGCGCCAATCCACACACCCGATACATCGTTGGAATCCTCAGGGTGTGCAGATGGACATAGGCTATATAAATTTAAAAAATACGCTATATTTAAAAAATTTACATTTAAAAAAAAGTAGTCCCCTCGAAGTAGCGCCGGCCGCAACCTGCGTGCTGACGTCAGGAGCGTGGGAGGAGCGGCGTCCAGGAGCGCGAGGCGAGCGGCACACAGGTGGTGAGCAGCAGCGGACCGGCGGAGCGGCGAGGAGCAGTGAACTGAGGAGCAGCGGCTGAGGTAAGGCTCCGGGGGACAATGTCGGGGCAGGCGGGGGTCGGGGCACACGCGCAACTTCTTCGAAAAGTGCATGGTCCTGTGTGGTGATGTATGAATTTCGGACCCTTTCGCTCAGCGCCCAGATCCGATTCCATTTCCATTCACAGCGCAGAAGTTGCCTCAGGAAGTGAGCCAACAGTCCCATCCTTATTTCTTCTCGCATGGAAATCCCTCACTCACCTGTCCTCTCTCTCGGCTGTAGGCAGGCTGTACGGGAAACAACATTTTTCCCCGAAGACTTTGGAACGCAATGTCATTTTAACGAAACTGGCATAACGACAGTCTCATTAGTATGTCAGTCTTTTTACCGATATGTTTAATATGACGCTGTTGTCAGTGATTTATGCGCACCTCTAGGAGTGACTCAGAGTCGGAGCTAGATATGCAAATTTAAAGTGCAGGCACTTACTACCCTAAAACAGTTCTTTCCTGTTTCGCTTGCATTTAAGTAAAAGAAGTGCATGGGCTCTGTCACAGTCACATAATCTAGATCTGAATGCTGACAAAAACTAAAGGATTAAAACGTGCAATTTGTGGCTTGCCTCCGTAAACTGGGCCCGGGCTGCTGGGCAATGTCGGGGCAGGCGGGGGTCGGGGAAGCCTGATTGCTCCCGGACAAGGTCGGGACGAGCTGCTAGTATAACGATAAATGAAGATTATTCAACCTCTCCAATGTTTTATTCGCCGAGCTTAGAATAGGATCTACATTTATCCGTACTATTTCATCCACTTTTGCGGAAATCTTAATGCCCAAATAGAGAGCTTCGGATACAAAGCTCAGATCTGTTGGACGACCAACTTCTGAATGAATTAGCTGAGTTTTAGAGATGTTTAATTTGTAACCAGAATGCTCGCCAAATTCTTCAGCTGCTTCTACTATTTTTGGTAATGAGGATTTAATGTCTGATGTTACAACAGCAATGTCATCCGCATATTGCGAATACTTTGTACTCCACCTGATTTATCTGAACTGGAGTAATTCCAACTTCTGCCTCTAGTTTATTTAAAAAAGGTTCAATGTATAAAGAAAATAGCAGGGGGGAACAGGGACATCCTTGCCTTGTCCCACGTGTTATTATACCGTTCTTGGAAAAATCCCCAGCTATCCGAATTGACGCCTTCGGGCTAAAGTACAGAGCTTGAATTGCTTTGATAGAGTCCCTTGGAAATCCCTTCCAGGCTAAGATAAGCCATAAAAAATTCCAAGAAACCCTATCAAAGGCTTTTTCCGCATCTAATAAAGCAACCGCTAAAGGAGAATTAGTTGCTTGAGACCAATCAAGGAGAGAGATGATTCTTTTAACGCGATCTGTAGTGTCACGCTTGGAGATAAAACCATGTTGTCTTTTTGAGACTAAATTAGACATAATATTATTTAATCTATTGGCTAGCACTTTTGAGTAAACTTTACTATCCACATTCAAAAGTGAAATTGGTCTATATGACCCATCTCGGTTTCCTTCTTTCCCTTTTTTTTAAAAAATAACGATAATTGTTTCAGATCATGAGTCTGGGGGATTACCCAAAAATGCCTGTTGACATACCTCAAGTAACTCATTTTTAAGAATCTTTCTGAAGGTGCGATAGAATTCAAGCAGATTGTTATCCGGTCCCATAGCTTTACCAAGAGATAAACCTAATAAAGCTTTTGCAATTTCATCCCAAGTTATGGGAGCGGATAACACCTCTTTTTCGATTTCTGTGAGTCTAGTAGTTTCCAGACTACTCAGATAGTTTGCGACTTCTAACTCAAATGACGTCAATTCTAAGGGAGCTGTGTATAAATCTTGATAAAATTTGTGAAACGTTTCCAGAACCCCACTCTTAGTTTGGTGCATAGTCCCATTTGAATCCACCACCTTTTCAATCTCATTAAAAACTGTTTTCTGCCAAGCACGTTCTGCTGGCTTAGTCTAGCATTTAATGGATTTAAGCAAATCTGAGGTCCAAGCACTGTGAGGACTGGCATGTCAAAGGAAAGGTTTCTTTTCTGGCACTCTGCTGTTATGCCTTTCCATAAATTAAATTAAAAAGTCCCTCCAGCACACAGGCTGCATCACCACATGATTATGTTATCTCTGCCAAGTACTAAATCACAAGTGCAGTCTCTCACATGCATGGATCCGAGTCGAAAAGTTTCAGGCCAAATATGCAGAAAAATCAATATATTTTTGTGCATACTTTGCTTTGGGTCAATTCATATCCATATGAACTTTACCTAGTGCAAAAACGCTGTGGTCTTGCAGAGTCACTTATTCACACATATCAAGCAGTGTATTGCTGAACACTTTCCCTATTCCGGTACTGGGCTGTCTATAATTCTTTCCTGACATGCCCTTCTTCCCTGTGCATGTACTGTTTGCAGGAAGAGGTCCAGAAATTCGGGATTGTCTGTCCCTATTATAAGTTCCTCTGGAAAACTTTCCAATACCAATACCCCCGCCCTGATACGATAAGACCTACCATCAGAATGAGTAAGGGACACAGAGGCTACGGCTTAACATCCCCATGAACACACCTGATGTGTACTATATTGTCGGGTAAAACCTGTGTGGGTTGAATAAGAACCCCCTGTATCACTGACTGTCTACATCCTGAGTATAGTAGGGCCTTTACCACCCTCCCGTTCACCTTAACACTCACGTGAAAAGCACTCCCCATCTCAGCGGTGTAGAGGATGGACTTAGGTATGTATCACACCTCCATGGGTTCCTCCATTGGTTTCCTTCTAGGACACAAGCAGGCTATGTGCCCCCAGTCCCGACACTCGAAACATTGGGGTCCTTTGAAGGTCGGTATGTCGCCTTTGCTGGTCTTGGCTTGCTTGGCTCTGGGGTGGCTCAGGATCTCTTCTCGACCTTTACTGGCGTTTGCCGATTCTTTTTTTCGGTTTCCCACCCAGAAGGTCTAGGCTGTGCACGGGAGAGGGTGGTTGCCATGTCAATGGCTTGCTCCGTGGTCAAGTGGGTATGCTGGCAGAGCCACATTTGGGTGTTGAAAGGGAGAGCATCCAAATATTGCTTAAGAAACATTTTGTCCATGATTTCCTCTTTCGTACTGATGGTGGGGGTTAGCCACTTATTGACCGCCATTTTCAGATGAAAAAATAGTGTCTTGGGGTTTTCCCGGGGAGCGCCCTTTTCCTTTAGAAAACACACCCTGTACGCTTCTGTATTGAGACCTAAAAGGTCTAATATGATGTTCTTGATTTCAGCTTTCGGCGTATCTCTGGTGGCGTTCGCCACCTGGTATGCTGCTTGGGCTTCACCTGTCAGGAGCGAAGCCAAAAAAAAAGGCAATTTTTCTATGGGCCAACCACAGGCCCTGGCTTCCCCTTCGAAGTTGAGTAGAAACGCATCAGGGTCTTCTCCTGACACGTCCTTTTGTAAGAGATCCCTGCAGGTCCGTGGGGTGTATTGCAGGATTCACAAAGGGCAGGAGGAGGCTGTTCTGTAACCATCTTTTGTAGCCCCTCCAAATGGGCTGTTATGGTGTCCTTAAATATGTCCCGATCTGCCTGGCCGACGTCATGTGCCGCTCCACAACCCATTCCAGTTTCTCCTGAACCTTAACCAGATGTTGAATTAGAGCGTCCATCGTGGGTGTTATGCCCGCAATCTCCACCAGTTATAGAGGGTCGAAATGAGGGGGCAGGAGACCAGGTCGGGTTAAGGAAGGTTTTATTTTATGTAACACTAGTTTCCTTTGGGTAGCCAGTTTTTTACAAAGAGTTGGGGATAATGGCATCTTATCCCAGCACTCTGCGTCTTCCGGCGTTCTCCACCCCTTTCCCGTCCACCTTCGTCAGGTCTTGCAGGCGCAGGGATTCCGGACTATAGATGGTCAAATGGAAGAGAAAATACGGAAACGGTGTAAATGAGGGGAGCTAGCACTCAAATAAGAGAGGGGAGTGAAGGATTACCAGTGGGTACCACACGTCTAAATGGGAAGGTGAAGTTCTCAGGAAGGGGTAACCAGTCGGGAATCGGTAGGGAGTTTGCTACCTTATACGTCGGGTCTCTCCCTCCTTCCAACCCAACCCGCAAACCGCTCTCATACCTGAGAGAGCCACGCTCCTCCTGGTGCGTGGCTGGGCGAACCTCGGTGTCATTGGCCTCCTGGCTTTCTTGGTTCCTTCGACTGTTCCGCAGTAAAGTCTCCACTCGGCAGTATCCATTCCTCTCCACGCACGGCTTCCTCCAACTCCTGCTCCTGTGATGCCACACACCCTCTTCCTGACTCCTGGCATTCTTGTTGGCCCAGCTACCGTGATGTCATCGTTGTGGGCGGTATCCTCGGGATCGAAATCCCAGTTAAAGGAGCCGTACCTGTTTTCATGTGTGGGATTAAAGGGACAGTTCCACTCGTCCTGCTTTAGGGAAATAAGAGGAAGAACGACAGGTGTCACATTCCACCAGTCCCTTGTCCGCTCCTTGCCCTCCCGGGTCGTATCAACCCCGTGACAGCCCCCCAGCCTGTGACTGAGGCGACAATTGTGATTGGGACACTCCTTTGATGTGATCGACTGTTGCTGAGGGCGCTGACAGACCCTTTCCTCCAACTCCTGCTCCTGTGATGCCACACACCCTCTTCCTGACTCCTGGCATTCTTGTTGGCCCAGCTACCGTGATGTCATCGTTGTGGACGGTATCCTCGGGATCGAAATCCCAGTTAAAGGAGCCGTACCTGTTTTCATGCGTGGGATTAAAGGGACAGTTCCACTCGTCCTGCTTTAGGGAAATAAGAGGAAGAACGACAGGTGTCACATTCCACCAGTCCCTTGTCCGCTCCTTGCCCTCCCGGGTCGTATCAACCCCGTGACAGCCCCCCAGCCTGTGACTGAGGCGACAATTGTGATTGGGACACTCCTTTGATGTGATCGACTGTTGCTGAGGGCGCTGACAGACCCTTTCCTTCTCCACAACTTGCGGTACCCGCTTCGCGGGTCCCGCTGCGCACTTTGACCTCTCAGGAAGGTTGGACACTGCACTTTGTAAAGCGTGTGCTGGACTAGGGCTGCGAGCGAGCGGGGCCGGACTTCAAAGCCCAGAAGCCTCGGCAACCCGCGCCTCACGCCACCTGGCCGCTCTCCCTGTCCACCACGCCCCGCCTGCACACCTGAAAAGGCTGGGGAGGAGAAAACGCCGTGGGACACTCCTTTGATGTGATCGACTGTTGCTGAGGGCGCTGACAGACCCTTTCCTTCTCCACAACTTGCGGTACCCGCTTTGCGGGTCCCGCTGCGCACTTTGACCTCTCAGGAAGGTTGGACACTGCACTTTGTAAAGCGTGTGCTGGACTAGGGCTGCGAGCGAGCGGGGCCGGACTTCAAAGCCCAGAAGCCTCGGCAACCCGCGCCTCACGCCACCTGGCCGCTCTCCCTGTCCACCACGCCCCGCCTGCAACCTATAGGTTCACCTATTTAAGAGAAGGTCTCCACCCGCGGCGCGGGAACGCGCGGGAGCGTCCCGGGAGAAGCCCGGGACAAGGGCCGGACCGTCTAAGGCCGTCATAGGCCGGATTAGGCTGGGCTGGGCCTACCCTCTTCAGTTTGCCCCTTGAACACTGGATTATTGTACTGTAAAATTATTTTTTAATTCTGCACTCATCACGGTTAGTTATGCCTTCCCCGGCTAGGGAGGGCACTCCTACGAGGCTGGGAGGGGCAAAAAATAGGACTCTGGATAATTATTTTCCCCGGTCTATGGGAGAAGGGGATAAGGAAAGCACTTTGACTAAGCTTAGGGCGGAGCGAGACGCTCAATAGAAAATCTGAAAAATAGGCCCCTTGCAGATAATTCTATATTACTGAGTGAGGAAACACTTGCCTTGGATGATGTCCCACTCCTTCTGAGGGACGGCACCAACAACCCGACTGAGCCAACCACTAACTTAGCCCCCTCTCATAGTCCAAGTAGCGGGACTATAGATTTAATTTCCCAGCCCCTACTGGCTACTAAAGCTAGGAAAGTGAAAGCAAAAACCAAACCAACTTCCATGCAAGGGGTTTATGGGCCCCCACCGAATAAACGCAGGAGGAAGTCGAGGGGTGGCCAGGGAAAAACCAAAACAAAAATCCCCCACTCTGAGTTTGGTAGGACAATAAAACCCCCCCTCCTACTGAGAGGACAGTGGAAGATGCACATTTAACACCTCCAGAAAAGGCCACTATTGCTACTGACACGGTTGATGCTACAGTAAATAATGCTACCAATGCCCCTTTCTCTGTTGTCCCATTAGGAAATTTTGAATTTTTGCTTAGGTCCCTATTATTGCCCATTAGTGAGAGTTTAAAAAAGGTTGAGATCAGACTCACTATATTGGAGACTACATTAAATAGCATGAAATCGGTGGCTGGTACCCAGGCTAGACCTCTTGAGACTACTTCTTCTCCCATGGTCCCTACGAAATCCTCTAATAGGCCAGTTATTTCAGTACCCCCCGATTACCACTGCTGCTCACCCTTTACAACCCCTTATGGCTAACATAGTCCCAGCCCACCCATTAAATCTCAATAGGCCACTTTCACCTGTAGGCCTAGCTCCCCCTATACCAATCACTGGCAGCTCTGCTTTTCCACCCTCAGTTAAGCCTCCTACTAGGCCCCGTAGACCCAATCTCCCTCCAGAGGCAAACGACCTTATGGTCGTTATGGCCGGTGTTCCCCTACTTGAAATGGGCGAAGTTGAGAACTTCAGCACATTGAAAAGCAGGGTCATTAAATGGCTGAATGTGAACAGGCCCCTCCCGGTGCACCTTAATAACGAAATCATTATGGTGAGAAGGGTCCCTTGGGTGGGAAAAACAAATAAATCTATAATAGGGGATTGCATTTTGGTGAGCTTTCGTGATGCTGGGACTGTTACTTACATATGTCGAGGGAAGAACAGATCACCTGAATCAACAATTCAGACCCTACATGTGTCGTTTTTCTTCCCTCCTACCCCTATGCATCTCAATCAAGTCCATGATAACTGGACAAGGGTTGCCCGGAGGGGTAGACACCATGATTTTAATGCTCGACCAGTCTTTCATGGCCCGGTGTTACCATTCTATGGTTCCAATCGATTTAGTTGTCTGAACGGACTTGAGGGGGTGGATTGACACACGGGTTGTTATACTAACATATTGGGAAATGAATCTACAGTAGTTGCAAATACAGGGGATTTAATACTGGAACCTGAGCAGCAAAGCCCCCTGGCACAACAAACCTTATCTAGTAGGGTTCAGGGGATCAAGGCAGACGTGCCCATAGCCACAGATATCGAGCAAATACCCTCTACATTGGCAAGCGATTGCCTGGAACCCCAAACCCTCAATTTAACTAATAATCATAAAAATAAACCTGACAAGGAACCAATTAAAATTCTTAGCTGGAACCTTGCAGATATCCATAGGAAATTGGCCCTACCTGAATGGAACGACTTGGTCGAGGCACACAAAATCTGCCTCTTCCAGGAGACTTGGAGCATAGAACCGCTATATCGGGTTGGTTTTGTAACCCATTTTGTTCCTGCTGAGAAAGCAACGCAAGGGAAGGGACGTCCCTCAGGGGGACTTCTTATCTGGATAAGCATTTCCCTTAACTGCTGCATAACATCTAGGCAGGTTAATAGCCCAGATATATTAGGGATCCTATTAACTAATCCTAGTGTGGGTTTATCCCTTGCCTTATATAACATCTATGCCAGAGGCACTAAAAATGGGTGTACTTCCATGGTGATCTTCGACTTGGAAACACAACTTAGAGACCACGAGGAAGCTGATCATATCCTGGTAGCAGGTGATTTTAATTGCACCTATGAGCCACTTCCTATGGAGGATAATCTAGATCTCGGTGAGGAGGACAGCAAATGGGGTATCCCTGCACTTACTATCCCCCCGATAAAAAGATGGTCCCGTAGCGCAATACAGCTTAATGCGCTGACATTAGAATTCGGTCTAAGAGCTACTAATGGTCGCACAGCCTCAGACCGCCTGGGTGCCCATACGTTCAACAGAATAAATCATTCCTCAAGGATTGATTATATTCTGTTGGACCTAAAACTTTGGGGATTGGTCCATGATATGGTAGTGATAGCTACTGTTGAGAGTGATCATAACTCACTTTCTCTATCTCTAACGAACCCCTGGCTTAGTAATGAACCGGCAGTCTTATCTAAATGCCCACTTACAATTACTGTTTCCTCCTGTGGAAGACGTCTAAAGTGGAATAAAATTGCTATGGACGCTATTAAGATCTCCACTATAGACGAATTACTTATGGCCTCACAAACAGAACTCGATAATATCAATCCAGTTTTGTTAACTGAAAAGGCAACACCTATCTTTGAAGCAGTTGTTAAGTCCATAGGGGAAGTCTTTTGGGCTAGGGGCTCTGAAGGGAGGAACTTGCCCCATCCTAAATCCAGGGGAAAGCATGATTGGTATACCCCAGCATGCAGACGGGCAAAGTCTCTTTTAATAGAGGCTGTTAAAAGTAAATCCCAATCTCTGATACAGACTGCTAGGAAAAAGCATAAGATTACACTGGCACATGCTAAAAAAGAATGGGAAGAAGAGTACTGGTCTACTCTTAAAGAAGCCAGTCTCAAAAAAGACCCAAAATGTTTCTGGGATACAATTAGAGCCAGAAACAGGCCGGATATTGATCTTATCTCGTGTAACATTTCAAGTCAATCGTGGGTTAACCACTTCTCAAAGTTATACTCCCGACATGATGACCTGCCACCTATTGAGGCACCTAATGATGCCGAAGGGAGGTTTGTGGTTCCAATAACGAATTTATTACATTGGAGTACTGTCCCCCGACAAATTTGGCTTTACAATTAAAGAGGTGGAATACGCCATAGGTACCATCAAGCCCCAAAAAGCCGCTGGTCCGGAGGGTATTCCTGGCGATCTTCTGAGGTCATATATTCCAAAGTGGGGTAAATTCATTTACTCCCTACTTGTTGCCATCTGTAAGGGTGCTCCGATCCCTTCGTCATGGAAAGGGGCGGAGGTGGTCCCCATTTTTAAAAAAGGTGCCAGAGAGGAGCCGTCCAACTACAGACCGATCAGTCTGTTGGATATTACTCAAAAAGTAGTTGGCAAGGTTCTACTGGTCAGAATATTGGACTGGATAGAAGAAAACAAAATCCTTTCCGACTACCAGGCAGGATTTAGAGTGGGTACTGGGACAGTCGAACAAGTTTTTAGGCTCATGATGGTGTATTGGAGGGTTGTGGTTATAGGCAAAGGCAGTCTCTATCTCGCGTTCATCGATTTAAAGACTGCCTTTGACCTTGTACCGAGGGAGTCCCTGTGGAGAGTCTTGGCCGACATGGGGTTGCCACACTATTTACTCACATTACTGGTTAGGCTGCATGAAAATAGCTTTGCCCAGATTAGGTGGGGTCCAGGAGGGGAGAAAACTAGCAAGTATCCCGGTAGAGAGAGGGGTCCGCCAGGGATGTGTCCTTGCTCCCACCCTGTTTTCTCTTTATATCAACGGGGTGGTTGAGCATCTCTTAGAACATCCTTCAGATGAACCATCCCTGGCTGGAGAACGTATATTCACCCTCCTCTTTGCGGATGACACGCTTTTAATATCGAAATCCCCGATAGGCCTTCAAAGGCTTTTGAACAATTTTCAATCTTTTTGTACCAAACGGGGCCTCGTAATTAACACGGGCAAGACTAAATATCTTGTGCTGAATCCCCCCAAAAAATTAGCACGTCCTCCAATCCTGAATGCTGAACCTTTGGAGAGAGTGGAAGTATTTGACTACCTCGGCATCCGTCTATCTCACAAAATGCAATGGACCCCACACTTAGATAAAATGTTATTATCCCACAAAAGGATAACAGGAGCTATTTTGAAAGAGCAACGCTCCTGTGTAATTAGACCAATAGCTGTTGTTCTTGATACTTATGTAGCTAAAGGGGTTAGTTCTGCTCTGTATGGGGCGGAGCTTTGGGGCTCATCCATTACCAATGACTTGCCAAAGTCCGAAAGGAAGTTCTGTAGGGCGATTATGTCACTTCCTCAGGGTACCCCTACGGTCCCATTAATGCTTGACTTACATGTCGCCCTATCGAAGATCTAGCAAGATTACGTCCACTCTTACTATGGGCACGATTGTGGCGAGTGCCCAAACTTAGTAAATATGCACAAGGCCTCGCAGAAATTATGTCCTTGTCAGGGTGGCACAAAATCAAATGGCTGAGTGACATTAAAATCTTGCAATACAATTTGGGCCTAAAAGATTCATGGGCTAATAGATCTTCTCCTTCAAAGGCAACCCTTAAGAAACTTTATTGGAACTGGATTATGTCACAACGAAACACTAATGCTTCTATGGGCAGACTTACTGAAGAGTTCTTAAAATTTAAGGACTCTCCAAAACGTGAACTTTATCTGGACGCTATTGGCAAACCTTTTGATAGGGCTCTTTATTTTAAATTTAGAGCAGGAACCTTGCCATTGTATACTTTCTCCTCAAGATGGAAACTGCCTGCACAAACTGTAGAGCTTTGCCCAGTATGTTTAGCTAGACCAGAGGCATTGGCACATTTTATGTTTGAATGTGGAGAGTACAATTTACCTAGGAAAATATGGCTTAAGCATCTATGTCGCCAATTGGGCACTAGGTGCCACTCAGACGCAATTCGTATACTAATGTCTGATAGCCGTACTACCTATGCTTGTGCTCTCGCCAAATTTTTATCATGGGCTTGGTTAATCCGAGCCAAAAGGCTTAAATCAATTGTTTAATTTTTCTTTTAATTAACTCATGATGTGAAAATAATTGTATAAGTGTAGATTCTTTTTGTAATCTGTTTTATTCCTGGCTTCTTTTACTGTACCTATGAATTCTATGTGAGCTTTTATGATAATTTTTATCGAAATAAAGCCTTTTTGACTTGACTTGACTTGATTATCACCTGTGGAAGGAGTCAATAAAGGGCCTGCCTCGCAACAGGTTGTTGCTGTTCCACTACTTCATCCACTACTTCAAAGAGCTATGAGTTGTGACCCTTATCAACACCAGACTTTCCCAGAAACTCTCCGCTTGTGACCACTGTGCCAAGAGACACTTGTGTAGTAGGCTCAAGTACATTCTGTCATGGGGGGCTATGGCTATGCAGGAGGACATCATCCCTAGGAGGTGCATCATTGTTCTGACTCAGAGTGATGTGGCTAAAATAAAAAGGCAGTAGCTGCTGAACATCTGCCTTCCTTTTTTCGTTTGGGTACGCTTTGCATGTAGCTGCATTTAGAATGGACCCTAAGAAAGGTTTAATTTGAAGGGGCTGAAGATGAAACTTGGTGTAATATATGGTAAATTTCAAGCTGTGGAGCAAGGAGTGGGCTAAGCACTGCTACCTGCTTGTGCTCTTGATAAGTCAACCGTGAGGTAGAGAGGAACATGCCAGGGCTACCTCCACTAGACATTATGTGAATACTGTTGTGCTGTGGTGACCCTAAAGGGCAACACTTTGAATTGGTAGTGCTGGCCACTTGCCATGAAGCAGAGGTAGTGCTGGTGAGCCAGGTGAATGTGTATATGACAATAGGTGTCTTTCAAGCTTAGTGTAGTCATAAAGAGGACATCCTGCAGGATGGTCTTACGAAAATATTCCAATCTGATGTATTTTTTGAGAGGCCTGAAGTCGAGGACTGTCGTGAGGGAGCCATCCTTCTTAGTAATGAGGAAGTAAAGAGAGTAAACTGCCTGGCCCCAATGTTGCTGGGGCACTAGTTATATTGCTTCTTTGAGGAGGAACGCTTGAACCTCCTATTCTGGGCTAAGGAAGTCTGTGCATGGCAGTATGTTGGGTGGCGTGGAGAGGAGTTCTAGGAAATAATTGTGCTCGATGATTGATGGACACAAGTGATCTAAGGTGATTTCCTCCAAGGGTGGAAGCAACCCTTATAGTCTTCTCCCAACAGGTATTGTGTGATGGGGGGGGGGTATGGGGTAAGTAAATATTGAAGGCAGAGGCTCTCTTACTGGGAGTTTCTATGGCTCTGCCTTTGTCGGAGTTTTTGCCCCAGAAAGTGTCCAACATGTACCCTCTACCCCCTTCCTGGTGGCTCGTCTGTTGCTGCCTTTGGTAAGACTTTATCTGGCTTGCGGAGGTCTTGTTTCCCCCACTGTATTGTGGCTTCTAAAAAGAGCCTTGTCTCACCCGGGTATGGAGGGCACTCGTAGCCTTACCCGTGTTGGTGTCCTTCTTAATTTTCCTGATCATCTCATCAACCTGAGGCCAAAAAGGTATTCCTCATCAAATAGCAGGTTGATGAGATGTTTAACTTCTGGATTGAAAGACTATGCAGAGCCAAGAGTGCCAATGCAGTATGGTGGAAATATTTAATCCTCTGGCTGTATTATTGGCTGCATCCAATCAATCAATCAATCATAGGCATTTATAGAGCGCTCTACTTACCCGGAGGGTCTCAAGGCGCTAGGGGGGGGGGGGGGTGCTGCTACTGCCCGAACAGCCAGGTCTTGAGCTTCTTCCTGAAGGCGAGGTGGTCTTGGGTCAGGCGCAGGTGGGTCGGGAGGGAGTTCCAGGTCTTGGCGGCCAGGTAGGAGAAGGACCTTCCTCCTGTTGTCGTTCTTCGGATGCGGGGGACGGCGGCGAGGGCGTGACTGGCTGATCGGAGGTGTCGTTTGGGAGCGTAGAAGTTGATGCGGTTGTTGAGGTAGCTCGGGCCTTGATCGTGAAGAGCTTTGTGTGCGTGGGTAAGGAGACGGAAGGTGATTCTCTTGTTGACCGGGAGCCAGTGCAGGTCTCTTAGGTGTCCGGAGATGTGGCTGTGTCGTGGGATGTCGAGGATGAGTCTGGCTGAGGCGTTCTGGATCCGTTGGAGTCTCTTCTGGAGCTTGGCGGTGGTTCCGGCGTAGAGGGCGTTGCCGTAGTCCAGTCGGCTGGTGACGAGTGCCTGGGTGACAGTCTTCCTGGTCTCGGTGGGGATCCACCGGAAGATCTTCTGTAGCATGCGCAGGGTGTTGAAGCATGACGAGGAGACGGCGTTGACTTGCTTGGTCATGGAGAGGGAGGAGTCCAGGATGAAGCCCAGGTTGCGTGCGTGGTCTGTCGGTTTTGGTGCGGTGCCCAGGGTGGGGGGCCACCAGGAGTCGTCCCAGGCGGAGGGCGAGGATCCCAGGATGAGGACTTCCGTCTTGTCCGAGTTCAGCTTCAGGCGGCTGGTCGACATCCACTCGGCTACCTCTTTCATTCCTTCGTGAAGGTTGGCTCTGGCGGCGGCGGGGTTGTTGGTCAGGGAGAGGATCAGCTGGGTATCGTCGGCGTAGGAGATGATGTTGAGGTTGTGTTGGCGTGCGATGGCCGCGAGGGGGCTCATGTAGACGTTGAGCGTGCGATGGCCGCGAGGGGGCTCATGTAGACGTGCAATGTATGGTGGAGTTGGAGATGGGTTCCCCCTCTGAAATAATCTCCTTTCCCCTTTTACTAAACTCCTCAGGGAGGTACTGCAGAAGTCCCCCACTTTTCTCCCCCTCAGACCTGTTGTAGACCAACAGGAGGCCTACTGAATCAGCGATGCACCAATGGGTTGTGGCCCCAGCAGCTACCCTCATCCCCATTGCATCTAAGAACTTGGTTTCCTTGGCGGGCAGGTGCATCACCCATAGATTTAACAGCAGCGCATTTGAGGGGGGTGAGTAGCACTAAGGAGTCTTGGAAGATGTGTCCCATGATGTATGTGGGGTCAGAGGGAGATGTTTTACATTTCTTCCACAATCTGGGTGTAACCATCTAGGATATTACTGGCTACATAAAGGTATCAGGGCAGTACTAAGCACTACTTTTTACATTATAAGTAACTGAACAGAGGCTTCTAGAAAACATCTCCAACAGAAAATCATCATCCTCTGGCATGGTGTGCATGTCCACCTTATAGTATACAGCTGCCCGCTTTATAACCCTGTGGCATGTGCGGTTTTGTCCGGGGTGGGAGGGAAGCACTCACAAGGGCATGCTCCAGGTCTGAATCCCAGAGGAGTATTGGGGGGGTCTAGATCATAGTCTTCCTACTGATCATCTCTGAGCAAAAGGGGGCTTCGTAGTCCCCCAGTCGGGAATAGGAACTTGGAATTCTAGTTTCCACGACGGACTGAAGTGACCCATTTGGGGAATCTCGAGGAGGTGGTGATGAAAGTGTGAAAGGTAGAGGCGGTGGAGGGCTGACAGATTTTCTCTGGGCCTCTTGGGTGGTGCAGGCTGGAAAGAGTTATCTAGTGCCAGCATATCCTCAAAGACCAGCCTTCTCTTCTTGGGCAAATACTCTGTGGTGCCCAAATATATCTTCTACACACAGGCATTGATGAAAATCCATCCCCGTCTATCATCAAGCTCCTTCTGGAGCTTCTGAAGGACAGGCTTCTCAGAGTCCTTAGAGCTGGCTGTGAAAGGTGATTTCGGCATGGATGATGGGTTAGGCACTGAATGAAGTGGGGTGCCAATGGGTCCTTTGCCATTTAAGGATGTTTTGGAATCTCAGCACCAACAAACCTGTTTGAACTTGAAGGACGATGGGGTTCAGAGCTCCTGGCGGATCCCATCGTGGCTGCAGTGGCTCCTCAGTGGCAACCGGAGCACAAAGGTGGCACAGGACCTGCAGTCTTGTGCACTGAAATTGATCTGGACTCTCCTCGGGGTTAGAGCTCTGCCTCGAAGTGCAATTTTGGGAGATATTTATTAACTTCAGCTTCGACCATACTCCCGGCTCTACGGGCGGACTTTGTGTGAGGCGCAGTGCAGAGAGAAGTTACTGAAACACCTTAATTCCCCTCTTCTTCTGGTTTGGAGGAGCCAGACTCGAGGCCTTCTGAGCTGGGGTGGGACACACGACTCCGCTTCTTTGGCTCCGAGGCTGGCATCATCCCGAAGATGTCTAGTGTGTCTTCTATGAACTGCCTCATGCTGATGTACACCCAGCGATTGTTTCCCCAGTGGCGAAGGCTCTTACACCTAACAGCCAAGCAGAAGGAGCACGTGGCATCATCATGACCAGGGAAGAGGCACAGGTCAGTCTCGTGGTATATGGCGTGGCACTGGAGGGCATTTCCTGAAGGGCATCTATTCCATTACCCTTCACGCCTCTTTATTTTCCGAAGCTGCATGGAGCCCTGAAGGCACAGAGGTACCAGAGAGTCAACGGCCTGGTCTTCAGTAATTGTCTACGAAGCGCCTCAAAGGGAGCAGGTAAACAGACGACCGTCAATGAGGAAGGCTTCTCAGCAACAGGAGTGTAGGATTCGAATATGCTGGACCAAAGAAATGAATTTCCACAACACTGAGTCCAGGAGCATTGTTGATACACCGCCGAACAATGGGAAACAATCTAACAATGGAATAGGAGTCCATGCGCATTGCCAACTAAGGGAGGAGTCACATAATACATTTTGAAATTGTTACATTGTTAGAAATTGTTCCAGGAATGTCATAAATATTATAATTCTTTGTCACATAATAACTCTTGACTCAAAATAGTTCGTAGAAAAAAACATGTTACGACTGTCCAAGCTCAATACTAGATGGCAGGAGTATGCAGAGCATGTGACTCGGCAGCCACACATGTACAAACAAATATTTATGACATATGAGATAAGAACAGATTAAAACAAAGCATAGGGCAGATTGCAACATACTCACATAGATGGAATTATTTACATGTCAATCATGATGGTTCTTTTATATGTAATTACTGTGACAAACCATTACATTTATTATTTTACTTTTCATGGCTTGTTCAATGATGCTTCGAATAGTAATTTGCCTCTGTCTAGAAAAGAAGAGACTCGTGTACAACTGGAAAATGAAGAGATCTGGCTCAATTTGTGAGACCCTATCAAGCATTATGTGGGCTTGGCTTCCTTATAGGGTGTTTCTCTAATTTACATTGCTCCCTTTGGCCACTCCCATTTTGCACAGCATCTGAAGTGATTTGGCGGTCCAGCTTAGTGTACCACCCAGTTTCTGTATGCATGCGTGGGTATGTCTAGACCACACACCTAGCTAGAAGCAACGAACACTAAGGGTGGAAGTCTGTAATTAAGTTTCATCATGACTGAAAATGAAGCATGATGTCCAAGAGTGGTGCATCCTATTATGTGAGAATGGCGTCCTCTGAAGAGGTGAGTTTTTGAAGTGGGGGCTTCAGCTTCCTTATGAATTGCAGCAGGGTTTGGGCTGTTCTGATGCTGATGGGGATAGAGAAAGAATGTCCTTTGTCTGGCTATGTCATGGCTTGTGGTGTGGTTCTATCCACTAGAGGTATGTTAATCATCTGCCAGGCATGAAGGGCTGCCAGTTCTGGTGGCTTTACATGTGATGCAGCTTTTCTTGAAGATGGTGCTAGCTTGGAGGGGGAGCCACTGCAGCACCACCAGGGCTGGAGTGATGCGCTCAAACACCTACGCTCACATGTTGCACTTTATTTGCAAACAAATGCTGGTACATGGGCAATGCTCCAAAATTCAAATGTTTGTCAACAGAAGGAGTGTTCTGTACTTATACCTATTAGTATATAAGTATAGGTGGAGATGGCATTTAATGACTGGTAAACAAAGCTTGGGCAGCAGGCTACATGTCTCTCTTCACTCATGATTGGTGCATAACTACCGCACAGTCACTATTTATTGGCCATACAGAGAGCAACTGAGATGCAGTTATTTGTTCAGTACTGAGAGGGTGAATAATTCGTGCCCCATTGTATTTAATAAAATCAAGCATTTTTCTCAAATAAACGAGGAGAATCATCATACCATTTAAAATGTACCGAATAGCTTTAAAGCATGCGAACATGCGGTGTTTGGGTTCACAAAGATTGTGATTTTACCAGTTTGGAAAAATTCAATTGCACAGAGACCTTGCTAAGCTGCAGATAGGGAAAGAACCCTTTCTCTGAATTCATAGAGTCCTTGAACATCTAACAAAACATGTAATATTCCCCTGGCAGCTGCAACATTCAAACAGCGACCCTCATTCAGCAACGCAATATCAATTCTCACTTAAGTGCTGCATTGTACATTAGTCAGTAAAGAATGTTTTCCCGAGATTATAAGGAACAATAAAAAGGTCAGTGCTGACGTAAGCAGAGACACTTCCTACCCAGCATGCGTAGCACCTAACGGGGAAGACGCCTGACCTTTATTTTTGTATACTAGCAAGAACATCCCACTGTGATAGGAGCGTGATTGTCTTCCAAAGCATGCTCGATACATTCTCCTCCGGGATATTAGCCATCATCAGCAGTAAAATTGCGGCTGATGAGAATCAATGCAATCCTGTCTCTAGAAGGAAGAAAGGGCGAGCATATACTTGTGGCCTTTTTAATGCGAAATATCCTCGACAAATCTATGGTATTATTGTTTAAAACCCGTGCCTTCCTGCGGGCATGCCAGAGTGCATTATGGATCTTCAGCTTGATGATTCGAAAAGATCCGAAGAAGGGGGAGTGGGGGGGGGGGGGGGGGCATTAAGAGCGTCTGCACCCAGCATGTGCCCCTTTGCAGCTCCCTCAAGGTGTCCTGTTCCCCCTATGATTATTCTCCATTTGGAGTTGGAACAGGCCACTTCTTGTCGGACTCAGACGGCCTCCCTGATGACAAGATGGCAGAAGGACCAGCAGCCACGTAAACTCAAGGTAATCTCTGGCTGACATCTTGTTAGCCCTGGTCAATTCACAAAAACCTAACAAAGGTTTACATGAATTTAGAAGCCTTCTTGGGTATGCCACTGAAGCACCTGATAAATCAGGGTTGAAAAAAACGAATTGGCGCTGAATTTCATCCCGTCTATAATCTAACTAAAAATACATCTGCAAGGGGTCAAACAGCATCTGAAAAGGGGGGGCCCTCGGCCCCCCCGCACGCATGGCGGCGCGGCGACCGTCGCCCCCACTATCTCCTTTGTTGCCATTCGGCGGTGGGGGCGTGCCCTGGGGGGCGCGGCCCACCGCCGGTTGGCTGGCGGCCACCTTGACCCGGATCCTGGGAAGTGGGTCCGGGTCAAGGGGGGCGGGCTAGAGGAGGGGCCACCTGGCCCCTCGGGAATAAAGAGATAGGGAGCGCCCAGGAGACCCCCTTGTCCCTGGACGCTCCCTCGCCGAAACGGTGTGCCCCGCGCTCGGGGCTTCTTTGTTTTAATAATTTTTCCCCCTTTATTTTCCAGGTGTGGCAAGCTGTTTCCTGGAGGAGCTAGCCGCGTGGAGCCAGCCGCTCTGGAGACCCGTGGGATGGGCAGAGCCTTCACGCGACTGCCACGGCCCCGCGCTCGGGGCGGAGTGATGGTCTCCTTTTTGTTTCCCTGCAGGGTTGGTGGCCAGGACGGCTGGACGGTTCTCCCTGAGGGCGATCGGGGGAGCCGAGGAGGGATAGCACCTCGTTCGCGCAGGGGGTCTGGACGGAAGATGCGCACGGCGATTGGAAACAGGGGAAGCGGCAGGACTGGCAACTCGGACCAGGGACAGGGCCCAGGAAGAAACACCGGAGGACGGCTGGACGGGCAGTGCATGGCTGCTTTCGGCGGAATAAGAGGTGATTAAGTTGAAAGGAAGTGCCCAGTTTTTGGATGTTGCGTGTTCGTGGGCTGTGCACACGGCTGGGTGGTCGGAAGGACCATGGGTGGCGGAGCTCGCACATTGACTGGCATGTCCCTAGGACATTGGGGTTTTTGTTTTTGCTGTTTGCATTTACTGTATTTAAGTGTCCTATGCCGCGGAGGGCCGCATGTGGGAAACTCCCTCCACGTGGGCTGGCCGGTGCCGAAATGGCTCAGTTGGTAGAGCTTTGGACGCAAGATCTGAGGGTCCCTGGTTCGATCCCGGGTTCTGGCAATGGTGTTTTTTAGACACATTATAAGTCAATAATATGAGGGAACCACGCGAGTGACATAGGGAGGTGTTCTGGCCTTGGGACGCATATGCTGTGTTTTAGTGTTTGATTCATTGCGTTTGGGGTTCAATGCCAACATTGTTTGGGAGGGCAATGGATAGATGAGAATATGAAACATTTAGGACCTTTGTAGATGAGTCTTTCGTTTTGAGGGTCAGAGGGCTTCTGTCATTGCTGATTAATGTTCGGTCCAATGAAGCAATGAAGCCCGCAGGGGTAGCAGAGGCAGGTTTGTCGCGCGCTGTCCACGAGAACATCGCGCCATGAGTTTAAATGAGACACAATAGCTTTCGCGCCAAATTCTCAAATTACTTATGCAGGGTCAATGAAGTCTCATGGTACTATATTGTTGAGATAAAGAAATAATCGTGAATAGATTTGGGCGTTCCAATTGAGAACGCGAATTATATTCATAAACATGTTGCTGCCTCTTCCGTCATTTCATGGCAGGCCACGGTGTCGCCCTGCGGCGGTTGCTAGAGCTCTTAAATTACTTATGCAGGGTCAATGAAGTCTCATGGTACTATATTGTTTAGATAAAGAAATAATCGTGAATAGATTTGGGCGTTCCAATTGAGAACGCGAATTATATTCATAAACGTGCTTCTGCCTCTTCCGTCATTTCATGGCAGGCCACGGTGTCGCCCTGCCACTTAATCTCCTATGTAAAGCGCTCCGATACCTGACTCGGTTCGGGTCCTGAGAGGGATTCACGGTGCTGCTCGTGTACCGCACTTGATGCGGTACCGGTGTTGTAAAATCCGTGACTTTACTGCCTGAGTGGTTTGCCCTAGGTACAACTTCTCATAAGGGCATTTTACAAAATAGAAGGAATTGGTTCGCATTTCAATTGGAAATGTAGTCTAGTCTGGACCCCCGACTAGAAGTGGGTACACATTCTTTGAATAATAATTTTCCAGTTTTATTTCAGTACACTAATAATTGGATTAATTAGTACTTGCCTCGGAATACTGAAAGGGTCTCGTAGGGAAAACATGTCCTTTTAAAGAAGTTTGAACTAATTCCGTGCGCTATCCTCCATTGCTAAGCTTATTAGAGAGCGAATTGGCATTTGTGAGGTAGTCCTCTTCAATGGTACAATACGTTCGGATACGGGGGACTTGCTCAAAGGGTAGAGTTCCTTCCAGTGTTCTTGGGTGCCCTTCGGGGACGTGTAATAATGTGTTGAGCTTTTATTGGTTTTGTGTACAAGTTACACGCTTATTCGCCTTCTATAACTAACATGGCTAGGTCCAAGAAATTGGCTTTCTCCGTATCATGCATCATGGTAAACACTCAGTCTGATTGTTAAGCCAGTTCTAAAGCTCATTCAACTTACCAAAGCATGTGACATAATTTATATAGCGGTATCACTTGTGATGCCATGTCAACAGATATTCTAGAGGGGCCTGCGGTGGCAGTGTCCTTGAGTTCACCACATCTTTATTCCCAGATATGGTCTCGTCTTGGGTGACATTAGAGAAGGGAGTCCTACATCACAAGCTGCCCCAGTAGTACAATAAACGGTTTGAAAAGGGTGTCTAGATATTGTGGGAGGGTTCTGCTGGAAACCACATGCAGAGATGACGGGGCTGCCTGGACTACCATTAGGGTGTTTGTGAAGTTTGGGCAGGATATAGATCAACCACAGGCAAAGTGGCTGTAACGGCTAGGGTGGTTGCTCTCAATTCTGGGGAACTGGGTTCGAGACTCTGTGATGACGCTCAACATCCCGTGAGTCTGGACAAAGCGCGTAATCTCCCTGTGCTTGACAAAACAGAATGTCCCGGATCACGGAACATTGTTATGTCCTTCGTAGTAAATTGAGACATTCAGGTGGGTGTTAAATAAATACTTCAGGGTTGGTCGTTACCAAATTGTGTGACATCTTAAGAGGAAGGCGATGTGTTCTGATAAAGTTGGTTTTGCAGTGTTTGTACTTCATTATTGCAAAAATACTGCGCTGGGCTATAGCTGTTGGGCTGGAGGCAGATCTGACTATGTCGCGATGTTGTGCCCTAAAAAATTTTAATGTTATTGTTATATTACTTTGTGTATATTATCGGGGTATATTGTTACATTAAGGTTATTGGGGGGCATGCTGCTGCCTTTCTAGCCGAAATTAGACTTGTACCTTGAACATTTCTTTCATCAGTAACCGGTGTAACGCAAGTGTGGTAAGGTAACACATCCCCAGCTCCTCAAGCAGTTAAGAATACAGTCAGCCCAAAAAACGGTGGCACCTACGCCATCTTAAATTGGCACTGGTGGTATCCGCTGTATTCAATGTGACCCGAGGTACACAAAGTCACCAATGCCCATCAACTGGATCGCATCCACGTGCCGGGGGGGACCCAGCAATGGGGAGCTTGGGCGTTTAGAATGCTCGGGTTGTACTTGGGTAGAATTCACAAGGCAGACGCAGCTCCCTGATGGGACGGGTCCCCACCAGGGGTGGTGAGTTACCCAAAATATGCTCTGTTGGCATTCGGTTGATGAGTTCAGTTCTGAAAAACTCATTGTCTAAATCAGAGCCCACGCTACATGGGGACATTAAACTTCACCTAGAGGATGGGATGGTTGGTGACATGCCTGGGCTGCTTATTCATGTCCCATAAGCACTTGCTATACTTTATCGAAGCCATGGTTGCTGCTTAGTTCTCTTACGCGAGGAACAGCCATCGCCATAAGTCAAATTTGTCATTATAGAACGACTATCAGTGGTCTGCTAGGTGATAGTTGGAACAATCATGGAACCATTCACGAATAGGGTATACCACCTTCCATTGGGGTCAACCTGGGGGTTAACGACATCTAAGGGTAGGGCTTAGCGGGACTGAGGGACAGTTTCCCAGGTCCCACCTTCCTTTGCAAGCCAAAGCAGAAAGCCAAACAATGGACTTAATTCATTGTGGAGCTAATCACCATATGGGGTGCTGTTCACTAATATAGGGGGGATATACGCCAGTCTTAACATTGCACCTGTCCAAACGCCCCCTTCATGGATGATAGGTTTAAACCAACATTATTAGTAAACTATCCTAGGGTTAGCTGTATTGCGTGCAGCCTTCAGGCTAAGTCTTGAAGGAATATAGAGCTACTTGTTTTACCACTCTTTAATGTCATGAATGAGTAAATGGAAAAGGGCAGGTGTATAACAACAAATATATGTATTTGTACTAAACACACCCCCTTTGGTTCAGTCAGTAAACTTATTTTACACACAGGTAAATCGGCCAATATACGTTGAGCCTAGGATAAGATTGGAGGCAAATGATTCGGTGTGAAGACCTCTATAGCACACAGTAATTTACCACCATATACGTTGAGCTCTAGGGGTACACCAAAGCCATATATTAATAATATGGTGGGGGAACCACGAATGGCATAGAGACAGGGCCTAGAGCCTCTAGAACGATTAATGGGGGTCCTGATAAAGATACACACCCTGATGTCACACCTAAAAGGTGCCCAAGAGCCTAGTTGCGGCATCACATAGTTCGGGGGATGCATGTGATCATGTCCGGGTGGCTGGGATGATATTTCCCAGAAGCCAAAGTGGCGTACTTAAAAGGTCCTTGGGGTCAGCTTAGGGCCTGGCGGAGTTTGGGCTGTGCTAGTTCTTTAGCCAACAACTGTGATACTGCACTGCTAAGTAAGCCGTCTTGTTTTAACACATAGATCCTATGCATAAAGACGTGGGTAGGAAACAGACAAACTGAGGCTATGCTTAACATTTGCTGTCGGCGTGTTGAGGTGTACGGATCTTAATATAAGTCTGACACGTGTACAGCAGTTATTGCCGGAAAGACTAATGGTGTGTGTCTATCTTTCCAATTTATGTATGACCGGGTCCATGGTTGATACTTGGAGTGCTCCATATCACAACAGCTGCAACAGGTGGACAGCCCAAGGGATGCTTACGTCAGTCACGGCTGGGTCCATGTCGGATATCTGAGGAGTACTCCACACCGCAACATCATCAGTGGGTGGACGTCAAAAGGAAAGCATACGTCGAGAAAGAAGACACCAAGGGCCCAAGTATTGCTGGCAGGTGTTAGTGTTACCCATTCCCTAAGGTGGAAGTGGGAATGGTTACCCAGGTTTTCTCGGTCGTTTTCTGGTTCTTGCAGTTTCTCAAACCTGCCACGCAGGGGAGGAACTCCTCACCAGAAGTTGAGGAGCTAAAAATGGTTACCCAGGTTTTCTTGGTCTTTTTCTGGTTCTTGCAGTTTCTCAAACCTGCCACGCAGGGGAGGAACTCCTCGTCAGAAGTTGAGGAGCTAAAAATGTGCCAGCACAAACAACGTGCCGGACGCAGGACAGGGAAGAGTGGGTTTGAGGGTCTGTGCCATGGTCAGTTCAGGAACTACTTTCAGGGACTTTTAGCTCAGCAACCCGACCCCCTGCCAGTGGTGATACCTCACCTAGGGGGGACTGAATGGGCCAAACTGGGGAGGCGAATACTCATTGAGGGGTTCATCTCCACTGTGGGTGGGTCTTCAGGACTAGCCCGGGTGGCACAGTGGGTGGGTCTCAACTGATCCCAGGGTGGCAAGGACCCGGTCAGGGCGTTGAATCACTCGATAAAGAGGATCAACACACAGTGGGACAAATTATTTCAAGCCCCGGTTCCAGATGATCCAACATGGGTGTATTTGTCCTACCTGGTAAGGGGAGTCCATTTGACGGAGGAAGGAAGGGGCCTGGGGTCTGGGCCTGGTTGGAAGGTTTGCTAGAGTGAGAACTTTCTAGGGTAGGTCTAGGCAGGGGGAGGCCAGATCGTCGGTTAACAATGCTGGCCTGTGGCGGTAAGGTCATTATCGGTGAGCACATATTTGAGGTCTGAGGGGGCGGGCATCATCCTATGGAGGTTCCCGCCCAGGGGGAGGGGCTTGCGGGCCACTCCCACAACTCCAGGGGCAAGGTAATGGATGCTACAAAGCAAAGGAGCGCGGGTAGGAGTAGTTCACGCTTTCCTTAGGCTGGTAGCCACCCCGCGCGCGTGGACTCACGACGCCACCGGCGCAGAGTAAGGGCCCTCCTTTAGTGGGTAAATGGAGTTCAGGGCGTAGACCGGGCAATTCCCGGGGTAACACTGCGCATGCGCACATCCAGAGGGGAGGCGCAGCTTGTAGGACCTGACACCGGTAGTGACCCTGCCATATGGCCAGAAATGTACAAAAATTCTAGATGAGGATGTTTAGTATAAGTTAGGAAAACAACCTGTATTAGAGTTTTGTTAAAGTCAGGCTCTCAAACTTATTGCTAAACCTAAATGTCCTGCTGAATTTTTGTATAAATTGTTGATTATGCAATTAAAAACCTTTTTTAATTTCATACTTTAATAAATACGGCCGGGCGACTAGCGCCCGCCTTCCAAAAAGTAAAGACGTCTCGTGTCCACGTTCCTGGGTATTGGGTGCCGGATTGGGGGGGAGGCGGCAGCTAGTCGCTGACCATGTGAAAAGGGGGGGCCCTCGGCCCCCCCGCACGCATGGCGGCGCGGCGACCGTCGCCCCCACTATCTCCTTTGTTGCCATTCGGCGGTGGGGGCGTGCCCTGGGGGGCGCGGCCCACCGCCGGTTGGCTGGCGGCCACCTTGACCCGGATCCTGGGAAGTGGGTCCGGGTCAAGGGGGGCGGGCTAGAGGAGGGGCCACCTGGCCCCTCGGGAATAAAGAGATAGGGAGCGCCCAGGAGACCCCCTTGTCCCTGGACGCTCCCTCGCCGAAACGGTGTGCCCCGCGCTCGGGGCTTCTTTGTTACCCCACCCACCATCCCTTGGAACAAAATGTTTGGTAGCAGTTCTTATGTCTGGTTGAATGGTAAGTTCTGGATGTACGGTCCACGGGTCTCACAGGGTAATAGAGATGAACTGTTGGTATATTTTGTTGATGCTTTTCTCTAGGAATTTTTCCCCCTTTTATCAAGTCATGTGTGAAGTGAACTGTATTTAATGCTATGTGTCTTTAGGCCTTTTTTCCCTTTGTAGCTATACGTTGATACTGTTTGAAGTGAACGGTGTTTAATGCTATGTATCTTTAGGCCTTTTTTCCCTTTGTAGCTATACGTTGATACTGTTTGAAGTGAACTGTATTTAATGCTATGTGTCTTTAGGCCTTTTTTCCCTTTGTAGCTATACGTTGATACTGTTTTATTAGCCAGTGTAGCTGTCCTTTAGAATTTTTTCCCATAGGTCGTCGTATTTATTAGGTATGGGGCATGCGGTAAGGTCATTATCGGTGAGCACATATTTGAGGTCTGAGGGGGCGGGCATCATCCTATGGAGGTTCCCGCCCAGGGGGAGGGGCCTGCGGGCCACTCCCACAACTCCAGGGGCAAGGTAATGGATGCTACAAAGCAAAGGAGCGCGGGTAGGAGTAGTTCACGCTTTCCTTAGGCTGGTAGCCACCCCGCGCGCGTGGACTCACGACGCCACCGGCGCAGAGTAAGGGCCCTCCTTTAGTGGGTAAATGGAGTTCAGGGCGTAGACCGGGCAATTCCCGGGGTAACACTGCGCATGCGCACATCCAGAGGGGAGGCGCAGCTTGTAGGACCTGACACCGGTAGTGACCCTGCCATATGGCCAGAAATGTACAAAAATTCTAGATGAGGATGTTTAGTATAAGTTAGGAAAACAACCTGTATTAGAGTTTTGTTAAAGTCAGGCTCTCAAACTTATTGCTAAACCTAAATGTCCTGCTGAATTTTTGTATAAATTGTTGATTATGCAATTAAAAACCTTTTTTAATTTCATACTTTAATAAATACGGCCGGGCGACTAGCGCCCGCCTTCCAAAAAGTAAAGACGTCTCGTGTCCACGTTCCTGGGTATTGGGTGCCGGATTGGGGGGGAGGCGGCAGCTAGTCGCTGACCATGTGCAGTTGTTTAAATTCTAACGAAAACCTGTTAAAATGTGTATAAACTATCACAAAGTACCTTAAATAGAGACACAACCCTTGGAAATTGCTGAATTATCACATATTTTATTCATTTATCTTATGTATAGTAGTTATATCGCGCGCAATTATCACATATTTTATTCATTTATCTTATGTATAGTAGTTATATCGCGCGCACCTAGCAACATGGGCAGAGGACGCTTTATAGAAAAACAAATAAAAGTACAGTGAACACAGGAGGTGGGTTAAAAGGAAAGAAACGGTCAGCATGGGATTTGAGAGGCGCAGATACTCTTCATGGGAAATGATTTATACTTAACGCCAGAAGAGGTGAGTTCTCAGGTTCCTTCTGAAGTGCAGAAGGTGGTCATTGGTCCTCGTCTTCACAAAGATTGTTCTAGAGTCTAGGAGCCAAGCATGGGAAATCCTTTTTCAGGGTCTTGGAATTTTTTACTGTTAGAATTTTCAAAATCATATGAGCTTTGTTCCTGTTACTTCTCTCTCCGGAGTCCTTGAGTTTGCTAGTCAGGTAGGACCCAGGTTTATGACTTTATGGGTAACACAAGCAACTTTAAAGTGAATACTATCATCCAAGAGTAACCAATGGAGGTCATTCAGGATGGGGGTGAGGTGATCAGAAGCATATTTCATGAGGCAATCGGACGTGTGTAGGATGACTGTGAGAGGGGCGAGATTAGCCTTGAGGAGTCCTGCAAGCATGGCAGAAGAGCTTTATGACACGCTATATATAAAAAATAAAATAAAAAGCTATATTTGTTGGTGGTAGAAACGCAATCCAACAAAAGAAATATGCAACTTCTTATGGACCAAGAAAGGGTTCCCTTTTGCAAAGAAGCTCATTCACATTTCGAGTCACTCATATGCCACTCACAATAACATCACAGGAAGGTAAGGAGTGCATTTTTGTGATCGATTGCATTTTTAAAGGAGCAGGGCTCCATTTTTTTCAACTTTGTACTATAAACATTTCAGTCTATAATTTGCAAACTGTACTTCCTAGATTTTTAAATGTCAAAGACTTTAGGTACTGGGGAAGTTGGTAGTTAAACCTGATCAAACCACATTGCCAGAGGCTAAACTAATGAATTCCCTACAGTAAAGGATGGGAAGACACACTAGCACAGCCTCAATTTTTGGTCATCTGTCGCAGTAACCAGATAGTTTCCCCCGGATTAAATACACATCGGTTTTGAGGGGTAGAGACTATGATACATTGGAGGGATCCATGCAGTGTGCCAGCACGGCTGTGACTTTTCTCACCGACCCCTCGGAGAGAAGATGCAACGGCCAGAATCCTCATCACCAATGATGCAAGTCCAGGAGAGCAGGTAAGTTTCACAAATATATTTATTGTAGAAATACAAGTAAGTTCCAACGTCGTGAAACAACGACAGAGGCTCCTGCTCCCAACCCGCTCCATCCGACTCTCCTGTTTTAACCGTCATCCTAAAGTTCTGCTCAGGAACGTTCCTAAAAAGGAACCCTCGCGATCATGACCAGGACACAACACAAGCTTGACATGTCTGTCATGCTGTGACATACTTTTGTTGATTGTGTCAAATGTACAGCTTCATCTCAAGCTAGTTTTTTGACTCCGTGTCCAAGGAACAGAAAGGGTCAGATAGCACCAGGGACTCAGCAGATCTCCATGGCCCAGCTTCACAACCCAAACTTAGTCTCTACTGAGCCAGTTGTTGGCAGTTCTCTATGGACAACATATATAACAAGCCAGACCTATTGGCATTGCCCGTGCTTGTTCACAAAGCGTGCAAGGCATAAGGGATTGCTGCTAAGCGGCCTCTGCCATTGGTGACAACTTCAAGCATTGCAGCCAATAGAACGCTGCAGTCTGGATCTTATCATTTTGCCTTTATGGTGAAGCTGATGGCCATAAAAAGCTCAGCATTCAGAATGTTACTAGCCAAAATCCCAGGGCCGCCTGGGCCAAGCCTGCCACAGGAACACTTAGGGCCATGCCGTGGCCACGTGAGTCTTGAACTTTATCTGTACAGCTTCAGACACTTTTGAGCATCAGTGAGTGATTCTCGACCATGGGATTGCCATGCAACCTCTAAACTGCTGTCTCGTGCAGTCTGCGCCTCCTAATATGGATGGAGAGGTCTCCACTCTTTCACAAGCTACGCACAACGCGTGGGAGGATTGTGAACCCTTAAAAAGAGTAACGTTATGGAATAAAGACCCATTTGTAAAAAAAAAACCTGAGGGTCTGTCTGTTTATGTTCATAGATGGAAATAAAAGCCTAATAACCAACTTCAATTTTTAATTGTATTCCATTGTGATATAACCTTGGAACAGTGTTATTTTACACACTGAGCACAAGATTATTTTTATATGTAGAGAAATGTACGATTGCAATGCATTCATTTCATGTTTCAGTAGATTTGTATTTGTTTAACGGCTGTACAAGGAGCTGCAGCGGTGTGCAGAGAGGCTGCTGAGATGGGACTTTGGCAGTACCAGAGCAGGCCCTGTTACAAGGGGGGGGGGGTTACACAGATGGAGGCCGTAACCTGCTAGCACCCTCGGTCACTGTTCACCACGGTAAAACAGATGTATATTATTATAACCGAGAAGTGACTCGCTTGCAGCTCCTGAATCTCAGGCCCAGACGCTCGTGTGGCCAGTAGTCTCCGTTGTGAGCGGAATGATAGTGACGTCAGGGCCGTGAGTTCGATCCCCGTGCGGGGGACAGCTGTTACATAAAGCGGGGACAAAATGCAGTGATGCACGGGGCTTGTCGTTTTCCCGTGCCCTGCGCTGCCCTGGGGGGAGGGTATCACGGGCGACCCTCCTTCCCCAACCCCCCTCCGTTTCACATGGGGCATGCCAGCGAGCGCCTTGAGTGGGTGGGGTAACCTGGTGCGGGGTCACTGTTGTGATGTGGCCGCGCGTGCACTAACAGGGAGGCACAATTGCAGCACTTTTGAAAGGCGGTGAGAGAGCCGCCCGCCGCTCACCCACTCGTCCCTTACACCTCACAGCACACGTATTCAACTTTAGGCATTTCTGTTTTGCTGGACTGCCTTATCTCGTTCTTCCCCTCAGGTCCCCCCTCTCGCCAATCTCAGCCTCTGACTCTTCTTCCCCCCACCTCTCTCTACCCCTTTTGATGTTTTTTTTCTCCATTCACTCTGTAAATATGTAATATTTAATTGTCCAAGCCTAATCACTGGTAAAATGTAATCATGAGTAAATTTACTATTTGTATATATTACCTACTGGCGGTCGCCAGTAGGTATATATAGTTAGGATTTTTTCTCTATGGGATTTTTGAAAATTCTATGTCTAATAACTTTGGCGTTTGTGGACGGAATTGGCTGAAATTTTCAGGAAAATGGAACATTTTGTTTCTGAGCAGCCCCTGAAAATTTGGGGGGGTTTCGTCAAGGGGGGGCCGAGAAAAAAGGGGGGTCCCAAAACGTGTTTTTAACATTGAGTTTTCCATAGGGCGGTTGGCCTCACTTTTAGCCCGAATGGCTGAATGGATTTGCACGAAACTTGGCAAAATTGTAGGGACTGGTAGCCCGATGTGCCTTTTGTAGGTCTCAATATATGTGCTACAGTGGATTTTGAGAAATTAACGTTTAAAAAAAGATATATATCTGTAACAGCGGACCGGGCAGCGCTCCAGTACGCGTACTTTTCGCGCAACGGAGCTTTGTGAAGCGAAGCTGATTGGTTCTCCGGCGTCTGTAAACATTCCAAACAGTCCGTAGCGGCCGCCATCTTGTCTCTCGGTAGGATCGAGAGACAAGAGGAGGCCAAAGCGAAGGGGCAAATGACCATAAGGGGGCATAGTAGATCCTCGCTGACCCCCTAGGTTTGATGTGGAGGTTTTAAAAGGGCCCCGCGGGTAAAAAAAAAATAATAATAATAATAATCGAACGGCTGAATGGATTTGCACGAAACTTGGTAAAATATTAGGGACTGGTAGCCCGATGTGCCTTTGCTAGGTCTCAATATATGTGCTCCAGTGGATTTTGAGAAATTAACGTTCAAAAAAAGATATATATCTGTAACAGCGCTCCGCTTCGCGTAACGGAGGTTTGCGAAGCTGATTGGTCATTCTGTCACTGGGCTATAGTTGGGCTACATCTGGCTGATATTTGGGCTACATTTGTTTTTTTTTGTCTCTGGCGGCCATCTTTGGGCTACATTGGGCTACATTGGGCTTCATTGGGCTTCATTGGGCTACATTGGGCTACATTTGGGCTCCAACATATATATAGGCCAATGTAGCCCAATATATATTTTTCAAAGTTAATTTTCGTAAAAACCACTGGAGCATATATCTTGAGACATAGCAAAGGCACATCGGGCTACCAGTCCCTACAATTTTGCCAAGTTTCGTGGAAATCCATTCAGCCGTTCGAGCTAAAAGTGAGTCCAACCGCCCTATGGAAATGAAGGAAATGAATGGGTAATTTGTAATTAGCAAATAGCTCATCGCAAACTAGGAATGGTAAAGAATCGCTATTTATTCCTTAAAGTTCGCTATTTAGGAAATGCAAAAAACTTTGATGATACATATGGCGGTTCATCTCTAACAAGATAAGAAGCATAGGGATAGATTTATGATGACTGGCGCATCACCAGGGATGTGTTAGTCATTCTGTGCCGCTGTTCCGTCACCTATGGTGTGCTGCATTTACAATGCGGCGCATCATGGGGCAAAAACAGCACAGATGCGTGATGTATCTGTGCCGTAAAGGAGGCGCATTGCTGGAGTTGTATCGCAAGTGTGATGAAGCTCCAGCAAGGGTCGGGGGTGCCCCTGTCGCAGGGTTTCTGTTCTCACACAGAACTGTGGACAGAGGATTGGAACCTCGGCGAATTAGGGTGCCCCAAAACTCACCTTAGTAATCAAAAACCCCTTAGCAAGCTAGGTACAGTGTCACATTGGATATAACAAACTCTCAATGTTTAGACAATCCAGAATATGAACTTATAGTACCTCAGGATACGTGGAACTCATGAACAGTCGGTCGTTATATATTTCTTAGAAACCAGAACATGGAGTTAAGAAGAACACATGTGTATTTGAAATGTTTATTTACTAATGCCGTCTTCTCAGGCGTAGTATCTTAGATAATACAAGTACACATATTATCAGTAGCAAAATTACCAGCATAGTTACTAGTACATAAAAAGCGAATGGTGACAGTATGTTAACATGCTGTAAATGAATAAGAGTTAGCAACACTTATAAGCAGCCACGGGCCGTGGAGGGAGTTACGGTGGGGCAGGGAGGCGGGGAGGGGGAGGGGCAGGGTGGAGAGGGCTCCACCCTGCCCCTCCCCCTCCCCGCCTCCCTGCCCCACCGTAACTCCCTCCACGGCCCGCGGCTGCTTATATCTCACCCTGCCTAATACACATATTATATTATTTGCTAAGAAGGTCTGTTTGTGTTGGTTTAGGGCGTGCCCATACTTTAGTGTCTTAGATTTGAAGGAATCACATCAGCATACACCAGCTCTCTCTTCATGTGAACCGCATCAACTGTTGTGTATGTGTGTTCGGCAAAGCAATATAAAACCCGCCTCATGCCCAGAATTGGCAGAAGCTGCACTTATGTTATGAGTATGAAGTCGTGGAGATCAGACCTCATAACAATTCTGTATCGTGTTGTTCTTGAAACTTCAGCACTCGCTGTACAGATATAGTTTAACAAGCAAAGCAGATAGTAGAGCAATAACATATTATTCTCATGTAAACCACGATGAACTACTAGGTTGAAAGCTAAAGCAACAACTAAGTGTCGTGTGCAGAAGTTGCAAAAAAGGAAAAATGGCGTTTAAACCGGTAATGAGCCCATGCTAACTTAACACGGTGTAAAGATATCCAGGACCTAGATGACACCTCCCCATGATCCGGAAACGAACTGAATAAGATAATAGAAGTGCCATCTCATGAGAGCAGATTGCAACTTTATATGTGGACGGTCCGCAAGGTAAAACATTAAAAACTAGGAAAATTTAATGCTAAAGAAAAATAAAACAGCCAAGTACTTTATCGAGTCTTAAGCCAATAGGCAAGCTAAATAATAAAAACTTGACAAATAAGTCAATGAATTGTCAATGAAATGCTAGTACTCAGCATATCAAACATGAAAAAGGTCTATGACATAACTGTGTATGCAAAATAAGCTGCAACAGCCTCCAATAGGAAGTCACCGTCTTCATCCGAAAAGAGTTCAGCCATCCAATTTAAAAGCGGAAAAGAACATACGTGCTCTCCCAGCACCGGATCCTCTATCACCATCAGAGGACAGCTCAGTGGGTTTTCAAGAAAGCTCTGTTCCAAGAAAGACTGTGTTGCCGCCAGTAAATTCCAGGGACCAATTAGTCCATGCATCAATGCCACAGCCATAATCCTTTCGCCAGGACAAACCAACTCGTGAGTAATGATAGGAGTCATCAGCTGATTAAAGTCGACGTCAGGAGAAACCGGTCCGCAGAGACACAAATCAATGGCCCAATCGAAATCACAGGTCAGGCAGTGAAATACAGGCTGGACACAGGTGAAGTAGGAGAATCGAAAAGATAATCCATATGCCGTGCTCAAAGTCGCCAGCGGCAGTGTGCCATAATATTCAAGCATGCGGTTGCGAAACCGCGTCAGTAGCTGTTGCGCGGGGTCTTGCACAGGAAGGACATCCATATTTAAAAAGACAAAAAACCACTAGCGCGCCAGCTGCTAATGCAAGTAAAAATGGGAACCCTCCAAACAAGGATGAAAAAATAGAATGGAAGAAAGCAGGGATGACTCCAAAAATCTTTTCAAATGAAGTCACGAGACCACTGCTAACAACTTTAAAAAAATGTGCAAGGCCTTTTGTGGAGGATGCGTTAAAGATAGTTCGAACCATCGCTCCGAAATGCAGAGGCAAATCAGTATTGAAAAGGGTCTGCACCTCTGTACAGGTGTTCGCTATGTGAAGCACGAAAGTTTCACGGGCCGAACTCAAGGCCACCTCTCTCTGAGACAAAAGAGCTCTTATTCTTGCCATGCCGTTGAAATCTGCTCCCAAGGTTGGTATTTGTGGCCAGATTGAAAACTCCCTATGTTCATGTGTGGGAGGAAATAGAACATTTCTGCAGCAAATAACCCGTTCACTTACTGTTACGATAAAAGGAATACTTTTAATTAACCCAGAACAATCTTCATTATTGAGCATCAAATAACTACCATTTTCCAACAACTTGAACGTGGGGATGATAGCAGGAACTGGCGTGCCTTGCAACACGCAAGCCATATTTGGTCGGTGTTTGTTGCATGAACCGTGTAACTGTATGTGCCTACACATTAGTGAATGATCTGGCGTCTCAGTGCATTCCTCTCCATTCAGATAAACTTCTTGATCATCTTTGAAACATCTGTATGTGTATGGAAGCGACCAGACCTCATGAAGAAAAGCACTACCTAAAGGTTCATAACGACCTATTGGTATATATTTCATACAATTTGAAAACTTATATAAAGCAAAAGGCAGCGTTATTAAACCGTGGATAAGGCACGTTGCCAAAAAACCCGCAATCCTCTGCTGATGATGTCACTGAGCATGTCATGAATGATGTAATATGTGACATCATCAGCAGTGGATTACGGGTAATAGTATCTCTAGTTTACTCCCCTATAGCTGTCTTTCTTTTAACATAAGTGTCTGTTTCCTTCCCTTATACTTACTGTTCTTTTTAAAAAAAAAAAATTTTGGTTCACTTCCGGTTCGCGTACCGGCGAGCGAACTGGGAAGCGAACTACGAGAAATGGAGGTTGGCACAGTTCCAAATATTGTACCAATTTTTTAATAACGGGGAGGTAGTTCTGAAAAGAACTTTTTTTTTATTGTTTTTGTTGTTTTATATTTTTTTATTATTTTTCTGAACATTTTTTTACTTTTTTTGAATTTTTCTGAACAGTTTTATATTTTTTGGGGTTTTTCTTGGAGGGGGCAATGAAAACGATTCATTGTAAAGGGCTCAACAGGAGCAACAAAACAAAAAAAAAGTATTTATTATTTGGGGCGTTTCGTACAAACTTGCATATGATAGTCAATAGCTCTGTTGATCAGAGTGATGCTTCTTTCTCCGTAGCAAATGAATCCACTGCAATATACGCAGACTTGTTTTACTTCATGAAATCTCGTTTGTATATTTGGCACCATCTCCCTGCCCTCTGGTCCCGTTACTTCCGGTACAACAGATCTTCTGGCCATAATAGGGAGATTATCTAGGTCGTTACGAAACTGTGCAGCACTGTAGTTGTTAGGATGCCACCTAGTCATATGGCGATGCATTGTGTAGTTTCCAAAACTGTATTTTTTGTCGGTCCCTCTGGACAGTCTATCTTGACATATAAGGCAAGTTACGTATCTTGCATTTACTTTTTTCTGACCTTTGGGAATTTTAAAAAATTGCCAAATGAAGTTTTCTTTCCGGTGAGACGTCCTGGGCTCCTCAAGCAAAAAGTGCCTCTCTTCGTGCTCGTCGTCCTGTTCCTCTTCTTCCTCTTCTTGCTGAATTATAACTTGAGCAGGTGGTCCACTCTTCCTTGGATGTGGTGGAGGTGGTGGGGAAGCACCAGCTGAAGCTACTAAAGAAGCCATTGCTCACTGGTAACAAAGGGTCTTTCTCTCACAATGATGAAAGTCAGAGTGAGGAAAGAAGGAGGGATTTTCATCATTTGGGAAAAACAATAGTTCTCAACCAATGAAAAGTGTTCATTTTAGATTATATGACCTAGTCTTACATCATTAGGAAACCAAAAGTGAAATGAACCAATGAAAAGTGTTATTACCAAGTCACATGACCTGCTGTGTTTACGTTAAGCGCTTTGCAGGGCCTCCCGGTTTGCTTCCAGAAACCTGTGCTTTGCGACTCGGTAAGCGTACCAGTTCGCTAACGTAGCACGTCATATGACGTATCACGCGACAACGCGAAACGTCATGCGGACGGGAGGCGTCACGATGTTGTTTTCTAACGCGGCAGTTGCGGTAAAGAAACGTTTACCGGCTCGCGGTCTATTTCGCGGCATCAAGGTCAGCTAACGGGAAGCTTCCCGATTCGCGAAGCGGGAACGAAGAAAAAAAAATATTTAAAAAAAGTTATTAATAAACATATAAAATATATTTTTGGATTTAAAGAAGAATACATTTTACAGCTACAGATATTAGCTGTTAAAAAACCAATGAAATTCACTGAAAAAACCATAGGTTATAGACCATATATAGTTAGGAATTAGCATTTACAAAACCTTGAAAATTCACTGAAAAAACCATAGGTTATAGACCATATATAGTTAGGAATTAGCATTTAGAAAACCTTATTTTACTCACACAAAACCATTGAAATTCCATATATAGTTAGTTGCACTAACTATATATCGCGCACCCGCAATCCACTGCTGATGATGTCACATATTACATCATTCATGACATGGTCAGTGACATCACTGATGACATCACTGATGACATCTCAAATGACATCACTGATGACATCACTGATGACATCTTAAATGACATCACTGATGACATCATGACACACCAATACCAGTTACTACATACGCACTCACTGATTCCTACGTCTACACACACATTCACTCATTCACCCATACAATCACTCATACATACAGTCACTCATTATTACAACACTATCATATGCACTCATACACCTATGCAGACAGTCACACACTGCCACTCATCCATGGAGTTACTCACACACCAAGTCAGTCCTGTAAAGAATCAATCACACTTCCATTTCTTCATCTATACAGTTAAACACAGAACACCATACTTCAGTGACATCACTGATGACATCACTAATGACATCTGAAATGACATCACTGATGACATCTCAAATGACATCACTGATGACATCATGACACACCAATACCAGTTACTACATACGCACTCACTGATTCGTACGTCTACACACACATTCACTCATTCACCCATACAATTACTCATACATACAGTCAGTTATTATTAGAACACTATCATATGCACTCATACACTTAGTCAGTCCTGTGAAGAATCAATCACACTTCGATTTCCTCATCTATAGTTAAACACAGAACACCATACTTTTCACACATATACTAACACATACTTACTCTCTTATACAATCACTGATACAAGTACACATTGATATGCACAGTGTCACACACCTCCCAGCCAGCCACACACACACTCAGTCTTCCATCCATCCAGTCATTCTTCAATATGTAAAACGTATTTAAACTTTACAAAAACACACAGACACTAGATGATGTCATCAGTGATGTCATCAGTGATGTCACTGACCATGTCATGAATGATGTAATATGTGACATCATCAGCAGTGGATTGCGGGTGCGCGATATATAGTTAGTGCAACTAACTATATATGGAATTTCAATGGTTTTGTGTGAGTAAAATAAGGTTTTCTAAATGCTAATTCCTAACTATATATGGTCTATAACCTATGGTTTTTTCAGTGAATATATATATGTATAACTCTAACCACTAGTATATGTAGTAGACCTTTGTACTTACTACCATTCCTATGAGTTTAGAGTTTATCCGTTTGTATCTCTTCCTTGAGTGACTTTACAACTTGTACATTAGCAATTTTTTTGTGTGTTTATCTCTTCGTTGTGTGATTTTAAAACTTGTACATTAGCAAATTTTTCCTGTTTGTATCTCTTATGTAACTCGTGTAATCCAAAGTCCTTATGTAACGCAACTGGTTCTTTTGTAAATCGGTCTGACACCTTCGGGTAATGTTCTCGCTATATAAAATCGCATTAAATAAGTACATAAATACAAATAGGAGCTTTACTTATTATGTTTTTGCGAATGTGGCCCGTTAGGTCCATTGTTCTGTAAGCTGTTTCGCATCTTCTGGTGTAGCCTAAAAAAGTGCACGTTACATAGTGTGAATGCTGTGACAACGGAAGGAACCCTCTTTACAGATGGCAAAAAACATTGGCGACATGACAATTTTACAAATTGCAAGACCAAATACGCAGTTTATGCCATCACATGCCCATGCAAAAAAGTCTATATAGGCAAAACAACTCAAGAAGTGCGTCAACGCATTATCCAGCACAGATCCCGGATTAACAATAAAGTCTTGACAGCACCCCTGGTGTCCCATTTTTTGAAAAAGGAACACTCGGCCAATGATTTAAAATGGACAATCTTAGCAAGCATTAAGAACATTCCAGGGGCGGACGGGGACCCTGACGCACGCCTGGCCCAAAAAGAGGCCTACCTCATCTTGAGATTTAATACTGCCATGTCTGGACTCAATGATCTTAACGAATTCAGTAACCTGTAGATATCTTGTCTGCGGCGATTGTCTGTCTCCGCTTGCTGCTGCTCATGTGTCCGCTAAGTTTTCAATTGCCGACATCTTCCTTAACGTATGTGTCCCTTTGACATCACAAGGGCACAGGTCCCCTACTGTGAACCCCCTCTTTGAGCCCCCCTTTCCAATCCAGCAATGGACACCGCGCTATTACGCAATTTGGAACTACATATCCCAAAATGCACGAGGACTCGGCCCGCATTAAATACAATTGGACACGCCCCCCCTGGCTTCGACTTGTCATTCAGTATCGCCTGGGTGCCGGTTGCAGGGCTTCATTCCATCGTCTCTGAAGTAAGTCCCACAATACAAATGTTAGTTTTGTTGAGCGAGCGCTATATTATACCTTCTCTAAAACGCCCATTCTCTGTCCCTGCAGTTGTTCAACTCTTGCGGCGGCTGCCGCCTGCGTACGCGCATAAATAAATCCATATGCCTACATACGAAGGTAGGATTTTATATGTTATTACATCTTCTTATCACGCTGAAACATTCAGGACTATACTAAGAAGTGCTCTTGCTTCTTTTAGGCGCTCCAAAATCGTATACCATCCACTTTAGGTGCACCGGCACCCCAACCACTTCCTAGTGTCTACCACATCGAGGTATGTGCCAAAATTCATGTATTTAACATGGGGGCTCATAGGGACTTTTATAAGACCGATAGTAACTAAGGTTTTGTACACCATCTTATTCACAGGGAGTATCCTGACACCCCAAGTATAAGGTACTTGCACGTTTTTTTACAGTGTTCGAGTTTCAGTGAGTTGTTAGTTAGCTCATCATTGATACCATTTTTTAACTTAATTCACAGTGACAACGACCCCCCCAGTCCATGTCCTGAGGAGAACCCGTTAATCGTTGTTGGGTTCGAAACGCGTCGGCGTCCAGTTCCACCAAGATACCAAACTACTAGGGCGTAATAGGAATAGAACTCACACATTTCTACACTGTTGTATAGTTTATGTGTTTTCCTATTTTCCGCACCATGTGATAAATTCACTGTGTATTCTGTGGTGGGTGAAACAAGTAGGCTAGTACTTCATCTTTCCGGTCCACGTGTTCAATTTGTATTCAGGATTGGTGCCTCAATGATGTAATTTGCTGAGGCATTGCACAGTTGTCTATATGTATTTTCATCACAATTGTTTATATGTGTATTATTTGATTGAATGTATTGTTTTTGGTTTATTCAATGTATTTGTGAACCTTTGTAAATGTGGTGGTGTATCTTTTGATGCTGAAAAACCTGGTTCATAATCTTTCATAAAAAAATAAGTGACTCAACACAAATGGTTGTTCAGCCTAGCAATTGATTATACTAGGCGTGCATTGGTTTCTAAAAATGTTAACTGTCCGGCTCCTTTGTTTGTTTATTCTATAAGAGTGGTCCAGGCCGGTCAGGGACAGGACCCAAGCCTTTCCCCTTTTCCCTGCATTGTAGAAGGGGTCCTTACCCGTAAGGCTAGAAGTCGATCTACATCATACGACACAATAGTACATTAAGAGAACCCAGGTCTCTGGAGAAAAGTAATGGCAGATAAGGATACACTCTCATTTAGTGAGGAACACATTGAGAAACTCCTTGCTGACTCGACACTTTTTACAACAGTCACATTGAGCGGCACAGCTAAGCAACAAAACGTGGCGGACAAGCTTCTCAGGTTACAAAAAAAGCATATTAGAACAGAATTACATGGCCAGTTCTTACTTGCTAACTTAAGAGCTGGTACGATCCCGTGGGGCCTACAGATAAAGAACGTACCCGTGATTTTTACGGACGACCCAGTGTATAAGAAAGGGTTCCGCTGTATCAGTACCAAGTGTAGTAGAGATCTCATGGTTCATACAGTCGAGACAGCCCACAGAATCTGCCAAAAAGAAATTGAGGAGATCGAGGAACAACTCCAAAATATCAAGGACAATCATACGGAGTCAGAGGCCAAACTACTTCTTGAAAAAATTGAGAAGGAGATCACAACATTCAAGGATAATACAATCAATTTCAAAACAACGAAATTTGAAAAGGACAAAAAATCGTTCAACTTGGAAGTTGTGTACCCATACTTGAAAGAAGACTTTTACACCCGGTCTGAGTCCACCAGATACCTCAATTCATATCAAGGGAGATCTAAAAAAAGATTTCTCACATTTTCCGAAACCTCGTCTTCGGAGTCCTCTGCAGAATCCGATCCAGGGGAAGGATCATCCAATAGGAACCAACAGAAGAGGCCTTTTTTAGGGCAGGGCCAACAGCAACAGCGGAGCAAATTCAAACAGCCGCAATGGGAAATGTCAACGCGCAGGCGGAACTACAAGTCTTGAATGACTCCTCTATCATCAACATTTCTAATAAAATATTGACTAAAGCAGAAGAAGAACTGCTACAGTTGGGTCTTTCTTTTGTACCAGATACACACATTGATTTCACCAAAGTGAAACTGGAGGTGATTGAATTCTTCAGAAAAATACGACTTAGATGATTTTTCAAAGATTCTACCAAAGAACCACAAATTGAGGTGTCCGGTCTCAGAAATAAATCCCCCTTCTGTCCACCGAGCAACAACATGGCGAGGAACATCATCACTTTTGAGCAAAAGGTGTTATCTTCACTCAATGGGTTGGAGAAGAAGAGAAGATTTATACCAGCCAATCTCTCAAAAGATCAGAGACAAGCCATTGATTCCTTAAAGAACCAGCAAGAAGCGGTCATCAGACCGGCGGACAAAGGAGGGGCAGTGGTCCTCTGGTCAAAAGATCTCTACAAAGCCGAAGGAAGGAAACATGTGTACAATACCAACTGGTACCGTCCTATTACACAAGACCCCACAGCAGAGATCACCGATGAAATTTCTCGGATGGTGAAAGACGCTAGAGAAAATGGGATCATTGGTCCTAAAGAAGCAGAATTCCTCGTCAAACGTTTTCCTCGCACTCCTCATTTGTACTTTCTCCCAAAAGTACACAAAGATCCAAATGTACCACCGGGTCGCCCGATAGTGTCGGGATGTGATTCAGTGCTTGAGCCAATCTCGAAGTTTGTGGATGTATTTTTGAAGGAATTTACCATCAAAGTCCCTTCCTTTCTCCGTGACACCATGGATTTTTTAACCAAGGTAGAAGGAGTAGAATTTGATCCAAGTACCCAGCTCCTAGTGACAATGGATGTGTCGTCCCTCTACACTCAAATTCCGCAGCAGGATGGAGTAGACGTCATTGAAATGTATCTCGACTCCAGACCTCGCCCCCATAGAGTGCCGACTGAGCTGATTGTGAATCTCGCATCTCTCGCCCTCAAGAAGAACTTCTTTGTATTCGAGGATGAAATGTTCTTGCAAATAAAGGGGTCGGCGATGGGGTGTCCCTTCGCCCCGGAGATGGCTATACTTTATATGGCCCAATATGAAGAGAAATTTGTTTATAATAACAACCCGCACAGAGCCCATATTGGGCAGTGGCTTAGGTACATAGATGACGTGTGGTGTATCTGGAATGGTACACCACAGTCTCTTGAAGATTTCCATGAATGGTTGAATAACCGCAGTCCAGATATAAAATTCAGTCTGGCGTATGACTGCAGAACCATGCCATTCTTAGATGTGGAGATCAAATCGACACCAGAAGGCCTGACGTCCACACTCTTCCAGAAAAAAACTGACAAGAACAATGCTCTACATTATGCAAGTTTCCACCCCAAAAGCTTAAAGAACAATCTCCCCTACGGTCAATACCTTAGGGTGAGACGGAACTGCTCGAGAACGGAAGACTTCATCACTCACGGAGAAGCACTGACCAACAAACTGAAGGCGCGAGGCTATCCAGCCAAACTCTTGAAACAATCCATGAAGAGGGCAAGATGGACACCTCTGGAACATCTTTTGCAAAAGCGAGAAAAATCACAGGTGGAACGGATGGTCTGTGTCTCTACCTTCGGACCTCACACCACCCCGGTACAGAAAATCATCCGGAGTAACTGGCACCTGGTGGAAGAAATTCTACCTGACATTGGTAAACCGCTATTCGCACTAAAAAAAAACCGAAGCATTGGACAGCAGATCTCATCCACACGAGGCACTACCAAAAGAGAAGTACAAGGAACCCTCTTCAACATGGGCCCAGTAAATGGTCACCACAAGTGCGGCACATGCTCTGTGTGCAATTTGACAACGGAAGGAACCCTCTTTACAGATGGCAAAAAACATTGGCGACATGACAATTTTACAAATTGCAAGACCAAATACGCAGTTTATGCCATCACATGCCCATGCAAAAAAGTCTATATAGGCAAAACAACTCAAGAAGTGCGTCAACGCATTATCCAGCACAGATCCCGGATTAACAATAAAGTCTTGACAGCACCCCTGGTGTCCCATTTTTTGAAAAAGGAACACTCGGCCAATGATTTAAAATGGACAATCTTAGCAAGCATTAAGAACATTCCAGGGGCGGGCGGGGACCCTGACGCACACCTGGCCCAAAAATGCGGCCTACCTCATCTTGAGATTTAATACTGCCATGTCTGGACTCAATGATCTTAACGCATTCAGTAACCTGTAGATATCTTGTCTGCGGCGATTGTCTGTCTCCGCTTGCTGCTGCTCATGTGTCCGCTAAGTTTTCAATTGCCGACATCTTCCTTAACGTATGTGTCCCTTTGACATCACAAGGGCACAGGTCCCCTACTGTGAACCCCCTCTTTGAGCCCCCCTTTCCAATCCAGCAATGGACACCGCGCTATTACGCAATTTGGAACTACATATCCCAAAATGCACGAGGACTCGGCCCGCGTTAAATACAATTGGACACGCCCCCCCTAGCTTCGACTTGTCATTCAGTATCGCCTGGGTGCCGGTTGCAGGGCTTCATTCCATCGTCTCTGAAGTAAGTCCCACAATACAAATGTTAGTTTTGTTGAGCGAGCGCTATATTATACCTTCTCTAAAACGCCCATTCTCTGTGCCTGCAGTTGTTCAACTCTTGCGGCGGCTGCCGCCTGCGTACGCGCATAAATAAATCCATATGCCTACATACGAAGGTAGGATTTTATATGTTATTACATCTTCTTATCACGTTGAAACATTCAGGACTATACTAAGAAGTGCTCTTGCTTCTTTTAGGCGCTCCAAAATCGTATACCATCCACTTTAGGTGCACCGGCACCCCAACCACTTCCTAGTGTCTACCACATCGAGGTATGTGCCAAAATTCATGTATTTAAAATGGGGGCTCATAGGGACTTTTATAAGACCGATAGTAACTAAGGTTTTGTACACCATCTTATTCACAGGGAGTATCCTGACACCCCAAGTATAAGGTACTTGCACGTTTTTTTACAGTGTTCGAGTTTCAGTGAGTTGTTAGTTAGCTCATCATTGATACCATTTTTTAACTTAATTCACAGTGACAACGACCCCCCCAGTCCATGTCCTGAGGAGAACCCGTTAATCGTTGTTGGGTTCGAAACGCGTCGGCGTCCAGTTCCACCAAGATACCAAACTACTAGGGCGTAATAGGAATAGAACTCACACATTTCTACACTGTTTTATAGTTTATGTGTTTTCCTATTTTCCGCACCATGTGATAAATTCACTGTGTATTCTGTGGTGGGTGAAACAAGTAGGCTAGTACTTCATCTTTCCGGTCCACTTGTTCAATTTGTATTCAGGATTGGTGCCTCAATGATGTAATTTGCTGAGGCATTGCACAGTTGTCTATATGTATTTTCATCACAATTGTTTATATGTGTATTATTTGATTGAATGTATTGTTTTTGGTTTATTCAATGTATTTGTGAACCTTTGTAAATGTGGTGGTGTATCTTTTGATGCTGAAAAACCTGGTTCATAATCTTTCATAAAAAAATAAGTGACTCAACACAAATGGTTGTTCAGCCTAGCAATTGATTATACTAGGCGTGCATTGGTTTCTAAAAACGTTAACTGTCCGGCTCCTTTGTTTGTTTATTCTATAAGAGTGGTCCAGGCCGGTCAGGGACAGGACCCAAGCCTTTCCCCTTTTCCCTGAGATGGGACTTTGGCAGTACCAGTGCAGGCCCTGTTACTAAGGGGGGTTACACAGATGGAGGCCGTAACCTGCTAGCACCCTCGGTCACTGTTCACCACGGTAAAACAGATGTATATTATTATAACCGAGAAGTGACTCGCTTGCAGCTCCTGAATCTCAGGCCCAGACGCTCGTGTGGCCAGTAGTCTCCGTTGTGAGCGGAATGATAGTGACGTCAGGGCCGTGAGTTCGATCCCCGTGCGGGGGACAACTGTTACATGAAGCGGGGACAAAATGCAGTGATGCACGGGGCTTGTCGTTTTCCCGTGCCCTGCGCTGCCCTGGGGGGAGGGTATCACGGGCGACCCTCCTTCCCCAACCCCCCTCCGTTTCACATGGGGCATGCCAGCGAGCGCCTCGAGTGGGTGGGGTAACCTGGTGCGTGGTCACTGTTGTGATGTGGCCGCGCGTGCACTAACAGGGAGGCACAATTGCAGCACTTTTGAAAGGCGGTGAGAGAGCCGCCGGCCGCTCACCCACTCGTCCCTTACACCTCACAGCACACGTATTCAACTTTAGGCATTTCTGTTTTGCTGGACTGCCTTATCTCGTTCTTCCCCTCAGGTCCACCTCTCGCCAATCTCAGCCTCTGACTCTTCTTCCCCCCACCTCTCTCTACCCCTTTTGATGTTTTTTTCTCCATTCACTCTGTAAATATGTAATATTTAATTGTCCAAGCCTAATCACTGGTAAAATGTAATCATGAGTAAATTTACTATTTGTATATATATATATATGTATAACTCTAACCACTAGTATATGTAGTAGACCTTTGTACTTACTACCATTCCTATGAGTTTAGAGTTTATCCGTTTGTATCTCTTCCTTGAGTGACTTTACAACTTGTACATTAGCAATTTTTTTGTGTGTTTATCTCTTCGTTGTGTGATTTTAAAACTTGTACATTAGCAAATTTTTCCTGTTTGTATCTCTTATGTAACTCGTGTAATCCAAAGTCCTTATGTAACGCAACTGGTTCTTTTGTAAATCGCTCTGACACCTTCGGGTAATGTTCTCGCTATATAAAATCGCATTAAATAAGTACATAAATACAAATAGGAGCTTTACTTATTATGTTTTTGCGAATGTGGCCCGTTAGGTCCATTGTTCTGTAAGCTGTTTCGCATCTTCTGGTGTAGCCTAAAAAAGTGCACGTTACATAGTGTGAATGCTTTAATGAAGCAATTAGAGCCAATTGTGCAGGCCGAGAGGATAACAGGTGTGAGTATTGGAAGAGAGTCCTGATCAGGCACTGAGAAATGTTAATAAATTGCATTGATAGTCTACTCGTATCGGTTTTTCAGTTCCATGTGCAGCATTGCATTATACCGCGCATTTTGGAGGCATCAGAATAAGGGCTCACGTGCGTTGGCGAATTTCCTGCTTTGTGATTGGCTGAGGAGGAGACAAGCAACGCTTCATGCTTAAGAAACAGAGTTAAGTTTTATACTGCAATAATATGAATCTGGCGTTTTCACTGGTTTTGCTTTTAAACAGAAGTCTCTTCTTATTTGACTAGGCATGTACTTTATGTGTGCGTATTTTAATATAAATTCCTGGCAGTAACATATTCCCTTCATGTCCGGATACAAAGATGTATTGCACTCTTTGATCTAATGTAAATAGAGGCTAATTAAAAAAATTCAGAGTGAACTCAAATGAACCGGTCTAATAAGCGTATTTTATCTACGTTATTAAAAAATGGCAGAGCACTTTAAAGTACTTTGAAAACAGCTAACTAAAACAGATGATGTACTTCATCATAAAGAGAAAGCATATGTTTTTTTATGTAGAAAGCAAAACCTATTACTCCTCATTAATAGATGTTTTCTTTTCTAACCAGTCGTCCTTGCATCCGTTTGTGCATGGGCAGATCTGTAAACAGACCAATGGCATATGCGGCGCCTTCACCCACTTCTGGCTTTTTGGCCACTAGATCTCCTCAGTCTTGCTATCTTACTGTTCTACTGATGGACATTGACATTTCAGCATGTAAACAGATGGGTCCCATAATCCCAAGGGCGCCTGGGTCACCAATTGCGAGGGACCACGTGGCAGCCCTACTCACCAAAAGTAGTGTTACCTGAAGCTTCAGAAGGTAAATATTGGAATTTTGAGGCCCCTGCCGTGACTGCAGTCAAAACAAAAATGACGTGTAAGAAGGAAACGGACGAGAGGTCTGAGTAATTGTCCACCTTGAGCCATGCTTTAACGCCCAGACTAAAGTTATGATTTTAATGAAAAGGGGTGGAGTGTGGCCTTACAGCATATACAAACACCGGCTTTACCACACACTTTACTCAGATTCCGCCAGCAGTGCTTACTGAATATATTAACAGAGATAGCTTTAAATGCATAATAAGATCAAAGGGGGAGAAGAAGACATCAGTTACACAGTGACTGTCTTGCAACAACAAAGAGAAGGCATATAGATGAGAGCAGGAGGCAGCAGAGGGACTCCTGTCACTTCTCCCGCCCTGCCTGGAAATCACAGGGACCCCACCCGATACCTTCAAGAAGTAGGTGCAGATACCCTTTCTAAGACGCGTGGTCAGATGGACCTCTACTCCCTGCCTGCTCTCGCGATCCAAGCCGGGGGAGGAAGTGGTGGAGGGCGGTCCGCGCTTCTGGTGCCCCAAGGGATCTCATGACAGGTGATAGTAGGAAGGCTTGGAGCTCCTGTGGATGAGGCCCCATTCCTGCTTGGCGATGTCCCTCCTTTAACAGCGGGGAGTATGTAAACAGTCCAGACTGTGCAATGGTCCTTTTAGAAGTCGGCCCTCTTCTACGGGCACGATTTAGGTTGGGTTTGTGTGGGTTTCAGCACTATCTCTTCACTTGGAGGTACCAGAACAGCACGGGAGACACCCTCATATGGCACAGCAGAGGCACTGACGCTACATTTGCGATGGAATAACACAACTTTTACTCAGTCAAATAATGTGCTCCAGGTAACTAACATGAGGGAGGAGCTAAAGCACCCTGCTCAGTTTTGCACCTTAAAGTTCAAGTTCTAGTGCTCACATAAGGTTGATGACAACTGTGCTGGCAAGCCAAACATAACAAGCATTGGCAAATTCAATAAGTTTGGACTTGGCCAACTAGCATTATGGTTAATTAAAAAAATAATTATCTTTCACTGAGAGCATATGCCCTAATAAATAAATATAAGGAAATGTGCTACGACCTTAATGTCGTGGTCACTTGCTTCCAATAAATGAATTAAATTAAAAAATACCCACTAAGCACTTTGTATTACAAAAATAAGGATACAACCTGGCAGGCAGCTATATTTTGAACATATATAGAATCCCCTTTTAGTTTGAATACACAGCACAGGAAAAATCTAATTCTCATTTGTGAAAAGAAATGTTACTCTTGGCTTTGAATTACAAAAAATGGAGACATATTTTAAGCACATAAGGATGACTACACATTTTAACAACAGTATAACAAATGGAAACAAAAAAACATTGGCAAAGTAAAGTATTGGTTTAACAGCCCTGGCACTATATTGCACTTCTTTTTATGGGGGTGTCCTTATATTACCAGGCAAAATGCTGGTGTTCACAGTGCAAGAGAGAGAACAGCTGAAATGGGCATACCACAACCCCATACTAACTTGAATAACTTCTTTAGGGCCATAAATGCATAGCCCCCTCTGTTTCCATAAGTACCTGTCCTTCTGCAGGTTTGATTATATACTTCTGTGTTTTGTTCAAGGTAGAGTGATGGTAAGACATATACTGCAAAGGTTGGTCATTCATGGTACCTATTCCAATCCTTTGTAAGACCTGTTTTTAAGGATTATTGCGGTTTAGTTTGTCTAGGGGACTTGTGGGAAACACAGTGGCAGAAAAGTTATAAACTGGAGACCATGGTACATTTCTAACGTTATCTGTAGAGAACTAAGACCTAAGACAGTAAGTACATATTATTAATTGAGTGTTACCAAAGGATCTGGAATAGTTCAAGTGTTCCCACGATTCTGCTATCGCTGTTGCTCAAGCGTTGGTCTCTTGTAGTGTTGTCCGAGACAATCAATTACAGAAACTGATCTTGCACCAGCTCAGAAGGCCAATTTGAGTAACAGAGGATATTATGGTATGCACCTTTGCTTGGATTGTATATATTTTAAACTATTCAGGAAAAAAGTAATGGAGCGTGTATGCAGAGAAAAATAAACGTTTTGCTGGAGTCATGCATATGTCACATATTACATGCTCACAACTGTAGAGCGGATATGCACATTTCTACCTCCCAGCAGTTCTCAAACCGCATACGTTCTCTTACTTTGAAACTTATAGCTCTTATTTTCATACATTAGTTTTCTGAATGGCACAAATAGTCCCAGTAATATTGAAATAGCAGCCATTCCTCCATAGCATTGATTCCCTTCCAGTATGCTGAATAATTCAATTGTTGAGGTGAAGCCCTTTCCCAAGTTCCATCCACAACACTAATTCAATACCGTTTTCAAATACTCAAATTCCTTTAAGTTAATTAATCTTGTTTTGTAAATCTTCCTAATGAACACAGTTTCCCCAGCCTCAATTATTGGGGATATTCAGGTTCAATCTGTGCAAATATGAATAGCAGCGGCAAAGCTGTATGTGTAACGCTATCTCAAGAGGAATAAGGAAGAGACAGGTCTATGCCGATCAATGGGTAATTTTCCACACTGGAGGATAAAAATTGAGTTGTTCAGTGAAACGGAATTATTCAAAGCATTTACACTCAGCAGTGACATCTATAGAGCGAGAGAGGTAGGGATTCTGACTCTACATGATTCCTCTGGTACAAGGGGCGGGGCTGCCTGCGGATTTCAGACGAGAACAGAACGCATGTGGAGACGGTAAACACTATGAGTTGGGTCATTAATATAGAAAACGGACTGCCTTATTTAATTGTGTGATTGCCTTTGAGACGGAGTCTGACTAGGAAAGACACAGCCATGTTGTAACTGTTTATTTGTATACGTATTGAAAAGATGAGTTAGTACCAAAACCCACTGAGAAACATTCTTTTCAAGACAACCTGCTTGTTAGGTTGAAACTGTCTGGTTTGCTATCTACGTTTTGAGGACATTTAGAAAGCTTCCCTTGGAATTCATTTTGCCCATTGCTTACCATTGGCTTCGTGGTTTGGTACTCATATTACTTGGTTTCTATTTGCTAGTTTTATTTGTTTTAGGCTGTCCAGCTTTATTCTTCCCTTCTGTGGTCCACACCTTATTAACGGTGTCCTTCCACCAGTGCCTGATTTCTGTAAACAGTCCTTGAAATCTGCTACTTATCTTGTCGCATGTGCTGTTCATTCAAAGACAGAGGTCAAATGTTTGACTCTGTCTTCCAAGGGAGCTTGGTGTTTACTTTTCTTTCTCTGATTTCTAAGTGAGAGGACTTATGTGACAATTATGCTTTCTACCAGGGCCGGACTGGGAACTAAAACTGGCCCTGGCAAGCTGCACGACCATCCCGCTCTTCCCCCCATCGGGTGGGGGGCAGGGGTTGCGGCCACGCTGTTTGCTAGGGCAAGTTTTGGACAATTTTGCTACCAGGGGCTGATACTGCAGCTATGCTGCAAACCGGACCCCGGTAGCAAAAACGAACTTCAAGGGGCCCAAAACTGGCCCCACCCTGGCGGCCCACTGGGGAAACGCCCGGTACCACCTGGCTACTGTGGGTGTGCTAGAAGGAAGGCTGTATGATGTTATTTTTTTGTAATTCTGAATTGTGGAGGAAACAAATATTTTTATACGGTCAAAACAAATCAATACACTAGGTAGATTTTAATGAATACACATATCTTAAATTTGACCATCCCAGATACCCATGTTTGTACACCTTGCCAAAGATACACAAGAATCTCTCCTTTCCACCGGGCAGACCTATTGTGCCTGGTATAGGTGGACCCACAGAGAGACTGTCACTCTACTCTGCATCACCCCACTCACTTTAATCCACACTGCACCACTGCACTCTACTCTCAACCCTGCACTACTCCACTCTACACCACTTCACTCTTCTCTGAAACAATCTACTCTACGCCACTGCACTCCACCCTGAGCCACTGCACTCTGCGCTGTGGCACTCCACTTTATGCTACTGAACTCTACGCCAATGCGATCTACAGCGATTTGCTCAAAACCAATGCACTCTACACCAATCTTCTCGGTACTTTACGTCACTTCACTCTAGGCCACTCCGACACTCTACTATGTGACACTTCTCTACACGATATTACACTCTATGATGCTCTACTGCATTAAACTCTACTTCACTCTATAACACTCTACTCCACTCTATGCCACTCCACAACTCCTCCACTCTACGATGCTACTCCACTCTACAATATTCTTTGCCACGCCATGCCACTTTACTCCACTCTATTATATGCCACACTACTCCACTCCTCCATTCTCCACCGCTGCACTCTGAGACACTCTATGCCACTCCACTTTATATCACTCTACGACACTCTACTCCACTCTGTTCCATTCCACTCTACTCCACTCTATGCCACTCCACGCTACAACAATGAACTCTACGACACTACTCTACAATACACTAGTCAGTTCTACACCACTCCACTCTATGACACTCTACTCCATTCTACTCCACGACACTCAACTCTACGGCACTCTGCATCACTCTATGATACTCTACTCCCTCCACGAAACTCTACAACACTATGCTACTCCATGCCACTTGACTCTATGCCACTCTATACCACTCCACACCACTCTACTCCATGACACTCCACTTTACAACACTCCACTGCACGCCAATCTCCTTTACGCCACTAACTTTTATCCATGTGAACAGAAGTCATGCTGGTGTACAACATGGTTAAAGCATATTGGCAAAGCCAAAGGCTTTTGTATAGGCGAGACGTATTCGCTTTGCCAATGCTTGGTATTTATTTGTGATGAGCGACCTACCTTCACATGTCCACTGAGGAATATTACAACACATCACACTAGTTTATTTGAAAATCTGTATTTTCCAAACTATCCTACATGAACTAAGTTTTTTTGTTTTCAAACAGGAGGTCCTATCAGCTGTGCTACAATCATGTTATCCCTATACTCAGTATGTTGTTTACACGTGGAACTGATTCATTGGATAAGAAGCAGGGAATGATAGATAAGCTTGTTTACAATCTACTGAATTGTTTAAGGAGGAAGAGGTGCCCGTTTGTTACTGGGATGTGCACTGTTAATTGGAAGAAACACATTACACCCACAGCGGAAGGGCATGGTTGGCTGTGTGATTCGGCACTTGGGTAGTTTTAGATGCCGCTTTGAATATGTGGGCAATAAATGCAATACGTAGGTCACTTACCGTCTCTCCACTGCGCATGCAGCACATAAGAGCTCTTTAGAGGAATGGTGTGCAACGCAGTGCTGCAGTGGGTGGAGGGGGACTACTTGAAGGTGCATTCAGACAAATGAGCAAAATGCAGTCCCTAAAAGTACAAGGAATCCAGTAGCTAAAGTTGTCTGAACCTTTAGCCCATTCTATGTTCTGATGAGGGCGGGATCAAAATGTGAATGACAGTTGAACAGAAAATGGATGAAAAGGGATGATTCGTATTTATTCATTTTTGGGATTACATGAGTCTGGCCTGACAGCTAAAGCAGTGTCTAAACAGACATAAACTGCAGGACCTCTTCATCAATGTAAGGAGGTACTGCAGTAATTTCGAGGTAGTGTGCATTTTCTCCTTTGCTGACACAATACATTTCAATTGATAAATTACGACTTTCTTTGTGTAAGCATTCCAAACTGTTAGGAGCTTTAGCTTGTCCTAAAAACAACAGCTATTCAGTAACTGCCCTGGCATATTAATGTGTTTACGTTCTTGTCGTGATAACATATCCTTGGATTCAAGGACTACATTTTTCGTTGACATTACAAGGATGTGTGCGTGCACGCTTTTGTAAAGATGCAATGAAAATACTGGACCTTTATCAAGCCTTTGCAAGTATATTTGTTTTAAGTTTAACACTTATAATCCAAAATTAATCTTCCGAACCCTTTGCATAACATTCTTCTTTGAGGATAGAGCTTAACTCTACTAATTGAGTCTGTTCTGTAAAGGGACCTTGCTCTTATCTTACATATTGTTGTAGTCCAAGATGCCGCATCATTGCGGTGTTTTCATTCTGGGTTGTCTAACTATTATCAAACACTTCCCTTACAAAAAGCCTGACCTGTTGGTTTTGGCAATACTTGTTCAGGTAAAGTTATGGAAGGAATTGATGTAAAACAACACAAGACAGAGGTAACTCAGTGAGATACCAGTTCAGAGTATACCGCACATACCGTTTCACTGTTTACCGTGTTATTCATTTTCTGGTTTATTTTCAAGAACAAGGTTTTATTTTGTATAATGGGTACATATCCTGCAGTTATCCATTCACAGTTATCCAGAGCACTTCCAGTTTTTTTTGATACCGGTACAAATAGCTAAATCATAAAAATCGAGAAAATGGCGATGATACACCCAATATTATATAGCAAACTATGCAGAAAGACCCTAAAAATAGAACATAACGTTCTGCAGCAAAACCAAAACCCAATGGAACATCGGATGGAAAGAGTCTCGCATGGTTCACCGTGCAGAATGACCTGTGGATTAAAATAATGGTGGGTTAGTGTAAATGCAACCCCTGACAGGGAAGAACATGTGTGTTTGGTAAGTATGCATGTGGCATTTGTATTGCTCAGACCTAGCCATATAGGGAGCGGAGAGCTGTATAAAGTCAAATGCAAGCATGATGTCAGCGAGTGTTAGAAAGGGTAGCTGGTTGCTAGACTGCTACTGTGCAGTGATGTAGTGTTCTTCATGCAGGTGAGGCTTCAATTCTGTTCTAAGTTGGAGCATACTTGGGGCAGTACTGTTGGATATGGGGATGTTGTTCCAGATCCTGGGTGCATTGGTTGAAAAGTTCTAAGGTCTTTTTTTTCTTTTTTCACTTCTTAGTGTCCAGTCTGACCGTGGCCTAGTTGCGGGTGTGCCGAGAGCCCTACTGGAGATAACAATCCAGTGCCTTCATGAAGAACCTAGTGCTGGTGTTCAGCTTGCTTGTGGCAGACAAGGCATGTAAGTGAGAGCGCGACTAAAAATCCAAGCACTTCCCTGCACTGGCACCTCATACAGACAAATGCTCGATGCCCATCTGTTATCAGCTGGATAGAGAAGTCTCATTGCCTGGACTACCTTTACAGCTCATCAGGGAGGCCTAACAGGATGAGACTAACTAAGCAGAAGCCATTATGCATTTTGCCATCAGATAATAATTGCTTTTATTATAACTCTCCTAAACCTTAGGCATTCACAATTACCATGTAGGAGAAAAATATAAAAGCGGTTGGTATTATCCCCTCAAGCACAATGCACAATAAAAGCTAAATAAATAATAAACTCAGTCATCATTAGATGCTCATTAGTAGACATATGTGCAAGATAAAATCAAAGACGGCAACACGAGGTCTAAGGTTCAGGAAGTATCTTCTTGCTGTAACCATGGTGAGGAAAGGAAACTGTGAATCGAGAATACACCAATATAAAACACACAAATTTCAGGTTTGTGTTAGATAGAAGTCACTGTTGCCACTATACAAGGTTCCTGGCGATACAGTATTGATTACATAGTTCTCATTCTCACAAATACGAAGGCTCATTGAAAGAGGGTGTAATCCCCACCTCTGCCCATCTTTTTGGTAAGTGGTTTTCCAGCCTTGCCCCATGGTGTGCGCTCCGAAGCTTCAGGCACCTAGGCTATGGCAGCTAACCTTCCCCCTAGTGTGTATGTCCTTGCCTCCAGGTCAATACTATCTTCATTGATGTCTCTCGGCACCGTCTCCTTCCCTCACCTGGTCACACTCCATGTGAACACTTCCCCAGAAAAAAACGAGATAAATAGAACACTGTGCAATACACTTTCTTAACCGTATGATGTTTCTCATCTTCTCCCAGGTGGATGGAGTGATCTATTACTACAGTCTTGGCTTACAGATTCATAAGTAGGTATAACCTCCAGGACTTAAGTGTATCACGTAAAATGGCCCAACTACATGAGGTGTCAGCCTGTACTTAATGTATAAAGCCTAATCAAGGATTACAAAATCAATGCTAGCTCAGTGCTCCCTGCACACACATGCTCTTTGTCCTTCCTAATGATTTATCAACCAAAGGGGCCTCAGCCACCTTTGCAAAATCAATACCTTGTTGCTTCTTATGTTACTAATAGATAAATAACACCAAACCCCAAGTATAGGAAAGTAGGATCTGCTTCCTATGGTTACCCCCAGTTTTTGCTTGATGTGAGGCTGTTTTTGACTAGTCTGACTGGGATCCTGCTAATGAGGACCCCAGTCTATCTGCTTTCTCCTTAACCTGCTATGCTATGCACTTAGGTACATTCTAGATTGGATTCTGGGGTACCCTTGTCAGTCCCTAGTATATGGTATACATGTACCAAGGGAATAAGTACCTCAGAGGCCTCCCATGGGCGGAAGCATGTAGTATGCCACCCATGAGAGGCCAAGTAAAATGGACCTACAGACCTGCCATTGCAGTCTGTGTAAGTTGGTGCATGCCCCACTTACTTAAGATATAGGTTTACTGCACTTAAAACCTATAAGTCACCCGTATAGCAGGCCTGTACAATCCTGAAGGCAGGGTGCTTCGTTCTAAGTGAGCGGGTGCCACTGCATGAGCAGGACACCCTTGCAGCCTACAAAATCCATTCTCCAGGGTTGTCAGTGAAGTAGCCATATATGACATACAGAGGGAATGATGTGACCGTGTAATGATCAACTCTAAAACAGCTGAAAAAAACCCTATTGTGTTTGGTGTTAAACATGTTGGAATCATACCCCCACACCGGTAACCGGTGTGGGCGGTATGATTCCACCCCTCAGAAGTGAGCTTTGTTGGGTCCCTGGTGTTCCCGGTTCCAGCTTTCTAGTCCCTGACAGCACAAAATGGTTGCTGCCAACCAGAGACACATTTCTGCCCTCCTGCTGCTGAGCCAAGCTCAAGCAGGGAAAGGCAGAACAATAGGCAAGTGCATGTGCTTGTTGGCAATTTCTGAACAAGTGCATTGGGCTCCGAGTAGCCCCAACCTCTGGCACCATTTTCTATCAAGAACTTCAACCTCATCACACGGAGTGCTCAGTGGGCTGTTTTGTGAAATCGCTAGAGGTCCTCTCGCAACTCCTGTGCCTCTGGCCTGTGGATCCAATTGAGGGTCAACTTTGCTTTTCTTGGACTCCCCAGGGTGCTCCAAGCTCACCCTGACTCCCCTGTGTGTGGTGAGTCTCCTGGTCTTTGCTGGTCCGAATTGTACACTTTCTTGACTTTCTTTGTGGGTTGCCGTTAACAAGGCTTGTTGGTGCTCCAGCGACACTGACCCCTCAGCACTCGACATCCTTCATGGGACAGCTCACATCTGGCTCCTGGTCATCCTGGATATCTCCTGGTCCCTGCAGCTGCAAAGTCAAGGACTTCATCAACCAACCTGAAGCACCTGACATTGGTGGGCATTCGTCTACCGAGCGCCCGATCACCCCCAAGTGACCCAGACTCTGTCCCCTCTGCTTTCAGGTACTCCTCAACAAGAATCCACCTTCGGATTCCAGCGGACACTTTTCTCCCTTCCAGCAGCGGCTCCTCTTCAAAGTCCTCCATTGGGTTCGACAGCGGTTTCCGATGCCAATTCAGCCCTATGCACCCGGCTTCCCTGGGATAGGTAAATTGGGTACCTCAGTATCCATGGGTGGGGTGGCTCTCCAACCTTCTGTCTTCCACAGGGTCTCTTCGAAGTCCACTGGGAAGGGTCCTTAAACTCTAAAACGTCAACCGCGACTTGCCCATAAGACTTGTACGGAGTATGCGGCGTGCTCCCACACTGCACATGCACTATATGGGGCCCCATCAACTCACCTTGGATGTTTCCTTGGGGTCCCAGCAATTCTACGTCATCCTGACACTGTCGTGACTTAAGTCGTGGTTCTTATACAACTTACTTAGTATATGGTTTGGTCCCCTCCTGGGCCCACTGTGTATTAGTGCTATTTACTGTCATTTCTTTGCTAAAGTATTGTGTGCTTTGTGATTATCTCCTTCTCGGAGATACTGTGTCATACTAGCGTTATACTAATAAATACATATTTTTACTCTTCAGTGGCAATATTGATAAACAATAAATCAAGATTCCCTAAGGCACGGTCACCCTGTCGGTCTATTTCCTTCCTTACCCCAGACTGGTAAAATATCCCCACATCAACAAACGCCTCACTACGCTGTAACGATCCTTAACATGTACTGCTTACGCCAGTCTCTAGTCAAACCATCTTTTTCAGTGACTCTGCCGTGGAGTGGTCCACTGATCCACTCAGCTCTTGGATTACCACCTCTGCTGACCTTCCTACAGTAGCCAATGTACCTCGTGGAAAATCAGCTCAATAGTCCTCTCAAGTCCAGTGCAAAAACACAAATGTACACAGAGCACCGAGCAAAGAATGTAATACATTTGATATTTCTGTCACTAAAATGTCAACTGAAGAAAGCTTCCATTAAAAAACAAAACCCTGTGGTTCCTTCACTGCAGAAGAAACAATTTACACTCCTGCATGCCTGCGCTCTACCTCTGCATTCAATCCTCTCACGAGTTCTGTGTTTTTGTGCGGGACTCACATACATTTGTGATGATATTTCGGTTAGTTCTCGAGGGGAGAAGATTTGCTCTCCCAGCCTGTTTTTGATAATGTCAGCCAATTAGGAGGTTATGTTCACAACTACATTTTCCTATTCTGATTTTCCGCGTTGTATCCAGGACAATATGCTTCCATGACGACAAGCAGTGAAAGACCTGTTATTGAAAGCACTTGAAACTGAAGGTTTTGGTCTGCATTGCAACCTGGATGTGCGTAGTTGTGCAGGCGTTCAAACCTCCCCTCAAGGGCACCACAGCCATTACAGCTAAGAGTTGAGAAAGGCATACTATCATTTTCGACCACATTGTAACATTTATTGAGTGACTCTGGCACAGATTGTACAATGCAATTAAAAAAAAGAAAATGTACTACCCAGAGAATGGCAAACTGGGCAGCGAGAAAATAATTGGTCGGCTGTCTGTTAAGGTGAACAATGCATCACCAAACATGAAACAAAGTTAAATGCTGTGGACACTTCAAGAGCAAACGAGATTCAATGCAACATATATCAATGCTGGCATAAGAAACACCCACCTTACCATGAAAACACTACTGCCTTCCGGTGACGTAATGGATACAGTTCAAAGTTCTCTGTGATGTATGCAGGCCACCTGGAGATTAGCTTATCTTATCTGTGCAGTTGGCCCCTCGCTGTGCATCCACAAAGCACCTCCAGCCTTGTCACATCCAGCCAATCCACAAATTGAAGTTCACACAGCTACACATGGAGGGATGGGGTTCACAGATCTACATCTGCAGCACACTCTATCATTAAGACACACCCATCAGCCTCTAAAATCCACTCCCATGGCTACAACAGTAAAGCAATATGGTGGTTCCACTAGAAGATATCGCAAGGGACTGTGCATCCACTGAAGATACCCCAGCACGAGTGTTGAGTAGCAGTGGAGTTGGTGCTTCGCAGCTGTCTAAGGAATTGTGGTCTGACTGATACCACAAGGCAACAGATTCACATATTGGGTGGATGGAGCCATGAGAGTGCAACGAGGCCGAACTGCACGGCAATGGAAGAGCATCTCCCAGGACTACATCCTCCTCGGGGACTTGAACTTCCACCTTGAGAACAACAACGACGCCAACTCCACCGCCCTGATCGACAACCTCGCCAACCTCGGACTCAAACAGCTCGTGGCGACACCCACCCACGCTGCTGGACACACACTGGACACCATCTTCTCCGCAAGTCCCCACGTTTCCTTCAACCACACCACCAAACCCCACTGGACAGACCACAGATGCGTCCACTTCACCTTCAGGAAACCCACCACACACCACCACACCCAACAGAGCCCATGCGGCTGCTGGGGCAAGGTCACCGAGGACCAACTGACCACCACCCTCGCCCTGGGACCACCCGCAGACCCCACCTGCCCCGACACCGCCGCCATCAACCTCAAACAGTGGATCAACGACTGCGCCGACACCCTCGCCCCACTCAAGACCTCCGCCACCAATCACACCAACTAGAAAGCCGCATGGTTCACCGAAGACCTCCAGACCTCCAAGCGCACCTGTCGGAAGCTGGAGAAGAGCTCGCTCCGCGACCGAACACCAGACAGCTACACAGCCCACAAGATCGCCACCCACAGACACCACCAACTCATCAGGACCGCCAAGAGGACCGCCTTCAAGGACCGCCTAGACAACAACGCACACAACAGCAAAGAGCTCTTCAACATCGTGAAAGAACTCTCCAAACCCAGCTCCATCACCAACGACATTCCACCATCACAAGACCTGTGCAACTCACTGACCACCTTCTTTCACCGCAAGATCACCGACATCCACGACAGCTTCAAAACCGCCACCGCTGAGACCACCACCCCTGTGACCACCACCCGCACCAGTCACCTGACCGCCTGGTCCAACATCAGCGACGAAGACACCATCAAGACCATAAACTCCACCCACTCCGGATCCCCATCTGACCCATGCCCTCACCACGTTTTCAACAAAGCCAGCACAGCCATCGCATCCCATCTCCGGAAAACAATCAACATCTCCTTCGAGACAGCAACCTTCCCAGAGAGCTGGAAACACGCCGAGATCAGCGCCCTACTGAAGAAACCCAAGGCGGACCCCAACGACCTCAAGAACTTCCGGCCCATCTCCCTGCTCCCTTTCCCGGCGAAAGTCAGGGAGAAGATTGTCAACAGACAGCTGACCCGCTACCTCGAAGACAACAACATCCTAGACCCATCCCAGTCCGGCTTCCGCAACAACCACAGCACTGAGACCGCCCTCATCGCCGCCATCGACGACATCACGATCCTTATGGAAAAGTAGAAACGGCCGCCCTCATCCTTCTGGACCTATCAGCAGCCTTCGACACGGTCTGCCATCGCACCCTAACAGCACGCCTCCATGACGCCGGAATCCAAGAGAAGGCCCTGGCCTGGACCACATCCTTTCTCTCCAGCAGAACCCAGAGCGTCCGCCTCCCACCCTTCCGCTCCAAGACCACCAAGATCATCTGCGGCGTTCCACAGGGATCATCCCTCAGCCCGACGCTGTTCAATATCTTCATCTCCTACGCCGACGACACCCAGCTGATCATATCACTCACCGAAGACCCCCACACCGCCAAAACCAAACTCCACAGAGGAATGAAGGCCGTCGCCGAATGGATGAAGGACAGCAGGCTGAAGCTGAATTCAGACAAGGCGGAGGTCCTCATCCTCGGCCCCACCCCCTCAGCCTGGGATGACTCCTGGTGGCCAACATCGCTAGGAAAACCCCAGAACCCACCGACCACGCATGCAACCTGGGGGTCATATTCGACTCCGCCCTCTCCATGACCAAGCAGGTCAACGCCGTCTACGCTACCTGCTTCAACACCCACCGAATGCTCCGCAGGATCTTCAAATGGATCCCCTCCGACACGAGAAAAACCGTCACCCAGGCCCTCGTCACCAGCAGGCTGGACTACGGGAACACCCTCTACGCAGGAACAACAACCAAGCTCCTGAGACGGCTGCAACGCATCCAGAACACCTCGACAGGACTGATCCTTGACGTCCCCCGACGCAGAGAGGCCTGCATTGGCTCCCCGTCAACAACAGGATCACCTTCAAACTCCTCATCCACGCACACAAAGCCCTACACAACGCCAGACCAACATACCTCAACAACCGACTCAGCTTCTACACCCCCACCCACAGCCTCCGCTCTGCCAACCTCGGACTCACCACGGTTCCACGCTTACGGAAAACCACCGCCGGCGGTAGATCCTTCTCCTACCTCGCCGCCAAGACCTGGGACACTCTCCCTACCACCCCAGGACAGACCCAGGACCTGCTGGCCTTTAGAAGACTTCTCAAGACCTGGCTTTTTGATCAGTAGCAGCCCCCCCAGCGCCTTGAGACCCTCACGGGTATGTAGCGCGCTTTACAAATGAAATGATTGATTGATTGATCTACTGATATGCTATTAAGGCCTCCTGCAATGGAAGTGTGACGGTCTTGAATGAAGATTTGATGCTGCAACTGCAGGCTGAAAAGTGCTCATGGCCCTGTGCAGCAAGACTTTTACTGGATACACAACACCAAAGAAAGAAACAGCTACCTGAGAGTTATGGGGTCTGTGAGACCATGGCAGGGAAAAGAAGGACAGTAGAAGGGACTTTCTTCACGCCTTGAGTCACTATCCCAGCTCAGACCTATTCAGAGAGAAATGTGGAGGACAACACAAATGATAAGGGTAATGTTGCTGACAACTTCCCCTAAAGTGTTCCATGCTAAACAGACAAAATTGAGGTTGTTGAGGTCTCAATGGAGGAGAAATTAGCAGCCCTGTCGTCTAGAGTGTCAGGGACCTTCCTTTTCAACACTAAGGGTAAGATAGGGGACCAACAGGCTACACAAATTTCTAATTATACCCGAGGCAAACTCATGAATTTCAACAATGTACAGCACCCAAAAACCTTGAAACTGAGGCTAAATTTAGTTTTTTAAAGCAACCACGGGAATGCACAAATTCAAGCCCTAAAGGTCTGCTTGGTGACACCGGAGAAAGACTTTGGGCAGCAAATGCAGGCTAAGCTAAAAGAATGAGGACTGCAATTAAAACAACAGCCTCTTTACCCACTAAGGCATCAAGCCGGGCTGGCAAAGGAATGGGGTGGACAGACCTAATTGTTTTATGGATAACCACAGACAGGGAACCGATATTGCTCCAAGTGCTGAAGAAGGTGATGTGTAGTAGGCAACGGCTGCCTCTTTTCTTAGATCTTAGCTTGGAGACTAAACACAAATAACTATTAAAATAAAACATGTGTAATTAAAAAGAGGAAGCCACAGGAAGCCTTCATGGAGAGACTGAACAACATCGGATGTCCTGCTGCAGACACACCCTACCTTCTTGATAAACCAGTGTGATGGGCCCATATCAGGTCTTTGTCCTGGTGCCTCCACAAAGGCTGGTGAAGGAAGGGGAGCTCATAGCTCCCTGCATATGGTGTAATAATATGTATGGTTTCTCCCTTAGTGTCCCCCCTACCCGTATCCCGCCTAGATGCTACACTGATGGCGAGCTGTGGTTTATACTGTTCAGCGTAATAATATTGATAATGTGATCTGCCTTCTAAGTGTACTGATACCGTGAATCGGGTTTTAACAATGGACTAAGAACAGTATCTCATATTTTTTTCAATATTATCTAAAAGGCCATTATTACCTTGCCCCCATCTATCTACCTCTCAGTAAACACAACATATCGCTCTGCAGCATTGCCAATGAGTAGACCTTTGATGAGCCTGGAACTACAGAGATGTTGGAACGAGACTTTTGGACAGCTGAATGGATACTTTGTTACTGGCAACTGGAAGAGGACTGGTGGTTTCAGTCTAGCAAATGGGCATACTATGCGCCTTCATGCCGGTCTCTTTCAGTTTTAGGCTTCTTTTAGTCGAAGAACAAGATCGCATACTGCCTTCCTGATATATATCTTTGAACCTTTGTATTATTAACTGCTCTTAGGCAAAAAGAAATAGAAAAAAACAGAAATACAAAAGATTTGCATAAATCAATGATTTTAAACTGTTTCTGCTGACAGTCAACCATGTTAGTTTTTTGAGCGGGGTGGAGTAGTGTGTAAAGGTGAATAATGTGTTGGAGTGTAGAGTGCAAAGAGTGGCATATCGTAGAGTGTCGTACAGTGGCATATAGCAGAGCGTCATGGAGTAGCATATAGTAGAGAGTTATCGAGTTGGGTAGAGTGGAGTAGAGCTGTGAAGTAGAGTAGAGTACAGTGGAGTAGAGTGGCCCAGAGTGAAGTGGCGTATAGTGGCGTAGAGTGGTACAGACTGGTGAAGAGTAGAGTGGTGAAGAGTGGAGCGTTGTGGAATGTCATTGATTGGAGTGTTGTGGAGGGTCATGAAGTGTCGGTGAGTGGCGTGGAATAGTGTGGAGTATGCATGGTGTGGTAGTGCAATGCCATTACAGACAACACATTTTCAATCGAAATGACCATTATATCTTCAGATACAGTTTTACTGATAAAACATACAGCACACATACGATAATGTACGGAAATGGCATCATCTTATGTACTGAGTTGTTTTGATAGTGTTAAAATATTTGTTTCCACCACAGTTCCGATTTACAAACAAAAATGGCTACATTTCGGCTTTCCTAATTCTGAAATATTTGCACAGTTTATTTAAAGACGTCTAAATGTTGTTGTGTGCTATTAAAACATTGTGTTTCTTTCCCAGAGCTGGCAAGACTGCCACATAAATCCTCTCACTTTGAAGTCAGACAAAGAAATCACCTGACAGATCACTGATGGGCAAATAAAACAACATCTGTTCTGCGCCCAACTTCCATGGATATTCTAGTTTATAAATATATATTGCCTCTAGCAGGTAGTCAGTTATAGGCTCTCACTGTACTTTTCCAAATGTGAAAATACATTAAAGGGTGTGGAAAAACTCTCAACAGCAGCATGCGTTGTTGGAAGCTTGATGATACCATATGCTTCTCCTGCCTTGTGTAGAATGACTAGTCTTAGACTTCCAAGATGTCACCTGGTGAGAGTACTTATAACTGCCAATATGCCTCAAATGAGCTTACATATCAGGATATACTAAGCATATTTGAGCAGGGATAGAATATGCACTGAATTGGCCGACAAAATTAACAGAAAGCAAAGTTGTGAGGATAGCATTTATCACTGATCCTCAATAAAAGCGTCTAGGTTTGTTTTCTCAGGACATCCACTGTAAGTGTCCTGGCCTAACATGATCTCTACTTAATGTCCCTGGACAACTGTTTAATCTGCCAAGCAAGACACAATAGATTGCCATCACGGTCTTTGAATGGTCATAGGACAGCAATAGAAACATGAGCTTGTCATCACAAAGAATTGCAACACACAATCACTCTAGTTTACGGGAAGAAAGACTACTGTCTCACATAATTGGAGATTACATCAATTCAGAAGTATGCAATCACATTTGTAAGACACAATAAGGTAGCTCACAGTGTTGGTGCACATATTGTAACAGTGGTTAAGTGGAGGCTCGCAGACCACAATTTCATTAGATAACAAGAAGGCCTGTGGGCTGATCAGGCATCTCCCACTGAACCGCATTAGGTTATTCAGTGGGAATGAATTAATCTCCCTGTGCTTTATTTCTCGTATCTGCCAAAACTGGAAGAGCATAGAAAGATGTTTAACATTATATTAATTGCTATTTAAGTAGAACGTCAATTTGCATTTACATCTTTGCGGTGCAGGCTATCCTCCTAAAAGTACAATTCTTCTAAGTTAAAGGTACCCTTTTCCTCTTCTTGTGTGAGTGTTTAAACGCCTGTCAGGAGATGCAATCATCACACTCACTCATAAATGAGTAGTAGTTCATAGGTTCTACTGCATCCGATTAGGTCAAATCTCGCATTTACCGAGATTAATTTGGCCCCATGGTAGCCCATCAGAGAACTAAGCAGCATAATTGAAGTAAAGTTGCTTTCAGGTCAGACCGAGAAGGGGGGAAAATAAATTAAATGCCCGATTCATTCTTTGTTTTATGACCCATAAAATAATTTAATTGTAAAAAGGCTTTTTCTCCCACTCACTGTTCATTTCTTCTTCTAGACTGTGTGCATTAGCGTATATAATTTCCTCATTTTGCCGATTTGAGGATGACCACTTCAAAATAAAAACAACAATTTTATTTTGGAGCAAACGTGTGTTGAGTGAAATGGCAAAACAAAAAACCCACTAACCCACCAAAGTTAAAATAATGTTTTAGTTGTGTCAAAAGTCAGTTGTGTCAAAAGTCAGTCAGGAAGGTAAGCCCACAGCGGGGATCAAAACGCAAGCACTGGAATGCCAATACGTCCGTCTGGGAAACATGCCAAGTTTGTTTTGCAAACATATGCAATCGAAATCAAAAGTTTAAAAGTTAAAATGTTGCGGGCTGGTGGTCGTGGGACGTGCAAAATAAATGAGTAAAAAGCGCCCATGTGATTAGTGGCGTCGCGAGGTCAGGTGGTACCCGGTGCAGAAAAGTTTCTTGTCACCCCCGGCTTGACAAAATGGCAAAAATATGTGTTTAATACACATATTTTAGTCATTTTGTCACCCCCCTCAGTGATGACACCCGGGGCGGCCTGCACCCACCGCATCCCCCTTCCTATGCCACTGCATGTGATCAGAAAAAGAGAGGCACACTCATTGTAAGACAGTGATTGGATGATGGGGGTTGGCCTCTAACTGCATGCGGTGGTGGGATGAAGCAAAGTGTATGACGCAGAAAAGACCAATGGATGAAGAAGGCTTCCGGATAGCTCCTCTATGTACCTGTGAATGTTTGTATTTTTTTTTTTAATAAATCTTTTTATTGTTTTAAAACAAAAAAATAAACAGACATATCCGGTGCCTTGTATACATCCAATGATAACAGGGTGAATTGGTACAAAAACAGGATAGACATAGAACAGTAAAAAATTCTTGGAGAGGTCCATACTATCAAATACAAAATTAAAATTGGCATCAGTATAATCGCTAAACAGTTTAGAAGCCTCCCACCCATAAATCAAAACAACAGGAGAATCATGGCAACCTGACACTAGAAGTTAAGGATCAGAGTCCGGATATTTCGACAATATTACGAGTAAAGGAAAGACTAAGAAAATAATTGAAACAAAGAGAAAAATGATATGGGCGATAACAAAAAGAAAACAATAAACCCATCCCCCCATCCTGCACCCCTGCAAACGGCTATCGCCTAACCCCCAGTAGCAGCGTGCCTGTTGCCCCAACTAACCAGGTTCTAAAAGAAGAAATCTACCAAAGTAGAAAAGAGATGTGGAGGAGGGCATATTCGTACGGGCTCCCGGTCGCCCCTCCCCCCCGCCAGAACCATGAATCCCCAGATTGAAATCAAGAAATCTATCGGACAACAAATATGTGTCTCTACAAGGGAAACTTCAAACACCGCCCAGCCTGCCTAAAGCATAAGTTTAACAGATCCCTTGTCCATCATACTTAAGTCAAACCCAGTCTATCAAACTCATCCTTGCCCCTTCCGATCAGACGCATGAGTCCCATCTGGACAAGTGCAAACACAACAATGATGGACAGAATGTGGATCAATGTCACACATTCACCCCAGTCCAAAGATCTGGGCCCAAATCCATCGTTTTTCCACTCCACACCACCCTGGGTTAGACAATGGCGATATGCAAATCAGCGCTGACCCTGTGCCCCATGGGAACAGTCCAGTCCGAACTACAAAAGCCATGTCCTTCCCAGAACGGAAACAAGCATCCGAGGACCGGCCCGGTTTCGAGGTAACACCTCTCATCAGCCCGGCTAGCTTGATTCCAGTGGTGTGGAGTAACTGGGACTCACGTCTGAGCATCCCCAGTACACTTAGAGCGGTAACTGCAAACACAACAATGATGGACAGAATGTGGATCAATGTCACACATTCACCCCAGTCCAAAGATCTGGGCCCAAATCCATCGTTTTTCCACTCCACACCACCCTGGGTTAGACAATGGCGATATGCAAATCAGCGCTGACCCTGTGCCCCATGGGAACAGTCCAGTCCGAACTACAAAAGCCATGTCCTTCCCAGAACGGAAACAAGCATCCGAGGACCGGCCCGGTTTCGAGGTAACACCTCTCATCAGCCCGGCTAGCTTGATTCCAGTGGTGTGGAGTAACTGGGACTCACGTCTGAGCATCCCCAGTACACTTAGAGCGGTAACTGCAAACACAACAATGATGGACAGAATGTGGATCAATGTCACACATTCACCCCAGTCCAAAGATCTGGGCCCAAATCCATCGTTTTTCCACTCCACACCACCCTGGGTTAGACAATGGCGATATGCAAATCAGCGCTGACCCTGTGCCCCATGGGAACAGTCCAGTCCGAACTACAAAAGCCATGTCCTTCCCAGAACGGAAACAAGCATCCGAGGACCGGCCCGGTTTCGAGGTAACACCTCTCATCAGCCCGGCTAGCTTGATTCCAGTGGTGTGGAGTAACTGGGATGCTTGTTTCCGTTCTGGGAAGGACATGGCTTTTGTAGTTCGGACTGGACTGTTCCCATGGGGCACAGGGTCAGCGCTGATTTGCATATCGCCATTGTCTAACCCAGGGTGGTGTGGAGTGGAAAAACGATGGATTTGGGCCCAGATCTTTTGACTGGGGTGAATGTGTGACATTGATCCACATTCTGTCCATCATTGTTGTTGTTGCAGTAACCCATCTGGACAAACCACCTTTTCCACAGGATAGTCCGAGTACGAAGAAAATGTAATAAAACGCAATGCAAGACAAAGCAGAAGAACGCAGGTGCTGTGAACATCGTCAGGTCCAGCGACTCCCTTCTCCGTTATGAACTCCCAGCATTGATTCACCCGCCATCTTGGTGGCTCCGATGTATAGGGGAGTGACGCAGTTTCATTCCGATAACAGTTCTCATCAAAAGTCTCTGGAATGGGAACATCAATTAGTCCTTCCATATTCAGCAACGATTGTAGACTTAACAATCCATTGGTGGCATCGAGTTGATTCTCGTCGTCCAAAACACAGGTCAAGGGCTCAGACACATCACACAGTACAGGTTCTACTTCCTCCATCAGAGTGGCCATCTTGGGTGTCTCGGCCGTCACCGTTTCTTGTAGTGGAGTAGGGTCCGGTCCAATTCGTATCATCTCAGACAAGCGCGCCACCATCGTCTGAATGCGGCCTTCGACGTACACATGAATTGACTCAATGGCTGCCAACACAGTCCGTAGCGACGGATCACTCTCGGTCTGCTCCACTATTGTGTGGTCAGTGACAGTCATGATTACTTCCCCCATCAAGTTCAATCTTTCAGAGGGGAACGGGCGAATCGGGAACGGTCGACCGCAGAGGGAGACTCATCAGTTGTACAGATGATATCTAAAGTACGCCACTGCAGGCGGAGACCCTGACCCAGCGAACCGCCATCCACCGCTGCAACCATTGGGCTGTCACCCCTCCTCCGACTTTCACCAGGGCAGCCAAACGTCATCCACATCAATCCAAGAAAGCGAAAATAATTTTTTTCCCCCACTCCGGTGGACCGGACCCAACCACACCACCACAGCCGATGTTGTTGAACTGAAACCCGGATGGGCCAGTACTCGAGACCCCGGCTTCTGGGCAGATCTAGGCCGCAAACTTCCACTCGACATATCTTCGTCAGCCGAACAGGTAGAAGTCTCAGGATAGCACCTTTAATCTCACGGCAGGTTCATACACACGGTGGCTGGGCGCAAGAACAGGATAAATGACAGGATATTCCAGCGGGAGTCGGAGGTCGGCGGAGCGGGGAGCCTATGCGGCCATCTAAGTTGCTAGCGTAGCTCCTCCCCCTGTATTTTTTAAATATTATTATCACTTTTATTTTAAACATGAGGCTGCCTCTAGGCCAGACCTAAAAATGACCACCTGAAAACCGATTTGAAGACGGGCTGATGAAAGGTATGCACAAAAATAAGACTGGCATCAGGCCGGACAAAGAGCCATGTGAAGATGCAAGGGTAGGCTGGAGATACTAGAGACTAGAAGATGCAGGAGTTTAAAGTGGTTGCTAACTTATAGTGAGTTACAGAAGAAAGTGAGTGGGTGTTTAAGGAGGCGAGAACTTAAAACAGGATGAATAACAAAAACCTCCCAGAACACATACAAAACTTTGGCATCAAAAAGCAACCAGGCAAATACATCTGTCAGAAATAATTTGTTAGAAAAAGATTATTCCAAACACAAATTTCCAGATGCACCAATAACCGAATTACAGGTTTCCATATTGCAATCTTTGGATGGATTTCATCTCTAAAAGGAAACTATATTGGAGCGATCTCCGATAACATGTGTGACACTTCTACCATGCTGCAATAAAGCCACACAATTTTGCGTAAAAAAAATGGCTGCATTTGTGAGGAGTGAATCTCTAGAGAAAGTGCAGGATTTTTCTCCTAAGGGGTTTTGGTAAATTGGATCTAATCATCTGGTTCCAGAGGTTCTACAGAAGTCGTTGCCTATTTAACCATTGACAGGACCACGGATAATCTAATCCTCTCTTCCTCATGACAGGACATTATGAAAAAAGTAGAGGATTAATTGAAAATAACACCATTCCCCCTTGTCTTGCTCAACAGCGAGGGGGAAGGCAACACCGCACCACAACTTGTCCAAACGGGGAGGGGGCTACGTGTCCACTTCACCTTGCTCAACAGTGAGAGAGAAAAATGCTTCAGTCCCCCCTTGCCATACTACAGAATGAAGGTAGGAATAAGCCGTTCACTCACTTTCCTAAAAAATGCAAAATAATAAAAGAGTGGGTAAACGAGTGAGCTGTCACCTACTCCTGTGCCCTGTTCTCAAATGTGAACATGGCTTAGAGGAGGTACCAGCTGACATTCTCTTCTGCCACACGGAAGTTGGTCACCTGCCTCCCCTTTTCTGCACCCTGTTCCTCAACTGGGAATATGATGCAGGGGTGGGTGCCAGGTTGCCAACTCCTAGGTGACCTACAGCACTGCGCAGGCCTTGAAGGAGCAGTTCACATACCAACTGCTCATGCCCCATTTTCCCATCCAAGAAGAGGATAACTTCTCACCTCACAAGGGCAAGTGGGCAGAAACACACATTCTCGGGTGTAAGACAATCACACAGCCTTCTCCATACACCACTGCCCCCATGTGTGCATACACCCAACATCAAATACCCACATTGCAGCCACCATGCACCCATATAGCCATCACAACTACCACAGTACATCTAAATAATCACCACCATACAAGCACACATCCAAAATCTTGCAACTCCCCTCAAATGCCAAAGTACCGACAATCGTGAACCAACACAAACACCATTTACCAATGCTCTACAACAGTGTTTCCCGAACTGTGGATCATGACCCAGTGATGGGTCATTAGCTGATTTTGGTGGGTCATAAAAGTTCAAGCAATAAAGAAAGATTCTGTAAATTCTGTATTTATCTTATCACATTTGCTGCGCTTCGAAGACAGAGGTCGAATGGCAGGCTGGCTTCTGCTGCTTATGTTTTTAGGTCGAGCCTAGGCAGCGCAAGCGCTGCTCTGTGAGGCATGCTGTATTCAAGTATGGTCTTGAAGCTCCGCCCATATTTTTCATTGCCTTGTGTCATTGTCCTTAGTAAATGCTGGTTTCTGATTCGTTAATAGGCTTGTTAATCCCGCTTTAGTAACGCCTTGTCTTCATTTGTAATCACCCATGAGGACTGGCCCTTTTACTTCCGTTGTTACACAGTATGTCTTATTTAACCTGTAAGCACTATTTTCTTTAATACGTTTATGCTACTGCAGGCATGACATGCTTTCCTGCAACATTCAGCCCGCCATATGCACTTTCACTTTCCAAGCAGCCCGGGACAATGGTGGCCGCTTCTTTGAAGTGAAATAGGTATTGCATTTACAAGAGTTTGAGCTATTGGCATTGTAAATGATAATGGCTTTTATTTATGTGTTAATTATGAAAACATAAAATACATCATTTACAATGCCAATAGCTTAAACTCTCACAAATGTGAGACCTATTGCATTGCAAATGCTTGTTTTTAACATTGGGACTGGTATTTACAAGCTTGCCTCACTTTGCAGTCAGAGAAAGTAAAGTGAATTATGTGACAATCTTGCTGGGAGTGCATGAAGTATGAAATAACAGACTACAGGATGCCATTTTTGTCCCAATACAAAATGTTGATACCTGTAAATGAACTGTACACATTCAGCAGTTAGGAAAGCAAAAATTAAGCACATTTAAAAAAAATATTTCCGAAGTGTGATGGACCAGAACAATTCAAGACCCTTTACTAGGTGATGCACAAACAATAAATATTCACTGAAACACATGATCATTTGTGGCAATATATTTTTGTCAGTAGAACTGTCAGTGCAAATTTAGTGTCCATTTCAATGGAAAATGTACTGTCTGTAAACTACTGTGTACTACCACACAATGCTTTAGTTATATTACAAAATCGCCTGCTTCTTGTCCATTAAAGCTGGGTGGGTTGGGAAGGCTTGTCATACTATAAAGTGGGTTGTGGTTCTAAACTGTTTGGGGAGCACTGCTCTGCAATGTCCCTCCATACCACCATTCATCCTTCACATACATACAGACATATTCAATGGCTTTTCAAAAACATCTCACGGGAATAAATTAGAGAGGTAGATACCGCAGACAGTCAAATGACTGACTCAGATGGACCCATTTGAAAAAACAGCGGTTGGAGAAGGAAAGAGCTAATGCCTTAACAGCCTGTGTAATACAAAATAATTATTAGTTTGAAGCAGCAATTAAACGTCTGTTTTCTCTATTACACATGTGTAAGTAATGCATTTCCTTAATTATTATCTCTACCCACAGCTAAACAGATTACACAGACTGATATTTAACAGAACACAATACATCCACAAAATAGTCTGAAATGGATTTTTTCACTAAAAGAGCAAGTGAAGGTTTCCATTTCTAAGATTTTCTACTGGTCTGAAAGGTGCCAACCCATCTATACATGAATATACTTTAACTTATAAATGCAATTTACAATCTGAGAAATGGGCTTTTCTTTTCAAAGCTGTCACTCTGGCAGCATGTGAAAGATACTGTGGCTACAAGCATGGATTAATAGGAAACAACCATCCATGGCCCGTTGCTGGTGGAGGTGTAACGCGCCACCTAGGGTTAACCAATAAGATGTGGAGGTGTGATGCCCCACCTAGGGTCCTCCGATAAAAGGCGGCAGTTCCAAACCTCATTTCACCTCCGCGGCTTCCCTCCCCAAGAGCTACAGCAGGTAAGTTTAATGTTTTTGGGGTGTTTGGTGTGTGCATGCATTTATTTATCTTTGAATATATGTCAGTGACTATAGTGAATGGAATGTGTGTGCACACATGTGAATGTACAGGTGTGTGTGTTTGGGTATGTGTGGCCTGCCTGTCCCCTCCCTGGTATAATTACTGTTTGCTACTGGAAACAACATGGTTAATAAGTTAAGGGTGTGTACGCTGCGTCTGTTATAGCCTGGCATGGGGGAACGAGGAAGTCCGAGCATGTGTTATTGCAAGATAATTCTACATTGAACACCTTAATACAGCAACAGCAAAAAGACTGCTACAACCTGCTCAGTCAATTTGTTGATCTCTTTTCCTTGACCCCAGGTTTGACAACATGGTGCACCCATGAGGTGGACACAGGTGTCAGTTTACCTGTTAAAAGCAATATATACATTCTGTCAGACCAGGTCAAAGCTACCTTCAAAGCTGAGGTTGCAAAGACACTAGAGTTGGGAGTGATTGATCCCTCTAGTAGTCCATGGGCTAGCCCAGTAGTGCTGGTACCTAATGCAAGTCCCAAGGGAGGAAAACCAGAAATGAGATTTGAGAGGACTACAGAAGCTTGAATGCAAGTCACAAAAACTGATGCCCTTCAAATTCTAAGAGCAGATGAGCTCATAGATATGTTGGGGGCTGCAAAATATCTGAGCACCTTTGACCTGACTTAAGGTTATCGGCAGACATCCCTCACATCAGGAACCAAGAAGAGGTCTGCTTTTTCAAATCCTTAAGGCCACTTCCAGTTCAAGGTGATGTCACGTTTATTAAAACATGCACCTGCCACCTTCCAGAGGTTGGTGAACAGAGTACTGTCAGGTTTGAAGGCTTTAGTGCAGCATATCTGGATGATATTGCTGTCTTTAGTTGTACCTGGGAGGATCACCTGGTCCACCTCAGAGAAGTGCTTCAAGCCCTTTAACAGGCAGGGCTGCAATCAAAAGCATGTAAGTGTCAAATAGGACAAGGGTCTGCAGTACACGTGGGCCACCAAGAAGGTCTAGACAATTCTTGCCTGGGAAGCTCCTAAGACATAGACCCAAGTCAGAGCCTTTCTTGGCCTGACTGGGTATTAAAGGAGGATTGTGAAAAGGGATGGTATCATAGTGGCACCCTTGACAGAGTTAACTTCCAAAATGCAGCCAAGAAAAGTCATATGGACTGATCAATGTCGAAAGGCTTTTCACACGCTTAAGGAAGCTTTGTGGTGATCAGCTGTCCTAAAGGCACCTGTATTTAGCAAAGAACTTGTTGTCCAAATTGATGCTTCAGAACATGATATTGGGGCAGTACTATAACAGCTGAATAACCAGAGTTAATATTAATAAGTTGCCTTTATCAGCAGGCGACACCTCCCCAGAGAGCAGCGTTGGAGTGCCATTGAGATGCCTTTGCTGGGGTTTGGCCCATGAATAAAATGAGGCCCTATCGGTTTGGGAATCACTTCACAGTTCAAATAGACCACATGCCTCTCGATTGGTTGATGCATATGAGAGGAGATAACCCTAAGTTGTTGAGGAGGTCCATGTCCCTCCAGGGGACGGACTTTGTAGTGGAACGCAGACCTACTACTGACCATGCCAATGCAGATGGCCTTTCCAGGTTCTTCTATTTAGCAGATGAGAATCAACAGGGATGGAGTTAGTTACTTATCACCTTTCGTCTGGAGGGGGGCCATGTAAAGGAATGCCTCTTTTTGCATGTTCACCCCCACATTTTTGGACTGATGCTGCTGGTTTATGGACTCAGAGTACAACGAGGCATGCTAATCAGACTTCAGTGCCAGTGTTCTAACCCTTTACAAAGTGTATATCGAATTGGCTATCCCCAATTGGCAAGGACTGACTTACTTATAAGTCCCTGGTATATGATGCCCAGGATACCCAGGGCATGTAAGGTAGAGTAGCCACCCAGCACTGCTGTGCCACTCTGTGTGTGACAATGTACAAAATGGCTCCCAACCAGTCACTGCAGACTGGAAGAGCAGTGATAACACTGCTAGCTCAACTTTGCCATTTAAACTAATGGCAACACCCCCACTCCCCTAAAGAAGGGGTATTTAGACAAAAGGGAGAGAGCTGTATATTATTAAGTAGAACTTGCATTTCTATATGTCTTAACAGCAACACTTCTCAATTATCATTTTGCTGAGAAAGGGCGAGAAGCCCTATTGGCTAACACAGGGTTACCGGCAGATCCTTCAGTCTGGCTAACTTCTGAATGGGACTACCTAGCTGGTACTGTATCAAATTAATCATGACATTTAAGCAGACTTAATGCACAGGTCGAATTTAATGTCATAATTAATTAAATGCAACTTTCAGGAAGTTGGAACTCTGTGACCTAGTTGTCCAGGAGCCTCACACTGGCACTGGCCAACAGACAGCATTCTGTCCTCCCGATGAGTAGTGTGAATAACTCCCAGACTTAGGAACAATATCTGCCTACTACAGGTCGAGGCGTTCCCTCCCCTTTGCAGGAAGCCACTCAGCGAATTACCCCTAAAAGGAAAGCATCAAAGGCGAAGCCACCTTTGATGGTCAAATGGCATTCACACTTCTGAGAGGCTGCCCTTTGTTTAGGTAGACAGGTTGGAGACAGGAACAGAGAGGGAAGACCAGTGCCCAAACCGGTTTTCCAATTGGGCGTGTAGCCCACAGGTAACCACACCTGCAGAGTGGGCTACCAAGATCCTGACATCCAAGGAAGGGTCCTGACATCTTGAGAGGGGACAGAATAGTGCACTCTGGAATTGCAAGAAGACACACAGCCGGAAAGTTGTCACCAAGAGGAATGTGACCTGGTAGCCCGTTGGCAAGTGTTCATATCACCTCCCGGGGCACTTGCAATTCATGTTAAAATTGGAAAAAGGATCGAAGGAGGACTACCCAGCTGACCCTTGGACTACACAAAGAGAGGCTGCACCATCTGTTGGACTGCACCTGTTGCACCTTGAGCTAGCAAAGCGAGGACTGTGCCTGTGGCTTGGGGAAATGTTGTGCCCCAGACCAAAGGAGTGACTCAAAGTAACGGTCGACTGACCACTGGAAACCTCACCTCGGTCTGTACAGCATTTGCTCTTGACTTTGGTGCCTTGGTTCTTTTCTGCTGTTTTTGCCATCTCTGTAATTAGCGCCGGGAAGTTCTTTTCTGGGGCAGCTCTGCCCTTTAGAAATCTTTTTAACATAACATTAACAGACAGTATCAGTCTGATGCAAGGTTATCCCTCATCTTGATGGCCTTCGGTACATAAAGCTGTGATGTTGCCTTCTTCATCCCCTCCCCCCAAAGTGTATTGCCAGACTTCCTGCAGAGCCTCCAGAAGAGATATCAAACCCTGATCTTTCATTGACATCAAAGGAAAACAACCCTGCTTTCCCACAGGGTGTATTTTTTAGGGGTGGGTGGCACTTGTTGAGTTACATAAAAACTAATTGTGATTCCATTAGCGGGCAGAATTCGGCACGTTGTGCTGATGTTTATTGCCGGGAGCTTGTTCTGTGCTATAAAATCAGCACAAACGGCACAAAACGGAGTGCAAGAGGGTGCAGCTTCTCTCTGTAGATGTTCTACTCGAGCAGCAGCTTTCTCAGCGTGAACAATCGTGACCTGCTGCGACCGCCTGCATAGAGAAATCTCATCAAGCGGTATCCTAACACACAAATCAAGCTAGGGGACGCAAATTCTCACTCGCCAATTCAACGTTGATAAGCTTTGTGTGCGGAAAAACCTCCGCTGACGGCGGTTGATGGAGTTTTGCCAGAACAGAATGCAGAGTGGCCAAAACTCTGCAAAATCCACCGGAAGAGCAGATTTATTCACCCACCCCTAATATTTTTTACTATAAACATAAAATACAGCCAAAACTCACAGGCTGCAGCTGTTGTTGACCCTATGTAATCAATCTAAGAAAGAGCTGTCATGAGTGCGACATAGAGGGGCTTTGGCTCCAGCCTAATGTAGGTGGCTAGGGGTACATGTTTTGATTGGGCAGAGGTTGTGTGTTCACAAAGGAACACGCATTACTCCTCAAAACAGCTGCAATTATTATGTTTGTTTCAAGAACTACCTGAGCAAGCAGCATGCTGACTGCCTAAAGAAGTCTGAACTAACAAAGTGTCAAGATTACAATGTGATGGAGTTTGAACTTTCGGGTCATGCACATGGCACTGTAATGCTGTTTAAGTGTCTTAGATAAGTACATAATGTACAGTGTTTCTTTTTAGAATGGCAGCAGCACGTTTGGAAGGAGGGCAGCCATGAGCAATGTATTGCTGTTTCCAGTCCCAGCACCCTCCCCTTCCATTATTAACCATGTACTTCAGAGCGCAGGTATGTGTTTGAGAGCTATATGGCATACCAAGAGATAAGTCTACATGGACATTTACATCTGGCTTGACCATGCAGCTGTTGCCTGACCTTATGTGGTCAACAAAAAACTGATTTCTGAGTACTACTGAGAAAGGGGCATAAGCTCCACCCATATATTCATTCCCCGAGCATGGGGCTTGATTGTGCGAAGTCTATGTGCTACCACTAGAAAGACTGCTTGTAAAAAATTAAATTTGTTTGGCCTGTTGCAAGGATTATACTCGATATAGCATGAATGAGTTGTTTATGGTGGCAAGCTAGTGAGAATGAATATCAGCCTGAGTGTTACAATGAAGGCACAGCACCTGACACATTTATTGTGAATACATATGTAAATACTCAACATTAAAGCCTACAGATAGATATTTGAAGGTTTTCGTGTTGGTTACCTCTAAGCCAAACCACGAATTTCGAAGACTTGCCCTGTGAGAATCCTTTTTAGGCCTTCTTAAGAGAAACTGCATTTTGCTAAGCCACCTGTAATTTGTATGGCTTTCCAGTATCATGACACCCACCAGGCACACAGTGAACGTGTACCTGATGATTGCCTAGTGGAATAAGGTATGTTAAAAACAGTAGGTCTGAGTTGGTTCTAGTGACAAGCCATATACCTGACTGGCGTGATGGGAAACCTTATGTCCTGTGTCATATGTATGGCCTGCTTATTATGACACGTTATGACAAGTGCTATTAGTTTATCTTTTTTGATGTAAAAAACATTTGTTTAAGTACATAGGCGTTATTCCTTTTTGTAACAGGCTATAGGCAGGTATTTTGTTACATGTAATTGCACAGATTGTTGTAGTAGACAAGCGTTTTGGCATTGGTCATTCACTCTGACAAACCCTGGGGGTTTTCACTGTGAACACTCTTGTTAGGACATCTTTAGAGGGAGTATATATTGCGTTAAAAAACTGCATTTTTCTAAATATTTGTTATCTAAACTGTATGAATGGTGGCAAACAGTTTATGCACAATTGGATAGGCCTGTGTTGGTTAAGGTGTAAAGCCAATAGAGTAAAGGGTATAAGTCTTACCGGGTCATTGTAAAAAAAAAAGTCCGGCAAATTCCATCAGTTTGAACTATATACTAAACCTGTCTGCAGCTTTCGACACCATCTCTCGAAGCATCCACTTGGGCCGCCTGTGGGAGCTTGGTGTCGAGGGCACAGCGCTGAACTTGATCAAGAGCTACCTCACAGACCCTACATCCAAAGTCCAAATAGGAGCCTTCACCTCCAGTACCCAGCCCATAGACAAGGGTGTCCCCCAGGGTCCCATACTGAGCCCCACTTTCTTTAACTTGTATCTATCTCCCCTAGCTAAAATAATCAAAGAATACAGCTTTGATACAGTGTCGAATGCTGACGATACCCAGTTACTAAACACTCTTGGACCAGATCCCACCTCTACGAAACTAAAATTTAAACAATGTATGACAGACATCAATGACTGGATGACAATCAACCACCTCCCTCTTAACGCTGGTAAAACAGAGATCTTACTCTTCGGTAGGGCTCAACAATTGTGGACCAATGACTGGTGGTCAACCACTTAAGGCCCCTGCCCTTTACCTAAAAAGGGTAGCACGCAATCTTGGCATGATAATGGACACCAAACGTTCAATGTCTGATCACATCAACCAGGTAGTGAGCACATGCTATTGGCTAATGCGTAGCCTGAGAAAAATCTTTAAATGGATCCCACTCTCCTCACGCATGCCCTTAGTGTACGGATTAATTATCAGCCGCCTGGACTACTGCAATGCCCTGTTGGCGTCCATAAATGAAACACACCAGAAAAGACTCGAGGTCCTACAGAACACAGCGGCAAGACTGGTCCTTAAACTCCCCCCTCCCACTCGCCCTCTGCCCCCAGTCTGAAGACCCTCCACTGGCTTCCCATCAGAAATCGGATCACCTTTAAAATATGCTGTCTGGTACACAATACCCTAAATAGAAAGGAACCCCATTATCTTGCAAAGAAATTAATCAAATATCAGCCAACAAGAACCCTCCGATCAGCCAGCAAACATCTTCTAACCACACCAAAGACCTGCATTGTCCGGTATGGCGGCAGATCATTCTCCAAAATTGCCCCTACGATCTGGAACGCGATGCCCGTACACCACCGAATGGAAACCGACCATAAGAAATTCCATAGGCCCCTCAAAACCCTATTATTCTAATCCCTTCCCCACCCGCAGTTCTTCCTCTCTGTTTCTCCCGGTGATTGCTCGTATCAGCGCTATGAGACCGAAGGGTGATATATACGCTTAACAAATGTCGAATAACATACCATATATCATGAAACATTGTGACAAAGCCGGTAGGTCTGACCTACCTATAATAAAAAGCATGCCTTAAAGGCAATGGGCTTTTAAGGGTGGATAGTTATTATCTAATAGGATATATTGTTTTCTTGCAAGGAATATCACAGATTATTGTAGATGGTGACCAAACCGAACAAACCGTAGGGACATAAGATATGGACTACGATAATCCCTGCTGGGCTCTTTTAGGACAGGGAGTATTTTGCTTTGCAAACTGTAATTTTGTATATATTTGTAATTTTATGACTGCATGCCTTATGGCTGCATGGTGGGAATGCTTATGTTCAGTACAGCAGACCAGAGTTGGTTCTGGCGACAAGCCAATGGTAACCGTATTGGTCTGAGTGGTGCACATGGAACATTTATGCCAGAAGCCATAGGTCAGTTCTGTTTATTAGGAATAGGCGTTTAACAGTAAATTGTTATCCCACTATGTGACAGGGTGTAGGCAGGTATTTTGGGATATATTTAATCTCATAGATTGCCAAAGCATGCAAGGGTTTCGGTGTTGGTTACTCCCGCTGACAAAACATGAGAGCAGAAGTTTATACTGTGATAATTCTGTTAGGCCCTAGTGAGAGGGGCTGTACTTTCTTTTCACAACTGTATAGCTGTACATATTTGCACTTTTATAACTGTATGCATGATGGTTGCAAGTCTACGTGCACTTCAGTAAACTTGCATGGGATATGGTATCAAACCAATGGTAAAGGCTGCAAGCCTTATCAGTTCACTGGGCAAAGTGATGTCAGATTCCTGGGGTGTGATCCATTTATCATGAGAAGTTGTGACAAAGCAAGTAGGCCTGACTAACTTATCATGAAAGGCGTACACTAAAGGGAATTTGCTTTTAAGGGATTGTTTTACATGGTTCTAAAGCCTATTAGTAGGTATTTTGTCACATAGAATATCACAGATTGCAGTACCGGGCAATGTTTTATGGGGTCGATCATCTACCCAATCAAACATTGGTGATAAAAGATTTGGAATACAGTCATTCTTAATAGGATCTATTCATAGGGATTTTACATTGTTTTGAAAACTGTAATTTTGTACATATTCCTAATGTTAACACCTTACATCTGATGGTTGTCTTGTCTTATGGCCAACACTGTAGGTCTGGGTTGGTTATGGTGGAAAGCTAATGATAAAGGCTATAGGCCTGATTGTTTATTATGAAAAGGTAAGATTTAGGCAGTAGGCCTGACATACTGATTGTGAAAAGCATATGTTAAAGTCAATAAGCACTCAAGAGTGGATGGTTATTACACGGAATTTAACCCTGCAGATAATTTCTAGTTAAATGGAACATCACAAATTGCCTAAGAGGCAAGGGTTTTGGTGCTGGCTATCTCCTCTCATAAACCATGGGTACAGAAGATTTGCACTGTCAGAATACTTGCTAAGCCCTATCAGGAAGAGGTGTGGCACAGCAGCCAGGATGCCTGACTCCAAGCCAAAGGGTTCATGGCTCGATCCCCGGGTCCGGCGGCAGGATAGCCCAGCACCATGTTGACTCTGGGCAATAGCTTGTTTACTCTTACCGCCGGCCCTCAGCGGCGGGACCCCTCTCCGGAGGTAGCTGTGTGCTTTTAACAAATGCTGGTATTTCATTTCAGGAGAAACAATATTTTGCTTGGCCAACTGTCATTTTGTACCTTATGCCATTTTATGACTGTCTGCTTGATCCATGTGGGAAGCTTAATCTCAATACATAGACCCGAGATGGTTATAGTGAGAAGCCATTGATAACACTTAGGGGTCTCATTGGTTCACTAGGAAAAATATTTCAGATGTGATAGGTCTGATCTGTTTATTTACAAAACTGATGATAAATGCAGAAGGCCTCACATATTGATTGTGAAAAGCATATGCCAAAGTCAATAGGCATTTAATTTCTATTTTTTAAAGACTGCACATAGGATTTTGGCGTTGTTTGCAGGCTCTGATAAACCCAAAGGGTGAAAGATTTGCACTATAATATTTCTTGTTAGACTCTCTTCTTAGCTGTCTGCCAGGATCTTACCTTACCTAGCGAGCAACTCACCTGAGTGGTTATCCTGGCATTTAGAGAATGGGACACTACCCTAGATGGGACCTACTGAAGGGGCAGGTTTTCACTTCCTTTTGGAATTTTATGACAGCGCTGGTGGCTCTGATGTGAGGGGGAAGATTGTTCCAGGCTTTAAGAGCCAGGTATGAAATGAAACTGTGATGTCAGAGAATTTGGTGAAGATAGGATTTAGAGGAAGTCTGGTGATTTGGGTGGGGCCCTTTCATAGTTGGGTGTCTAGGTTTTCCAGGATGTTGATGGTGTTTGAGTCAGTGTGGTCCTTCAGACTGAAATTGAGGTCACTAAGGAGGATGAAGGAAATGGAGTAGAGCATGAGGGGGGTGATGATGTCTGTAATAGTGCTTCTGCAGTTGGCACTTGATCCAGATGGCCGGTAAAGAAGTGGTGCTGATCGAGGTGCTGAATTTGAAAGCCAGAAGTTGGAGTTGATTCCAGGAGATGTCCGAGGTGAGGAAGAAAAGTATCTTTTTTTATAGAAGATTGCGATTCCTCCTATGGGTTTGCTGGTTCTGTTCCTTCTTGTGATCTTGTAGCCGGGTCGGATGGCTGTTGTGATCTTCGATGTGTAGGCACATTTCAGTCAACTCACGGTGAGGAAGAGTAGGTCATGGAAGAGATTGTTTATGAGGTCACAGACTTCAATAATTCAATGCTGTGTTTGGAGAGTGATCTTCTCCTAATTCCTTATTCTGGACTGCCTGGAATCATGCTTTTTTACAGCGCATGTGAATAATTGGACATTCACAGCCATACTAATTGAATTTGTGAGTATTGGCAAATTATTTGTTTTCTGCAACCGCAAGCTAAGAATACCTTTTAACGGCAACCAGCATTGGCGGCATCCTTTAAACAGCGGGGGAAGTTCGAAGTTCCGTGCGCGACTCCTGCCTCCGTGGTTCATGACGCAAGGAGCTAAGGAACGCGATGATGTTATTACGAGAGGTCACGCTGCATAACCTTGCGTAGTGGCCATTTTGAACTTCAATACAAGCTGAGTCAATTCAGTAAACAAGTCACCGAAGCTCATAGAAGTGTCGCCTTTATTCGTTACAAGATTTTTGAAAAATAAAAAGAAGGAACAGGTGAGATAGTCGAGACACGACTATATTTTTGCTTATACTCATTGTTTTGGGCAATTTATATTTTGGCACATTGTACTTTGCTTTGATCACAATTCGTTTTTACAAGTTGTGGTCTGGGATAATTCATTTTAGAGCAAGAAGACCAATGTAATGCAGTAGCTGAACAAGTCATGGCACAACAAAATATAGCCCAATACAATTTCTCCATCAGTACTCCTCAACCATTCTGGGCTATATGTTCTCAACCTAGCATAGTGTGGCTAGAATGAAAGCAATATTTTGTCAATTATATATGTGCTATTGATCAAGCAGGGAAAATGAAACCTGAACAAAAAAAAAGATTATTGCTTCACTCATTAGGACCAGTGGGCCTAAAAACGTATTCTCGCATGCCAAAAGTCTCAGATACCACCATAGATGTTTTTCAATGTGCAATTAAAGACATGGATAAGTATTTTGCCCCTAAAGGTGCATAGGTGTAAATAGGCACAAGTTCTTTCAAAGGAAGCAAAATGCAGAGGAGCCAATATGGCTTATTTTAAGGCAATTCAGATTAAAACATGTCTGGTTTTTCTAAACGCATACAGTTGGTACTCCATCCTTTTGCCTTTTAATTGTTTGTTCTTTATTTAATATGACCCATTTACTTCTGATACGATACCTTGTGTTTTATTAGGTTCTGAAATACTGAATAGGATGACTTGAAACCTATGAAACGAGCAAAAAATAAATATGAGCAAATATACGTATATTAATGTAAAAAGAAATACTATAAAACTGGGAGCACTAGCTAGGATACAGCAACGAGGTGCACACTAAAACAACATAGGGTTTATTTGAATGGCAAGATGCCTACAAGTCATTCTGCAAATATTTTTCTCTGCATAGAAAATCCCGACTGCAACTTGGTCATGTTTATCTCATTAAAAACGTCTGAATATAATACATCTGCCGATAATCGCAAAAAACACAGGTGCATTTGTGAAGAAATCAAACTTTAAATGATGACGGAGTGATTCAACATATTTGGAAGGCGATACAGTTTATGTCAATATTCATCTAAGATGGATATTTTCCTAGGAGGTAGGCTGCAGGAGGGCAATTGTGTTTTTAAAAAGCCCTTCTTCAAGAGCACCACACCCTCCTTGTAGTGGAGTTGTTGGGTGAGTGGGGTTCCTATTGCTGGTTCATAAAAATCATTTTCTGAGCAAACTTTAACAACCACCTTGAGGCGGAATGGGATGCCTTGTTCAAGCTAGGAGTTATGGAACTCTGGGATATGGGGACCATCTGGTTCCCAAATTCACTTCACCCACGGAACCTCTAACACATTCAGAAGATGCGACTTGGTGAAGTGTTATGAGTCAAACCTCAGACATTTACCATTGGAAAATGAATCCTATTCCATATTCTTGTTTTAAATATGTGTTGCATATTCCTTTTGTTGTGTTTCATTTAATATATTATCTGTAGCAAGTGTTGTTTAGAATGTGGTCACCGTGTGCTGCTTGCCTGCTAGCCTTCATTCTCGTTCCAGAATCAGATCTCTTCAGTGCGGCGGCTGGACATCCGAGTATGGAGCAGTTGGATGGTGGGTGGGTGCTTGGCTCTGTAGCCGTTTCACAATACATCTCAGATAAGAGGAATTGTCCACTCAGTGTTAGCAAATCAACACTGGCAACTTCACCACAACAATATCCTCTAGAAAATGCACTCGCCATGAGTTGTGCTGCTCTGACCTGGCAAGTCACAAGGACAAGGAGCCAGCCCTGGTTACATCGATGCTAGCGACATCCTTAACACAAACATGGAGGTCATCTGCTGCATCAGTAGGGTTTTGGAGTAACTGAATGCAAGGCCTTGCATCATATGACAACAGAATACTGTCAGTGCCCTTGTTGAATGTGCCCCACCTGGGATCCTGTGAGATCCCATGTGGTGCCTCTGTGGTTTAAATTGTATGTTAGTCAGAGGGGGAGCCTCATTAAGACAAGTATTATAAGGAGATAACAAGGCCAATGTCTCATTCTGTTTCAAGCATCAGTGCCTTTTTGCTAGTACATATATCACACAAAAAAATAGTTACAGTAGGCTACATCCGACATTATAGAAGGCAGCAGCAGGGTAATGAGCATAGCAAAACCAGTGAACCACTTGTCTCTCTACACAAATGGTGATCTGTACTTGCCAGTGATTGAAATAAGCTACCTGGGTAAGTTGTTTGAAATCTAATAACTAAGTCATAGATAGTGGCAATTCTAGTTCCAGTTACTGTCGCCTATGGACTTTAAACTATTTGCCTCAACATTAAGGACTATGGGAAGGGCTCAAAAATAAATTTGTGTTTCTTGGTTCGTAAAGTTTCATTTACTGAAATGCAGAGCGTCATAACAGTAAGTAAATGGCGCATGCGTCAATTTAAGCAATAAGTTCATTTCCCAGATCTACACCGGACACGGTTAGCTAGAGAGAAAACTAAAAGAATATTTGGGAAGTGATTTATTCCGAAGTACGAGATTTAAAACTTAAAATAGTTGTGTTGCAGTTCTGCATCAAACTTTATTTTTAAGTGTCCCCTAAGCAGCACTTGCGCTTTCTCTTCGAGACATGCTGTATTCAGGTATGACTGTGAAGCTCTGCCCACTTTCTACCCATCTTTTTAATTGGCTGCTGTCACTGTCCTTTGTAAACTGTGGCTTTTCATTGGTCAATAGGCTTAGTAGTCCCCCCTTAGTACCGCCTCGTCTCATATTGTAACCTCCCATGAGGACACTCCCTGTTACATGTGTTGTTACTCAGTAGGCTTTAATCACAGCCTCCAAGCACTAATTTAATAAATGGTTTTCTCCTACCAGCGACATGCTCTCTCGCAACGCTTTTTCTATAGCATGGCCCACCTCCACTGATATAATGGCAGCCGTGCCTTTGATTTATTTGCAAAAACAACTTTTTTTGTTTTAAAGCGCCCCAATCCGCGCTATCATTTTAATGGAGGCCGCGCCCCTTTCTTTATCTAAAGAAAGGTGCACGGCTATTAAAGTAATTTCGAGTAATGTCACGCTTTTACAAAAACAAGGATTTGTCAACTTTTTTTGTATAAGCGCCCCATGCCGCGCTTTTACCTATTCTATTCGAATCATCCTCACTTCCTGGTGCTTCCTTGTGCCCTCCCCCTAACTCCTTGGCCTGGGCTCTAGGTCTGGTTTCTTTGTTTACGAGTCAAGCGCTGGATGGTTTTTGGGAGTTCAGACCTGCTATAGAGCCTCTAACAATTTTGACTGAAGTTTATTATTTGAGTACCCTCCTCCCGATTACCCATTTCCCTCTGGTTACAGACATGGAGGCACGTGCAGTCAGCCCGACGTTCTGATGAATGTGCGGCCCAGTATTTTACAAAGGTGCAAGGGCTGACACCTTAAGCCACCCAGGTTTGATTTTTAGCCAGGGTCACGTTGCATTCTGAAGCTTGTTGTCTTGCAAAAAAAAATGAAAATAAAATAATTTCTGATTTCCATTAGCTTTTGCCTAAAAATCCAAACTTTACTAAACGTGTCACGTATGAATTTGTGTCATTTGGCAGCTGTGGTTGAGGCGACCCCTACCACAATTGAAAAGGGTTCTTCCGTGGGCTGGATAGGAGGGTTAGGAATAAGAACAGATTTCCTTTCGATGAAGTCGATTGGTCTTGCTAAGACACTGCCACACGGCAGTGTTTTAGCATGACTAGCCTGTCTTTGAATTCTAGTAGTTGTAGTCCTGAATTTATATTTGGATTAATATGGTTTCGTGTCCCAAATTGTAATTGTAAACCTCGACTGGATGATCTACTAAAACATCTACATAAATTTTGGAATTCAAACCTCCCCCCTAATCTGGACCAATGCTCCCCTTCCTAACCCATCCCATCAATGGTTCAGTGGTTGTGTCATTGGTCCCAAAAAGTGCTAACAGTTGGAAATGGTTCTGGTAGAGCATTGGTCCTAGCAGGTTCTGTGTCTATTGGCCCAAAAGGTTGCTTCTGTTCACAGCTGAGGCTTGAGGTTGTGGTTGAGCCCTAAGGTTCAGCCTCTGCTCCCACTGGTAACTGTGCATCTGCAACCTGCCCCAACCTGCCAGCAAGCACTACGACTCTGTCTTGTGCGAGTGAGCCCTGTTGTTCTGTTGCGACCCCCTTGGGTGAAAGCGGGGCATGGGGTGCTTTTTCAAAAAAACAACACATTTGTCACCTTGATAAACAAATAATTTTTCTTTGTAAAAGTGCCCCATACCAAACATTCACTTTAATGGCGGCCACGCACCTTTCTTTAGACACGGCTCGTCTAAAGAAAGGGGAGTGGATGCCATTAAAGTGAACGGGCGCTTTTACAAACATGTATTTGCAATACAGTCCGTCTCGCATTTGAGAGAGTTTAAGCTATTGGCATTGTAAATAACAATGCCTTTTATTTATCTGTTTTATTTATTTTGAAACTTTGAACTTTTGAAATTTTGTTTTGAAACAACAACACATAAATAAAGGGCATTGTCATTTACATAGCTCAAACTCTAGCAAATGAGAGACCTATTACATTGTAAATGCTTGTTTTCAATCAATTAGGGTGTATTATTTTAACTCTGCAACTAGGCGGTTTTAAGGATCATCAAGAAAACTAGTGAAAGTATTAATAACTTCTCTTTGCCCTAAAGATTCCGAAGGCCTGACTCACAAAATGTTTAGCAATTATAAATCACTCTTATAACCATAACCATAAGCAGATGAATTTAGGTACACAAGTCGCATAACCTAATTTTCAGGATCGAGGATAAACTTACAGATCAAAAATTCCAAGCACGACTGAATAAACGTATATGCCTATTGGATTTAAACCTCCCCAGTCTTAACTTTATGCATACCCAAAATCATTCGAAAGGCATTTCAAACCCAATCTGAACAGCCATATTTGGTACTAAAAATGTGGGAGTTTGTGGTATGCATAAAGAATGTTAATAAGGAACAGGCACCCACATATTTTCTATGGACATAGTGGAAGGAATTTCGAGACATGAGAGAATATTAGCCCTAATGCAAGACTGCTACTCAACCTGCACATAGGTCAGTATAGAGTTTGCGCAGGGATGGAATGTATGCTTTTCAGAAATGTTCGTGCTACTGCACAGCAATTTTTTGTGACTCCCCAGAAAGGGTAACTTTTCAAATATCATTGGTGTAAACCTGCCTGTCAAACTCACTCAATTTACTGTGAACCTGGACCCAAAATCTTAAGACAGTTAGATATCCAATTCGCTACTTGTGTACATACTGTTTTGCAAAAATGCTGTTGTTGTAGGGAAACAAACTGAAAGCGTTGGCTTACTTCTCAGAGTGTAATGATGTAGGCAGGCTCCAATGATGACTCTGAGCCCTTACTGTAGTTAACTATTATTTATTGATTGTATCTCTAATAAACCCAAAGAGCGCCGAGCCTCCGCTCCAGCGCCCGCTCTTCCCGCTGTGGTTTTGCGCTCTCCGCGCTCAGCCACGCCCCCAACACCAGCAGCCAATCCTGGCCGCCTGCACGTCACGTCCGCCGACGTGCCGTGCAACATCTAGAGCGTCTCTACATATCTCCCTTTTTTCACACAAACATTTGAACTTACAGTCCGTCGCTCAAATCATAGTCTCTGAATCTCGTTGGCCTCACCACAGCTCTACCACTCCGTGTCCGTCTCGCAGGGGTGGTGTTGTTCTCTTCTTCGCCTTGTCTGTCTCTGTTATCGCCATTCTCCTCAACTCTTATCTCCTGCTCGCTGTCCCTTGCTTCTCCTTGTCTTTGCTCTCCTTCTTTCAATGTGATCTCGTTCTCCTGATGTTCTCGCTTCTCACTCTCGCATTCTTCTGATTCTCCACCTGCCCTTTCACAGTCCCACACTAGGATCTTATTACATCTGGCCATGCGGTCTTGTGACCATATGTTGCCGTCACTCAGCCTGGCCGCTCTTCCCTTAATTTCCTTCACCTGCAGGGGCTTGCTGTATTTGCTCTCTCCTTTTCTTTGCAGAGTGGGCAGCTTCACTCTCACCCATTCTCCTTCTTTGAGTTCTGTGTCTCGCACGTTCCTCCGGGCATTATAATGTCTGGTGTATACTGCCTTGGCTTTCTCAATGTTAGCCCGCACCACAGCAGGGGACCATTCACTTACTACTGTCTTTTCCTTCCACACCCGGTTGTCCTGAGTGAACGGTTCTCGGCCGCGCAGCAGCTGGAAGGGGCTGTATCCTGTACTTGTGGGAGTGATCCTGTACGCCCACAACATGTGCCATATGTCCTTCTCCCAGTCTTTGTTGTCCGAGATGGCTGCTTGGATCGACCCCATCACCACCCTATTGAAGCGTTCGACTTGGCCGTTCCCCGCTGGGTGGTATATCGATGTGTGCTTCGCTTGGATGCCGTTCCTTCCTAGGAAGTTGTCCCACTTTTCCGATCGGAACTGGGGCCCATTATCACTGAGGATAGACTTGGGTATGCCATCCCTCACAAAAGTGTCTGCCAGGAATTTCACTATGGTATCCGCGTCCATGGCTTCCTCTATCTTGATCTCTGGCCATTTCGAAAACCTGTCAACAAGGACACACACGTACTTCTGGACCCCTTGGGTGTCTAAGACGGGGCCTAAGATGTCGACAGACAACTCTTCCCAGGGGTTCTTTGGTGTTTCGAATGCACCCAATGCTGGGCGCAGAGGTTTGAGTGTCTTGTCTGTGCCTTGGCACCTCACGCACTCTCTTACATGTCGTTCCGCTCTTATGTCCATTCCCGGCCACCAATAGTTCTGCTTGGACCTCAGTTTGAGTTTCCCTATGCCCAGGTGCCCTTCGTGCAACATGTCCAGCAGTCGGGGTATGATGTTCGTTGGAGGGACAACTTTCTCTCCTCTATATACAAATGTTCCTTGATTGTCCAGGGAGAGTTCCTCCCTCACTTCAAAGTATGGGTTGAGTTCCTTCCGGACCCGTCTCTTATCCGGCCATCCTTGAGTGATGTAAGTTTTCACCTCTTCTAACGTCAGGTCCTCTGCATACGCCTGTGTCCATTCCTGAAGGCTGATAACTTTTTCGTGATCCTCCATTAGTGCCACCCATTCTTCCGTGCATGACTTGTCCTCTTCACTAGGTTCCATAGCCGCCGCTCGGCTCAGGTAGTCTGCTACCTTGTTCTTGCTGCCTGGTATGTGTTCCACATCATACCTAAACTCTAGGAGCTTTAGCGACATCTTCGATATCCGGGGTGTCGCCTCTGCATGGCCACTCGATGTCAGCACTCTCAGTAGTGGTTTGTGGTCGGTCCGTAGTTGAAATCTGGTGCCCCACAGGAATTGTCGAAAGCGCGTGGTGGCCCACACCACCGCCAGCATCTCCTTTTCTATCACACTGTACTTCCTTTCTGTCTCACTCAGTGTGCGCGAGGCGAAGCAGATCGTCTCCAGCTGACCTTGCCCTCGGTCTTGCATGAGGACTGCACCCAGTCCCTTGTCGCTGGCGTCTGTTGTGAGGACGGTTTTGCCTTGAGGGTCGAACCCTTGAAGGGGTATGGCCCCTGCCACTTCCTTTTTGATGATCTCGAATTCCCTTTGTGTGTCCTCTGACCACTTGAATTCTGTGTTCTCTTTCGTTAGCTGTCTCATATGATGAGTCTTAGAGGCAAAGTGCTGTACAAATTTTCCATAATACTCTGCCATCCCCAGGAATGACCTGACCTCTTCCTTGGTGGAGGGGGGCGGTGCCTCGCAAATCGCTCTGACGTTGTCGGCCTTGGGGGTCACGCCTTGCGCCCCTATCTCATGCCCCAGGTAGGTTACCGAGTCCATCCCTATCTTGCATTTGGACCATTCAGCCGTGAGTCCTTTCCCTTCTAGGATCTTCAAGACTTCTGCCAACTTCCTGTCGTGGTCTGGTATGTCTCTGCCCATCACCAGGATGTCATCTTGGAAGTATTGGACTTCCTTGATGTCCTTGAATAATTGGTGCATCATCTTCTGGAACACCGCCGCTGCAGAAGCTAAACCGAATGGCATCCTGCGGAATTGATAGCACCCAAACGGAGTGATGAAAGATGTTAGTTTGCGGCTATCCGGATGCAGAGCAATTTGATGATATGCAGAGGTCAAGTCTATTGTTGAGTACCACTTAATCCCCCTGGTGCTGGCCAGCATCTCCTCTATCCTGGGCAAGGGGAATCTTTCCACCACAATGTTTTTATTCAGTTCTCTCAGGTCAACGCACAACCGGACCCTTCCGTTGGGTTTCTTGACCACTACCAGGGGCGCCAGCCACTCGGCGCACGTGATGGGTTCTATGATCCCCTTGTTTTCCAGGTCTTGTAGTTCTGCTCTCACAGCGTCTCTCACTGCCAACGGGACATTTCTGGCCTTGTAGGCCACCGGGACAGCGTTCTCCTTCAGGATGATCTTGTGGGCGAATTTTTCCAGCTTCCCCACTGTGCCCCCAAATACCTTTGGGTATTCGCTTTTCCATTTGTCCAGACTTGGCCCAGCCACCTGGTCCGCCAGAAGAATTTGCTCCTTGCCACCCGGATCCAGCTTGATTCCTAGGTCGCCCTGATCCAGCCAACCCAAGACTGACGGCCCCCTCTCCGATACGTAGAGTTTACAGTGTGCTGACCGGCCTCGAAATTCGAAGGTCAAGGGTCTGAATCCTGCCATGGGGATCCGATCTCCGTTGTACGTGACCGGGCGGATGTCTAGCTTTTCTAGCTCTGGCCCGAGTCGTGGCGCAAATTTCTCCTCCCACACTGCTCTCTGGATGATGGTGAAGGGAGACCCTGTATCTGCCACCACGTTGATCTTGACGCCGCCTATAGCCATCTCCAAAACCGGTTTCATCGTGCGTCTACCTTCTCTGTCTAGAACTTTGCCCTCCGTGCTTAGTACCTGATCCTCAATGTAGATCACCGTGACTTCTTCTGGCTCCGAATCGCCGTCCGGATCGTCGTTGCCTTGACCCACACATCTCACCATGCTCTTGGAGGCCTTCTTCCTGCAAACCTTCTCGTAGTGGCCGATTATTCCACAGAACGCACACTTGGCGCGGAACGCGGGGCACTTCCGATCGTGCGCCTCGTGCGACCAGCTTCCACACCTGTAGCATGACTTCCTGTTGCTTCCCGCTTGTTTACTCGACGTGTTCGTGCTGCTTTGCCACTTGCTGGGCCCTCTTTCTGTTGGTTTCCTGTTTCGGTATTCTCTGCTAGTCCCCTCGTCATCCACTTTGTTCACCATCGTGCTGGACGCCATATCTTTTTTTGTCACTTCAGCGCATCGCCGTGCTAATTCCGCTCTCTTCACGATGACCAACACCTCCTTCAGTGTGGTGTCTCCACTAGCCCATAGCTTGTCCTGCACATTCGTGCACGTGGTATGCATCACCACCTGGTCCTTGATGAATTCCTCTTCCCAGTTGGCGTACCTGCACGTGGCTGCCAGTCGTTTCAGTGCCGCCACATACTCCTCCACTGTTTCTCCTTGCTTCTGCTTCCTCTGTTGGAAATTAAACCTATCCACCGACACGCACACCGCCGGTCTGAAGTGTTCATTGAGGTCTTCGAGCGCATGTGCGTATACGTCGTCGTCTGTGGATGTCCTCTGTTTCGGGACCAAGCTCTTGTAAATCCGGAGTCCTTCTGGGCCTAAGTTCAATAGCAAAATGCGTTTCTTCCTCTGGGGTTTGAATACCTCCTCATTCTCATCTTCCAGTACACCTATGAAATTGTCGATGTATTCTCTCCAGTCCTCCCACTTCATGAGGGGTTCTCCTGGGCGAGGTAAGAACTGTACCGGAGCCATCGCGTAGCCTGCTTGCGCGCTCATTTTCTCGCTCTTCGCTGCAGGTAGTGATCTTACTTGGCCACGGGGACTCCCTGGTGCGTCGTCTTGTTCTTCTCCACTTGCTGGGGTTCGGGGACTGTCCGTGTCGGCCCCCTCGGCTCCTTGTGAACCCTCCAGCGCGTGCTCACTGGTCTGCTGCACGCTGGGTGGGTCGGCGCTCTTCTCCTGCCTTACTTCTAGGTTTCCTGGGCTTTTCCTCCCTTTTTTCCTTCCTCTGCGCCACACCCTCCGGTGTGCCAGGCTCTGCCGCGCTCTTTGGGGTACCTGTTCTCCTGCACCAGGTAGTCTTGCTCCCCTGTACCTTGTGGGGTGGTTCTGAAGCTTCTAGTGCTTGCTTGTCGCATAGGGCTGAGTCAGTGGTTCTGCCTTGCTGGGGGGTCTTCAATCCCACCCTCGTCGCCACTGTAATGATGTAGGCAGGCTCCAATGATGACTCTGAGCCCTTACTGTAGTTAACTATTATTTATTGATTGTATCTCTAATAAACCCAAAGAGCGCCGAGCCTCCGCTCCAGCGCCCGCTCTTCCCGCTGTGGTTTCGCGCTCTCCGCGCTCAGCCACGCCCCCAACACCAGCAGCCAATCCTGGCCGCCTGCACGTCACGTCCGCCGACGTGCCGTGCAACATCTAGAGCGTCTCTACACAGAGAAAGTCCAAAAACAATTTTCAATCATTTAAATTAATAAACATTGTACAGGATGTGTCCCTCATAGTTACATGTTCTCCTTTAAAACGAGTTAAAGTTAAAAAAACATTCCATAAACACGTTATCCCACTGGAACGTGAATGCAGTGCAGCGCCGTTAATGACGACATTTCTGCCAAACAGGAGAGCAGCTCCATATGTGGCCCGCAGTGCACAATACTGCATGTTGACTATTTAAGAAATGCATCGCTAGTCCACTTTTGATCCTGATATCCATATAAATTAAATGTCTTCTGAGTAATCTTCAAATGTGAAAAAATAATCTTAACAGCAGTGGCTGCCGTAAACAAGGAGAATTTTTCATAAAGGGACAAGAATCGCAAGGCATTCATGTGAAATTCACAAAATGTTCAACTTCTCAAAATAACACGAGTTTACTTAGCTCGGTTATAAAAAAAATCCTTCTCCTGAGAATGTTCGGTACAGTGTTGCCCTGGGAGGCACAGCGCGCATATCCAAAATGGCACCACGAGGATCGCTTACTGCTGCCAGAGTTCTAGAGAACGTTTTCACCAATTAGCACAAGGGTACTGGGGGGAAAGGAGGTTAAATACGCACAATTTCTAACTTGTGTAGTCCAAACAGACTCCCATAGGTGCTCATTCTCCTTCTCAAGCAGTTCAAGTGTAGTGCTGTGTTTCCAGATTGTGAAGGAAGATGGAAATATTTTGGCACAGGGCCATAACAGTGAGAGAAAGGGGGGTGGAGGTTATGCCCCAGGCCTTGCGCTTTCTAGGGTCCTGCTGCATTCTTTCTGCAACATTTTATAGATTTTCAAGCCTGCGGTCTTTGATAATATTGAGGCAGCTTGGGCAATCACACCACAAGATGGCACCGGAAATAAAGTCTTCTTGCTTTGGAAGCACATTCTTTTAATACTGAAGATATAGATGCTGCTAATCTCATTTAGCCAGTACAGAAGAAGCATCCAACGCACCCAGCAATATGTTTTGGCACTAGGCCTCGCACTAACATCATACAGGACTGGCACAAAAGGCCATTTTACATTTTTGCACCCACCTTGTGTTTTTTTCCCCACACACACACAGTGCGCAGATGAAAAGCTACAATTAAGTCATTGCATGCACTTATGCTTCTTATTGTAAAAGCATATTAATTTAAAGTCATAAGTGGCCGATGCGCACTTTTGCATGTGATGAGTATTAATAATAAACTGCATTATAATATATGGGGTAGCATTTTGGTCCGATGAAAGCTCACGCCAGGCTGGAGTCTGAAGCCTGGCTCTGACTCTGCAAGAAGTCCTGTTGGAACCTCGAGCTCATAACGAGTCGAGCACATAGCAGCTGCCTGCCACCCTCACCCCACCCTCATGCTCAAAAAGGAAAAAACAAAGCATCAACATCTGAGCTGGAAAGGAGAGATAAATAGATATCCATTTAAAAGGGCCGATTTGTATAAAGTGAAACCAGAAACCTGGATTCAATTACAGCTTCCTCGCATAACCAAATTGTGTGATCTTAAGCAATATTTTATTTCACCGATCCTACTTTTTATTCATTATCCCATATAAAAGCACTTTCAAACAAGCAAGCTCACAATACCAGCTGTCTGAAAAACTATTGTATTTGATTTAATAGACTATAATGTTACTCCTCCTATAAGAATCTGGGTCACATACAGGTTTCTCATGACAACTACCTTCCATAAAAGTTCACAGATGGCACTGTTGCCAGGGTGGGGGCAGGGAAAGGAATGGTCCTAAGCTCTTGTTTAAAACTAGCACTTTTAATAAATACTTTTTAGTACAGTAATATAATGTGATGTATCAGTGTCGAAGCTTCCACATGTTAAAGAAATACTCTTTTTTAATTTTTTTGAAATGAGACATTATCATATTTTACGTGATGTCTGTTGTATGATATACATGGAAAACATTTTCTGGGCTCGGCTTGCGCTGGCCTTTGAGTGCCAAGCCAGACCCTTGGCTCGGCTCTCCCCTGTTAATTTGTTGGCTTGCCCACCTCTATTTGTGAGTCTTTTCATGTAATTAATGCACGTTCTGAGTAATAATCACTGGTGTTCCTTATCTGGTCTTGCAAGGAAAATTGGGCACCGAGAAATATAGTCATTTGTGCAGGATCACACACATAGATCGAGTATTGGAATTCAGGATTTTAGCCTAGGCTTCTAGAGTCTGCAGTTCAGGCACTAGATTACATTCTCCTGCCCTCAGTTCTACACATGCATATATAGCTTTGGGCACTTATCATTCCAGAACTAAATGAGCATTAGAAATCCAGACGAAGTTCCCAAATCTTCTGAAGCCTGTTACTAAATACATTAAAATAGTCCTTGTGGGAAAGGAATACTTTGAAGTTTTTCTAGTAAAAACCATTACAATTTTAATTTAAGTAATCGAGTTTTAAATATTGCATTTTTCTAATTTCAATATAATTAATGTGTTTCTTTTTCTGTTGAGTAATCCACATTTTAAAAAAAAATGTTTTGATTTACTTATAAAGTATACAAAACAAAATAAATTTCAATCTAACCATGCATTTCATGGTTAGTGAAAAGTGTATCCAGCCAACAAAATAAGTGGTTTATTCTCACACAACAGGAAGTTCAACATGGGACGAAAAACTGTAGCTGAAATATCTCCTTCCTTCATCTCCTTGCAGTATTTCTCACACCCAAGGCTCACTCTTGATGCTGACAGCTGGCACAGTCAGGACAGGGATGCTCAGCAGTCATAGTTCAATGAATGGCCTGTGTGGTCTATTCCTAGAGATGCCCATGCATCCACTACAGAGTCAGTGGCAACTGATGCTTTTACCAATAATGCAGCACGGCTGCTGTTGTGAGGTTTTTCTTCTCTTCTCTCTTTACTCCTTTACCCTACCTTCTGTTCAGCCTGCATGACTGGAGAATTCTGTATGACGTAATGGAATGTTGGAGTATGGACCGGTTTAGAGGGTCAGTTGGAGATGTGAGGCTGACCAGAAGGAAGCTGCTCCTGGTGGGGCTACTATTGTAGCTTATTTCTTACCATTTTACTACAATTTATCATCTATATACTACTTGGAACTTTTTTCAATAAAGTACATCTTGGAACCTACCACCTTGTCTACAATTTGGACTTCTTTACTTAGTACATTTTGGCGACGAGCTTGCTGACACCAACTGACTCACACCAGGCACTCAACATTCCAAGAACTCATCAACATTCCACACATACTCAGGCTGAACAGCAAAGGGAAAGAGGGAGCACAGAAAGAAGAGGAAAAGTAACACTACCACATATCCTCTTTCTTTACACTGAAAAGAAAAACAAAATAAGAAAATATGCAAAGACGTGAATACATCACTTGAGCAAATAAGTGCAGAAAGAGATAAATTGAAAGATAAACCAAAGTACAATATACTAATGGAACAATATCATAGAATAGACAGGTAAGAGATAAGAACAATGGTAAAAATATACACACGCACCCAATGACAAAAAACAAAGAAAACAGGTGTGAAATAAGAACAAAACATAACAGCTGCCCTCAGCCCTAATGCATACAAGGAAACAGTCTCCCTCACTGCAAGGTTCGGTGGTAATCTACAGCCATAACTGGAGTGCAGCGGGCATCACTGGCGCCACTGACCAACTGCACTAATGATAGCCACACCTCTAGCTTTCATCCCCTCTTTGTGGAGGTGTTCGGTCTGCTTCACTCAGCTGCTCCGCCCAGTGAACCCCACCTCAAGAGCTCATAGTGAGGTCCCACAATACAAAACACCGGCTGGGGAGAGATGGACCCCTCTCAATAGCAGGGGTGTTGGAGAAGAACCCAGGTGCAAATGTTGTGGCCAATAAATATTGGTGCATCCATAGGGTAAGGCAGATAAAAAACACGTGGAGAAACAAACGCTTCTCAGGTTTTCACATCATCTGCCACGATTGCCTTTCTAGTGTTTACAAACCACTCTTCATGATCAAATTTCTGTATTAAAAAAGTGTAAAGTATGCTATAGGGCCTAATCGGCACTCAGCCGGGTATTACTGTTTACCTGCAGAGCCCATACCCAACTTGTCTACAGATTCATTTATTGGACATGTGGGAGAAACAAAGCTTTTGGCCCTACAAACTAAGAGGAAACATAGCAAACAAGGAAAGAGAAAAGAAGATTTTCATTTTGTTTCGTTATTAAATACAAAATTGAAAAATGCTCAATTTCAGGGAACAGTGCATCAGCTTGTGTCAATTCAATTGCAACGAACAAAAAAGACTTCATGGAGAGGTAGCGTGCACCAAAATCATGAGTGACGTGAAGGACTATAACCAGAGAACTAACGAGGGAGATTCTAGTCAATGACAGCACGAGACCCTCAGGAGTGCGGCAGGACAGCCCTACCAGCCACTCAACATCCTGCAAAACATCTGTTTATTGGGAACTACTGTTGCAACTTGTTCATAAGAAATACTTACAGTAACTGAGAAAAAGGTCAAAGATATGCAGTGAGCACGCTTTGCGTGTGAGCACAAACAGCACACAGTTCAGGCCAGGTCACCTCTAGGAGCACAGCATGCAGTTGCCTCATATTAACACCAAAAGTTGCAAAAATCACTTTCAGGGTGCACCTGTCGTGAATAGTATAAACACGTAACCTCAGGTATTTGAAGAGCATAGGATCACATTGCCAGTCAAACAAGGACCCTATAGATGTTCAAAGGCTATAGGGTCACTGGAAATAAGATGAGGCTTGTCCAGGCCGTTGCCTTTCCAAGTTTCAATTCAACAAGAATACTACCTGCACCATTATATGAGGAGTAACACATATATAATGCACAGATGGCAGAATAAAGCCTTTTGGGAGCAAGATTGTTTACAAACAGCAATTAATTAATTAAGTAATTGTAAGTGAGAAAAGACAATTTGCCAGGAGAGAACTTTACTTGATGTTACATCTTAAGCATTTCCCCACCGAGAGTTCAACTCCTCACTTTTCATCTCTGCAAAGAGTATATGACCAGACCAGACCCTGAATTCAAAACCCCATGGTTGGCTCATTTGACCAACTCAATAATCTCCTTTTCTAAAGCCATTAATTGAACCACGCCTCTACAGATTTTTTATGAACGCAAATGCAGATTAATCAACATGACGCAGGGCAAACAGGGACTGGAGGGGGGACGGGAGGGATGGAATAGATGGAGGGGTAGAGAGGGCCTGCAAACACATGCACTCTTAAGGAGTACTAGGGTAAATATAAAAAAAGTACCTCTGCAATGTGCAGCAAGTGGAAGGACAATGGCCGCAGAGACCGGAAAATGTACTTGATCCAAGCTCCATGGACGACCAGACGGCAAGGAGAATTCAAGAGAAAGTAGAAACAGCAGGAGACCACGACCAATAAGAAGCAAGGTAACTAGAGAGACCAGGGAACCCACCAATGGTAAGTAAGAGTAAATATGGGGCGGGTGCCAAGACTGTTTTAAAGCTTTTTAAAATTTACAGTAGCATTCACTGACAGTGCATGCGTGCTGTAGGCAAAATCTAAAACACAAATGTTTGAAAACGTAATGCCACGCTTATGGTTTTTCATCAGCACACGAAATCCCAGACTGTTACCTTTACATGTTTTTACAATAAAAAGATTAAGGTGGGGCCGGTTAACTTGGAGAAACAGGAAAATGGAGAAAGCAGAAGCGTGGACAGGGAAAAACAAGGTGTGGGCAGATGAGGTCGGTGGGCAGTGCTTAATTTGAGGCGATGGAGGCCACTTGCAAAAGTGGAGAAGTGTGGCTCAATGGTTAGAGCGGCAGACCCTGATGCAGAGGTCTGGCCCGGGACCAAGGTTCAATTCCCGCCTCGGTGGGTCTTGGGCTCAATATCCTCTGACCTGATAATTCTCGCCTCGGTGCCTATTCTAACCATGGGTCCCACTCTGCAACTCTGGGCAATAGCTTGCTTAATCTCCACAACGGCCCCAACAGCCCTGGGATGCCTGGCTTCACCTTGGGGGTGCCCAGGAGTGGGAAGGGTTCCACAGCGGTATGCGTACAGCACCAAGACACCTCAGGGTATAAGTGCGCTAAACAAGTACAAATTCATTTCATTTCACTCTTTTTTGGGGACCAGCACTTTTTTTTCCTCGTCAGACATTTTCTGATAGCCTGAAAGGGAAAAACAGACAGACGGGAAAGAAGGAGGAAGAGAAAGATGGAAACAATATTACCAAGTGACTGGCAGTAGATTAAAGAGGATTAAATAAACCTGGTGTGTATTCAGGACTAGCAGCCTTGGAATCTGACACACTGACATTTAATAGCGTTGGCCGTGGGCTTCTGAGCAGCGCTTTGGGCACTATATTACAAATGAAGTACCGGGCATTCTTTTCAAAATTAGCCTTATTTAAGGGTGCAAATAGGAGGGTCCTAATAGGAATTAAGAAATTATATTAAATAAAAATTATCATGCTGAGGTAGCCCTCTCATAGACATGATCTCCCTCAAATAATAAAGCAAATCACATAAGCGAGTTTATCACAAGAGAAGCTAGACATTCAGTTTTAAACCCTATTTAAAAAAAATGAAAATTTAGGCCCACCCCCCTAAAAACATGATAGAAAATGTGCTGTGTGGTGCTTGTGCTGCACAAAAAAAGGAGCAGTCCTGGCAGTCAGTTCCAGTGGGTAGGTTCACTCTGGTAATTAAGAGACAGATGGAGTTCATTTCTTTCCCAAGTGTGTGCTGATTGGCAGCTACACTGTGATCAACAGCACTGTACGCTGAGCACATTATAGGCGCCATCTGCCTCCGCGCTGCTTATATAAGGGGGGCTCGAGAGACACTTTTGATTAGCACTTGAGCTCGTTTTAACCTCGCATTGAAATAAAAGAGAATCTCCCTTTTTCTCAGCGACGTGTGGAAACCACAACATAGCAAGGCCCTCGGAACCGGGCCGGGCGCCGGGAAACAAATGCCACCCGGTTTTGATGAATCTCTTTGGTACAAAGCGGACATGAATTGCATTAGTTAAATGTCAGACAACACGGAGCCGCATCAAGGGAATTCTAATATGTGCATCACACGCGCATGATTAATGAGGATTTAAGGACCCAAAGCTCTGACTTTAACAACCTCTTCAAAAAGAACCATGTCCCAAAAAAGCTGGGGCTGGAGTTCAGTGCACAGAGCAGGCTATGGTCGCGCGGCAATCAGGGCACTGTTGGAAGGAGCCGCGAGGCGGCGAAGATGCTCATGACGCCTTCGTTCGCTGTCAAAGAAGCACCGGCGTGCGTCATTCAGTGATTGATAACCCCCCTCTGCTTTCATTCAGAAACTGGGCTAATCAACTGCAACCCCAGCCAGCCGGAATATTGTTAAAATAGAACAAGTTGGCATCGACAGGGCAAAGCGACAGACACACAAACAACCCACACAAACACACCCAGAAAATCTCATCACAAAAGGGCACAGAAGGAGCCGCAAACCAGTACAGATAACATACCTTTTCGAGCAGACGAGAAGCACGAGTCAGTTACTGCGCCATTTGTGGAAATCTGGTATTTTCTGGAAATATAAAATAAAGCAATCAATTGAAAGTGAGAGCTAGCGAGTCAGTTCAGTTCTTAAACTTTATTCGATTGTTCGTAAAAAACATCATAAAAGTATACAGAATAAACATAGCACATATGAATTGTCACAGGATAGGGAAGTACAGGGCTTAGCAGAGCTCAATCGATAAAACATGGACTAGCAGCAAAGGTTCAGACTAACATAATATTAAAAAACCATACTTTTTCTGGCCGTGATTGATTTTAAAATAAAAGTTGCGATAAAAAAGCATATATCCGGAGTAGCAAGTGCAAATAAGAATCTCATAGCATTACCAGTTGTTGACACAGAATATTTCTTAAATAGGGGTTTGAGGTAGAAAATACGCAGAGCTTTATACAAAGGGCATATTAGCATAAAGTGCAGAGTGCTTTGCTTAGTAATTCCGTCACATGGACAGGGGGTGGCAGAGTAAATTTTCATTCTCGGGAATGCCACCAGGTTATGCACAATTCCTAGTCTCAGCCTTGTAAGAACATATTGATGAGGCTGTCTGGTGATAACTTTTAGATACATAGGAAAGCCAGTCCCTTCTTCCATATTAGAGAAATAGAAGGCATGGGTTGAATAATCTCTGGTTTGTTCTTTACGCTTATCATGTTTATGCCTCAAGAAGATGCCTTTAACCTCCTGTTTCGGTAGGACGGTGGCACACATTGGGTCCTCATGTACATCCAAATCGTAGAGTTCCTTAAAGGATGAAACAACATACTTTAACCACAGGATCTGGTAGGCGTTATCCAAGCATAAGCAGTCTTTAATTATTTCTCTGGTAAAGCTGGTTTCATCCTTAGACCAAATAGATCTCCATGACATTAAGGGTCTCAATCCGATTAGATCAGATATGTAGTCCAACCCTAGTTCTTTATGGGTCAGTTCAGTGGATGCCGAAGAAGGGAGGCAGAGGAGTCTTTTAAGAAAAGAATTCTCCAGTAATTGCAAGTCCCTTTGGGTCCAATGTCCCCAGACCCCTGAACCATATAGTGCAATAGATGCACACCTGTGTCGGTAAACATTCAGCATGTCCGGTATACGCCGGCTTCCCAATTTAGCAGCAAAACGATATACACATGAGGAGGCCTTACCCATCCTAGCTTTGACATTATGTTGCTCTGGGGCCCAGGACCCACCATTGTTAAAGGTAATGCCCAGATAGCAAAAGTTATTCACAACCTCAATGCAGTTTTTCTTAAAATAAAATGATTTAAGTTGGTTTACCTTTTTACCGCATGCCATGATAAAAGTTTTAGAATTATACATTTTTAGTTTCTTCCCCTGTATAAAATCATAAAAGCAATTCATAAGTTTCTGAAGGCCTATGGGGGTTCTTGAAAGTAAAACGGTATCATCTGCATAAAGCAGCACCGGGATAGATTGTCCCTTAACTTGTGGGGCATCAGCTTGCACTTTTTTCAGTTCCTGCTCAATTGAATTTATGAAAAGGGAAAAAAGCAGCGGGGCCAGGACACAACCCTGTCTAATGCCAGATTTGACCCTGATCTTCCTCGTACATTCTCCCTCAGGGCCATAACGGATCTGGGCAGATAAATTAGCGTAGAGTCTGGCCAGAAAATGAATAATCGCAGCCGGTGCATCCATTTCGAGTAGGGTTGACCATAACAAGGTATGGTCAACCAAATCGAAGGCACTGGAGAGGTCCGCAAAACAGAGAAACAATGAACCCTGTTTAGCTTTAGTGTATTTTCCTATTAGGAGATCTAGATTGATACACTGCTCGATAGTGCCGAGACCCTTCCTAAAGCCGTATTGGGAGACGGCAAGGATGTTATTACTTTCGGCCCATTCCTCCAAGCGTAGCAATAAGACCCTACTCATAATTGTTAGTGAGGAATCCAGAAGGGAGATAGGGCGGTAGTTCTTAGCCTCTCCTCTATCTCCCTTCTTGTAGATTGGTATAATTACGGATTCACTCCAAGTAGAGGGGGTAGTATCGTTAACAGCAGCATTGAATACTTGGGTCAATAGGGGGCTCCACAAGGCCAGATCGGTTTTATAAAGATCAATCGGTACCCCGTCTGGGCCTGGGGCTTTCCCCCCTTTACTTTTACTGATTGCCGTGTCACCTTCCTGGAGGGTAATCCCCAACGGTTGGTTGGGTATGGTGTGGTTATTACAGGGGCTATCCTGGTCATTACCTTTTGGGTCAAAAATTCCGGTAAAATGTAAGACCCAGCTGACCTCGCTAACTTGTGCAGTAAGAACTGGAAATTTCTCCTTCTGGAGAAATGGGCTGTTCACAGTACTCCAGAACAGTTTGCTATCCTGTAGGGCTGCAGCCTTAGTCAGGTCCTCCCAGGCTTGCTCTCTCAGTTCCTGTTTCCTGCGCTTCAACTCACATTTGTATTTAGACCTCAAATGTTTAACAGCATCCCTATCTCTCGGGTGGTTAGATAATGCCTTCTTAAGGTCTTGTAGCGCGGACGTACACGCTCTATCAAACCAGCCTAAAGTGGCCCGCTTAGTTAAACCCTTAGTAATGGTGAGAGATTTTTGTACTATAGTTCCAAGTTCCTCGAAGTCAGTTATGATGCGACTTGGAGTGGCATCAACTTCAAGGCATCGGGATATCACTTTGGAACCAGCTCCCACAATTTTTCGTAGTCATTTGTTGGATTTATCTCCGCACCATTTGATTCGAATACCGTTTTGCCTACATGGTGTGATCTCATCTACAGTCCTACCGACAAATTGATTTTTAGGACCCCATATGAGGGTTGACATAGTTAAGGCATTGTGGTCGCTGATACCAAAATCCATGGTGACGGGGACCGTACAGAGGGGGACCATCTGTGTCGATATTATCAAATAATCAATAACGGATGCAGTATTCCTCCCTGTGAAGGTTGGGACAGTGTTGCCCTCTTTATCCAGGGCGGGTTGGTGAATTACCAGATCGTGCTTTAGCAGGAGAGTATTAAGGGAGTCGCCATAATGGGTATGGGAAAAATTAGCCAGATTCTCCCCATTATCCCCATCATAACCACATGCGTTAGTATAAGAATACGGACAGGATCTGATATTAAAGTCCCCCCCCCCCAGATAATGTCAAATGGTTTGTGAGTATTGTCACAGATTTTGTTTAAAGCTGTCTCTAGTTCGTCTACAACAAGGGTGCTTGTATGGTCAAATGTGTTATTATAATGGTTGATCAGCAGGATGTTCCGGCCCCCTCTATTTTCTAACTTGAGTATTTGAGAGTGTGAGCCAACAGTGGAGTAAGATCTTACACGTGCTGGAAAATGCACAGACAGTAAAATCAACAGGCCGCCTTTTGCCCTACCCATGGTGGATGCTTGTGCTGGGCAGTTATAGGAGACAAAGCCATCATAATGAATGTCAGTAGTAGACCAAGTCTCCTGTAGGCAGAGGATATCAAACCCTGAGATAGATTCCCTCCAGCCCAGGGCTGACATCCTCTGTCGCCACCCGGCAATGTTCCAGCTCGCCATTAAAAAGCCTGGGGGACTAGATGTCAGTACCGCATCCGTCAGGGCGGGGTTAAAGGAGGGGGCTATAATAGACCGCCCCGTCTCAGACGGGCCCAGGGCGTGGGGTGGAGGATGGATATCCGCAGACACAACATACAAAGAGGGTACCAAGGGCAGCATTTCAGATGTTAAGGGAGTTAACAAACATTCATCTGGACTCGTAACATAGCCCGCAGTTTCCCCATCCACCATATCATTAACAATCTCAGGTGCAGAGGGCTCTAAGGTACGTTTTGGCAGTAGTCAATCAACCCCCTCTAGGCCCTCTAGGCAGCTATACCGGTTATAGTCAGAAAAAGAGTTGTACTGGGGGGTGTACTGGTGTCTTATTTCATATTATCTCTGTCTACGTTCAACCCTAGTCCAGTCATGCCTTCCTTTACCATGGGTTACTTTATCAGGTGGAAAAAAGAAAGAGACTGGAAGGGTCTGAATGGTCGAGTCAAAAGACCTATTAAATCCCGCACAGATATAGGAAAACGTTCTAGGGTCTCTGAAACTGACCATAATGCAATCCCCATTAATGGACTTGGGTGTCTTACCTATCCATGGTACACTCTTTACCATGATAATTTCATTGTGGAGATGGGCCGGAAGGGGTCTGTTCCAATTGAGCCACTTAACAACTCTACCTTTCAGGGAGCTAAAGGTTTCGGTTTCCCCGGTTTCCAGGGGGGGAGCTCCAGCTAAAACTATCGTATACCGGTTTGCTTCCGGAGGGAGATCGGGCCGGCGGGGTCTAAGGACTCCAAGTTCTTTGATTGGGGACCCTAGTAACCCATCGGCCGTTGGTTCGGAAGGATTAGACTTACAGGGTTGATGACCAGAAAGTTGATGTGAGGGGGCATTATTCCCCTGACTGGGGAGTTGGTAATCTACTGGGGGACATGGTACAGGACGGGTGGGATTTTGGGTCACACTTGCTGGTTGAGTAACTGGCATGGTGGGAACAATTTGTAGGGTGTTTAAGCTATTGGGTTTGGTGAAGTTAGCTAGGATAGAGGCAGTGGCTTTCTCGATATTAGACAATCTGAAGTCCAACCTTTCCAATTTGGCCTCTAAAGGAAATAAGATTGATTTAAATAGGGCGGCCAAATTTTCGATAGAGACCTCTCCACTAGAGGGTACTGTTGGCATGGTGGTATGAGGAGGAATGGGGTCGTGGTATAACTTGGCTGTTTTTGAGGTTCTTCCAGCTTTTTTAACTTTCTTATTATACGGTCTTTTCCGTTTCGCGGTAGCCCCTTCCCTGGCCCCCTGGGACACAGAATTATTAAGGGTATCTTCATGAACAGAAACAAAGGAAACATTATTAGTGTCAGGAACTTGATTAATATCGGGTATAATTTTATTCACCGAAATGTCAAGGTCCGCTGGCAGCAAATTATCTACTTCAGGGAGAGTGGAGTGGATAGCCACCTCGGGGGTAGCATTAACAACATGTATTTCTGGTGTTTTAGCATCAGCCAATCTCCCCAGGGAGGATCTTTTAATAGACATCAGTTCTTTGGACAGGCGTTTCTCAAGAGTGTCAATTTCCTTATCAATGATGGTATTCGCCCTGATGAGAAATTTGTCCATACCTCCAGCTGCAGATCCTCCGGCAATCGAGGTCTTACTCCGTGTTTCCCGACCCGCCATGGATGCCTGGTAGTACGTGCAGACGATTTAGAGAAATAAGGTTAGGGGTGTGCCCCGGTCCGGTCACTGCTGGTCACGAACGGGCACAGACGGGCCCGCCCTTGGCCCGGGCTTCGCCCGGCGCACACCCGCGCGCGTCCCACGTGCTCGTGGGTGGGTGTGGCTAAATAGTAGTTCGAGAGGAGAGGCGTGGCGGGAAGAGGAGCCAGGTGCGGCTGGTGACTCGCCGCTAGGCAGCCTGGCCCTCGCAGTCCCGTTTGCACCGGTAGTTCTCTGCCCCTCGTGGAATGCCCCGGAGTCAGGAGACAAACAGCTTCACAACCAGCTTCACAGAGTCCGAGCCTCGAGCTAGCGCGTCAATCACCACTGCAGTTGTGAATCAGTGTGTATCAGGACAAGATTTATGCAGAAAATCTGAATTTTTTTGTTTTTGTTGAGAATACAGTTTTGTTTGCTTATTGTCCTCGGACGGAAATCTTGGCCACTTCAGTACGCCAACCACATACAAAATCAATGCAACAAAGCCAGCAGCGGTACATGCTTCCCAGCAGAACACCAACACTGTGCCAATGATATGAAGAGACTAGTTTGGTGTGCCCATCCAGTTCTTGCATTTGTTGAGGATGTCCCTAATATTAATGGTGACAGTGCATCTTTCACTTTCTCTAAACAGGTCTGCAGGCATTTACCAATTTCAAAAAGACCCACGACCACCAGGTAAAACCTCATATTTGCTGCAATTCACCTGAGATGGTCTTCAACTAGTAATCAAACATATAGGTGAAAATTAGGGTGCGTAAAATTGTACAGGTGAGACTGCAAAGTTACGCCTGTTCAAAAATTATGTGTGTGCGAAATTTGTCAAGCTAATGCCACTTGTGACGTTTTGCAGGAGAAAAAAAACCCAAAACCAAAACACATAAGCAAATAAATAAACACGACTTGTGACTTAGTGTTCCGAATGCTAAGCTGCCATGGAAGTCCTGATGAGGGTTCATTTGAAGATTAAATCCCAGCCCAGGCTCCAGGATGTCAGGATAATTTGCTCTATCATTTCCATCTGCTACCCGGTGTGCACAAAGTACATGAAAGGCTAATGGCTTTCCTCCGAATTAGTAGGGACATGGTACAACTGAGTTGCTTTTTATTTGGTTGTTCTCCCTTGATCATACAAGGGCTTTGGGAATTCTGTATTAACTACCAGATGGCCAGTACATGATTCTAGTGGGGTAAAAACTCCGACCAGGACCTAGGTCAGAGTTCCAGCATGAGCGGTCCCCATAGGCCTGGGCTCTATCCACAGGCAATCCCATGCCATGAAGTGCCCAGGAAATAGTTCTGCAGGACCAGGGAGGGGCTCCCTGTTTTGCTGGGGAAGAATGCTCTGACTGGGACATGGGGCAGAGATCAAGTAGACCCGGGGGTCCAGCTGCTTAGTCGCCATGTCACAAAGCTCCTAGGATGGGATTCTGCAGACCCAGAAGGACCTTGTTTATTTGGGGGGGAGAGCACTGACTGGGCACCCGGTGAGAGCACATGGAAGAACCAGTGCTCGACTCCAACCACATGGTCCCCCAGTGCCGTTGGAATGCATGCAGTGGACCAGATGGCCTGGCTGACATGGAAATCCCAATGAGGGCTCATTTGAAGATTCAAGCACAGTCAGGGTCCATGAGGTATGATACATTTGCTCAAATGTTCACTTCTGTTACCCAGTGAGCACAAAGTACAAGAAAGGATGGTGGCCGTCCTCCAGATTCACAGGGAATGGATGCTAAGTACCTGTTTGTCACCTGGTTGTTCCGCCCAGACACTGTGAGGGCAGCAGACTCCCAGAGGCACCTGGTCCCTTAGTCACCTCCCAGCCCTGCTGCGCAGGCCATTCTGGGAATCTGGCTTACCCAAGAGCAGGCAGGGAGGAGAAGCAGGTATCCTGGACAGGGAAGCTTGCTTGGTGAATAATTGGACATAGTTGGCCGTTTTAGGGAATTGGCTGTTTTGCCAGCCTCAACGGTTGTTTCGAGCAAAGAGCTTCCATCATGCTTGGTACTGTCTGCCTCGAGGGTATTTGCATTTTGGGACCTCCCTACCAAGCAGAGTCAAAGCTTAACAGCACAACCTGGCAGATTACCCCTGATGAGTGGGGTAATGCGGTGCTAGCCCCTGGACGCCGTACATTTGCATGGGTCCAATATGCCATGCTTTTGCCCTTCTTCACCGGGCATTTCCTGAGAAGCTTGGAACAATCATTTCATGGGTTGGGCCCACTAGGAATGTTAGCGGTGAGGCTAGAACTCTTGTGTCTCACTCAGGCTGTACCTTGGCCTACCTCATGCTTCTATTGTCACAGAGCAGGCTGGGCCACCAGTGTCCAAGTGACTACCTTGTCTCCCACAACCTCAGCAGGCAACAGAATGCCAGGAGGGGTGTGAAGGTTGATTTGGCCCATGTAACTGAAATGAGTATACTTTAAATCTTCCTACCAGGACCAAGACTGGTGCCAGCAGTCACAGTAATTCAGATTTCAATAGCATATCCATTAAAGCTGCTGAAGTTAAAACGCTCACAGTTGGATTTTGGGAGTAAGCTGGCGATCTGCCATGGGGCGATCTACTGCGTATCCCAGCCCCCTTGATGCTCTCCAGTGAGTATTCTGGGTGCCTGCAGCATTTACTTTGAAAAAATTAGTGTTCAAAACAGGAAAGCCACCTGCATACTTCAGCTAGGAATAATGACACTTCGGCTCTATTTGGCTGGTGTTCAGAACTGGAACCATGATTAACAGTGATGTATGGGAGCATTCATATTGTGTCTCTAGAGGTGAAATTCTTCGACTGGTGCAAATCATAAACAATGCCAATCAGTGACTCAGAAGTGTCATTTCCATGACCTACAGAATAGCTTCCTGGAAACCAAAGTCTTTGGGAGTATGGTTACAAAGTTGAAACTTAAAAGAACCAATAGAAGGGTACTACCTGGAAACACAGGAAAGCTCATATGCCCCAGACATTGGAGAGATTCACACAATTATAGCGTTTTCTTGATTCTGTGGACGGTGGGCACGAAGATGCAGTGATTTGTCTGGTTAATGTCAATAATGTACAACACTCCTCCATGCTTACTAGTTAAGTGACCCTTAGCAGTTAGCGTTCCAAGTCTCAGAGGGACAAATGGTGTTTAGCCACAGGAGATCGAACAATAACCGGTTTGTTATACCCTACATGTTTTTACTGCAAAAACAGTCGCAAATTATTTGGGCATTCTCTTGTGAATTACAGGGGAGGCAAAAGTGGGGTGAAGAACACCCCTGGGTCGCCATGTTCACTTTGAGACCTGCAAGGCATTGCAATGCTTGCACTACATCGTACATTGCCCATTACAAATAATTAGATTTTGCGTTAGCAAAATCAGTTGCACTGGCTTTGGGAATGCAGGACAACATTAATAAACACCATACAGACATAGAAACTATCCCATAAAGGTAATATGCTGATTGGGGGTGGGGATGAGGAGGACAATTTCTACCTGACCGAGTGTGTTAATTTTAAAAATAGAAACCCTCACCCACCACCCTATGAGGCCTGCTTCATCCCTGAGTTGCTCCTCAACTGGACTCCATTGCTGGTAGTCGGAATGGGCTCTGGTGGGGTTTTATAGGATATTTTTGTGTTTTCTGCACACAAAAGACTCTCATATACACCAGAAATTCAAATTAACCATAGGTGATTTCAACTAGCTTTGTTAAGGTTACCCCTGGCAGTATTAAAATAAAACTTTGGGACCTACAAAGAATAATCAATGTTCCTCAATTCCCTTGGTGAACATGTTTCAGCCGTAAGTTTCAAGCCTTCTGCAAAGTCTACAGCTTTCTTTGTGATTTGGATCCTTGTTCTATATAATTGTCACTTATTAAGGTTCACATGACACAGAGCTCAAACAGGGACATTGAAACCATTATCATCCCGCTGCAAACACCTTAATAAACCATTCCAAGTAAAACTGCCACACATGAATAAAACAATTTAAGAGCACATCCTGAGGTTTTGGAATGTGGTTATCTGTCCTTGCATAACTAATATAAGAGAGGGGCCCCACTGGAGCCCTCTGTATTAAAATGCTGTATGATAACATATTTGTATGCATATAGCACGCACCAAGCCGATGGGAATAAGAACTGCCGTATCCCTTATAAAAATGACTGCACATTCGTCTCAAGTGGAGCTCTCCGATGGCCAACCTATTCGCTAACTACACCCTCTGTAGACAAGGCACTGTCTCAGACTGTACTTACCAGACATACTGCAAGTTCTGCATGTACTGCTTAAGGTGCGGCACAAACCCTAGCATCATCAAGTCATCAGAATGTGAACGCCAAATCAGGTGTGTCATATTATTCACCTGTGGGGGAGTACGGTAGCAGTCAATATTGATATTTATACAATCCAAATGTTGTGAATAAGGAAAAGACCATATGTCAGATGTATTAATCCTAGTGCCTGCATGCTATAAACAATGACGGATTTGGTGTGACTTACAAGAGTATATTCTATTAGAGAACATCGAGCACTGTCTTCAGAGACATGATGACCAGGAGGTTCCATTCTTCCGTTAAAATTCTTCACCTCACTTTTTGCCAGCACCATCATTTGCCTTTGCTGTGCCCCGGACCTTCTTCATTCTATTTTTACGTTCTTTGCGCTGTTTCCTGGATGTCTTTTTCTTTTCATACAGCCCATGCTGGGCAAGCCTGAGCTTGGGTTCATTCTTCTTTGCAGAGTCGAGAGAGTCTTAAATCACACCAAAGCCTGTTGTCTTGCCCCACCAAAGTGAGTTCTGAAGCCAAATACAAAGATGGCATCTGGGGTGGTTTTGTACATTTTGGCTAGCTTATTCCGGATTTCAGTCTTTGGGACTGTGGCCTTTCCAGGGTGAAGAACATCAATGACCATCTGCTTCCGTTGCAGAAGCCTGTTGGTCATGAACTTCCTGGTTCGGACTGTCAGTGTCGTTCACCTAGGCCGCTGCTCGTCTCGCGAAACCGGCAAAAAAGCAGAGTAAGTCAGGGCTACATGTGCGAAAGAAGAGTCCAGGGCAGCAGGGGTTTGGAGGGGTGGTCCTGCACAATGAATTAAAACCACCATAACTGTGCTGCATGCAAAAATATGTTGAATACATTTATCTTGCCTAAAAACACATGGAAACGTACTGCTGGCACCATATGTTTATGGGAAGAAGAACCCCTTATTTCACAGGGATGTCAAAAAGGGAGTTTTACCAGAAACATTTCTTTACCCCTTGAAGACAAAATATGATTTAAAAAACCATCAATGCACTTCAGCACTCTAACCCTAAAACTAGGGCTTAAGAACTTGCTGACAGTCTGCTTGGTGCAACATGGTAGGAAAGGATGCTCGAATGCGTACATCTGCGAGAGCCGCAGAATCCCATGTAAAACCTTTTGGAGTGTTGTCAATTCCAAAGAAAGAGTAAACCCAGGATGAATATAACTTCTTTCTAAAGGTCCAGAATTTCGCCTCAATTTTGTTCCAATGATTCTGGCTTTGGAAACAGGTGCAACGCCTTGCAAGCTTAGGGACCTGGCAAATGGCCTTTAGCAGCTTGCTGGCATGTCACTTCCTGTATCCCCTGCTCCGTAAACTGCAGTTGGCAAAGTTTGGAACCAAGGGGCCTAAATGGCATGTTTAAACCCCAGCTTGCATCCTGACAATCTGCCCAGACATTCTCTGTGCCAAAGGAGACAGGTCAGACGTATACAAAAATACAAAAAACTCCGGATCCTATCAAGGCAGAATAATCTATGTTAATGTGCAATGTTTATTTTCTATATACTTGGTTGCAGAGAGGAATGGCTTGGGAGTCTCAAACTGTGAAGGATTCCTACATCAACTGTTCTGAAAGGATGCTAATGCTGCAATAGTGCAGAAAAACAGGGAGCAGGGGCTTCCCATCAGAGTACCAAGAGAGGTCAATGAGATGAGAAACCTCGGCTGAATTGACTCCATTAACATTCTATTCAGCAAAGATGGTAATTATAACAGCGCTTCCCTCATGTAAGCCGATAGCTTTGATGAGCCACCAACTAATTTCCTTATCCAAGCTGATCTGGGATGCGCGCTTCATGGCCGAGATGAAACCACTGATCTGCATTTTGTGAGTAAATTACACCTGAGCCGTCTTGGGGCACAGATAATGACACAGCCACCAACTCATTTACAATACTCGTCAATACTTAAATAAAGTGGATCACAAATTCTTTCAAAGAATGCAATGCACATTAAGGAAGAGACATTTAATTCAAATGCAAGTGTTAAAAAGAATCGACACAAATATCCGAACGTGAGTTCCGGAATAATGAAATGAACAGAAATGGCAAACTCGGAACACTATCAAAGTCTCCAAGGAGAATATGAACGGGGTCTCACCCTTATGGTCTCAGGACTCAGTGTTCATGGCTTGTCACACCTGTTGTAGGCTAAAGATCTGCATTCACAACTTGCCAGGCCTATTTCCTACCAGTATTTTGGGATTTTTGCAGTTTCAGACCATATGTAGCCAATCCCAATGAACTTTGCCGCATTGCGGGCAAGCTGGGGAACTCAAGTCTTCTGGGGGATTACTAGGCCCTATGAAGGCCTTTAATTGGAGAAGACATAGGCATACTGGAATAGTAACCACACACAGTGCCAGTCTGGCCGCTGTGCTGTCTTCGTCCTCTTGCTGACCAATGCCTATGGGAATAGGGCATGCGGTGTGAGGAATCGGACTGGTGGGTATATCCACTGGGCAGATGTGCGAGGACCCACATCTGTCCAGTGGATCAAATATTACTTTCATCTGAATTCTGGAGGGTTACTGATGGAAAGTGGTTCTGGACCCATACATGTTGTAACTGTAAATGTTTGAAGGATTGCGACTTGTGTAGTTGATATTCTTTGGCAAGTGCTTCGGATGACTTGAGGTGACCGGGTTCTGCTGTCACCTTTTGTGTTCCTGGTTTACTTACTTATTCATTCGGTTTTGAATAGCACCTGCAAGGCCCAGAGGGCATCAAATATGTCACTGCCATACATAAAGTTCAGTGTTACCAATATTCAGCGCTGTGACCATAGCTCAGTGACATCGTACACTAATAAAAACCCCAAATGTACAAACAAAATAAAAACACTACTGCCTGTGAATTTAACAGTAAAAGATGCTTGGGTGAGGATATGCTTTTCTGGATAATGTGAAAGTTAGACAATTAGGAACTAAGCAAGGCTGGATAGATTCACAAGTTATACAGTGATAGACATGCCAACATGTAAATAAGAGTAGGCTAGAGCGACTGCCTGCCAAAAGCTGCTGTTTAAATGAAGAACAATTAAAAAATTGTTAATAATAAAATACTTGTAAGTGGTAATCATTAATTGGCTCATTGAGCGCACAAACCTTGAATCTCTCACCTATATATTATCACAACAATGGAAAACCGGTGCAACCCAGTTGCCTTTGATCCTAAATTCATACTCCTACCAGGTGCCAGAGAATAAATCAGGCCCCTTCACAAAACTTCAGCGGCCCCTTCAATATTTAGAGTATTTATTTTCTTGGAATGAATAATCTGTTAACTCATTGATACTCAATAATTACTTATGATTGACACATTGATTAACTATTCAAGTCCCAGGGGTCTTGTTAGGCAGCTCCTGCTACACATTATTATTCTTTCATAAAACTGAGCCACATTAATCTGCGTAAGCCTCCTCATTCAAAGGATCTAGAACCTATGAGCTATAGGATTTCCATACTTGCCACACTCTTCGGATGATCACATTAGTGCTTTAACTCCTTCAGTCATCGCACACTACATACACCGAAGTCCTTTTTCTTCACACTGAAGTCCACTTTCTCCACAAACCAGCTTTTTTTATGAATTAAAAAATGCAAACTTGAAAAGCCATTGTATCAGAATTCGAATAGATAACCCTTAACACGGAGATCACAAAATCTAAAAGCAAAGTTTCTAAAAAAGTGCCCGATTCACCCTGCCACTGTAATACTGACAATCACCTGAATCTCAGGAGCTTTTCTTCCTAACCATTGTTGAAAGTGCTGGTCTGAATGCTTGGCCAGCCACCAAATACACCTCCCACATACATTACCTCATCATGGACAACCCCCAACCTCAATTGCTCTTCACTCTGGACTGGTTTATCAAAATAACAAAATGTTGAATCACCATAAAGAGAGTAACCACTCAAGAATGAAGGGGCCAGGGTTTCAACAACTAAATACAAAATATAGCTCCTCTCTGCAAAGAAAAACAACACATTTTTCTTTCGGGTCTCCCTTGAGTACCTATACACTAATATTAGTCATCATGTGAGCTGTATACCATAAACAACACTTCTGCCGCTTTAAAAAAAAAAAGACTTATACTCGTAATTATTTAAAAAATAAATCCAAATCATAAAGAGCTTTTCACTTTTTAATTTCATTACGCTTCTCACATAGATCATGGACGATTCCTAACGTTAATTACTCATCACTGAGGACAATATGTTGGCACTCACATTCCATGACTATATTTAATTCATAGAAATAATCCTCCCATGGTAGGGAGCCTGCAAATGTTTATTTGAATCTTTGATAAAGACCATTAGTATTTTTCTTATGGTGCTCCTCCAATATGACAACCTCCCTTCCCCACTGACCTCCTCAATCTGGCCGAGCATTTCCTAACCATCTTATTGTGAACATACCTACCATCAGGGCGGATGACCTCTCAGATACTTGTTTCCAAAGTGCATATCAGGAAATGGATAACCTTAACTTCTCCTACCAATTACAAACGCAGTCTATTAAGCAGACAGCAGGCTTGAAAATCTCAGACAACTTCATCTCTGATTGTCAGAATCTCTCTTGGCCAGCCCGATGACTATCACTGGGCAAAGTCTTATCTGTTGGGCAAGCAACCTGACCATCGACTACCTGAAGCATTCCTCCAAACATTTCCATTCACGGAAACTGCACTGGACTCCCTACCCGAATGAAAGAGAAGTGACCAGGAACATAGACTAAAGAGCACCAACCATACAAAAAACAATAGCCTCTACAACCAGGAACATTCTTCAGTTCTCAGACGATCACTACCACCAAAATACAAATGGCAAGATAGAGCTCGGGAAATATCTTGAAATCACTGAAATTGCCCTGGGACACAGCTGGCATTGCTAAACAGTAAACAACCTGCCAAAAAGTTATTCTGGATCAACACTAATCTAATGAACTAGATTGATGAAACTGAAAGCTTTCCTAAAGTCTTCGGAGAGTACACTCAAGTCTCTGCTCTTTAAATGATCATTATCCAAAATTATGAAACTGTTGATCCAGCCAAATCAGACCTGCAATTCCAATGTGAATATATATATCTTGAGTGTCCTAGCACCATCATCCTCATATTAATGCAGTCCCCAAAAGCTGAAAAAACTATCATCAGAACCATATCTTAAACAGCCAAAACTTCATGTATCCAACATCTAAGGTATCTAGAGGCCTGTGACATGGCTAATAAGTGGAAAGGCTCCAACCCCCTTTAATAAATACTCCAATTCAATGTTTTTTTATCAGTACCCGAGTCACCTTCTATTCTATTTGTCTGTTCCACACCAGAAAGGTCCTTCAATCCATCAGCTGTGCAGATCTATTAAACACTTTGTCCTGAACACTAAGGGGTCGATTCCGATTCGGTAAAATCCCCTACGAATAGCCGTATGGAGCATTTTTCCCGTATGAATCGTACACCTTCAACGTCCCTGTACGTACGATGAAGTACGATCCGAACCCAAAGCAGATCTCCGTACGAATCATACGAAAGACCATACGACTTAAGGATACGTATAAATCGCATTCGGAACACGCAGTACGCGATGTCCGTACGGATCGAAGCAGCTTTTCCCGACCCAGCTAGTACGATTCGTTACGACAGCACTCTGTATAACTCTTTTTCTACGGGAGTTTAAAACGTCCGTAAAAGCGGATTTCGACTCTAACCGCGTGTGAAATGGACCCCCCCCGGGTACACGAGTACACCCCATGATTGCAGGGGTACGGTGCGTAGGGGTACGGTGCATCGGGGTACGGTGCATCGGGGTACGTTGCATCGGGGTACGGTGCATTGGGGTATGGTGCATAGGTGTACGGTGCGTAGGGGTAACCCCCATGATTGCAGGGGTACGGTGCGTATGTGAATGTGTGGCTCTCCGTACGAATTGCTCATACGACGTTTACCGTATGAATCGCGTTATAGGTCCCCGGTCCGGAACGTACTTGTCGGGTCGTACAGCATGTTTACGATTTGTACAGTTCACCGTGATGGTCCGTATCGTACGGATTTTCACTTGGTTTTCGTACGGTTCGCAAAGATTCAGACGTATTTTTTTCCTACGGATCGTACTACGCGATTCGGACGGATTTGTACGATTCATACGGAAACGGCTATGAATTCGAATCATCGTACGGATTAGTTTCCCGAATCGGAATCGACCCCTAAATGTGCGGCAGCTCGATTGGGGCAAATAGTTTTCATTACAAAGACATTAGCTAAGGGACCCCATCAATCTGAACCTTCTCCCCCTCACTAGCAGGAAAATAATTTTTGTTATCTTCCCTGAAGTTTTTGGAAAAATCCTTAACGTGCTTTCCGTGGTTCAAGTTTGAGCTGCACTTCACAAGCATGTTCATTCTTTCAGTAATCATGCCATGTCGTAATGTCTGGGCACCATGTACATTTTCTGGGTGAGAGCAAGGATGGCAGTTGAAGAAGACTGTGGTCAATGAAAAGCAAATTGGCGAAACAAAATAAGACTAGCTCTAGGCAAAACCAAGCATTCCGCATTCCTGTTTAATTTAGAAACCTTTTAGAACGGTAAATTGGGCTAAACTCTAATGTAGGACAGCACAATCAACTTTCAAGGCTAGTACCAGCACATGTGGAACAGCTCTTGAAACCTTTGAAATCTATTCGGAGCAGATTCATGTTTTATTGGAATTGTTTCATTAGAATCTAAGCTAGTGGTATACCACGTGGACATTCCAAAAGTTGAGGTCCATATTTCTCTAACATTCTTAAAGTACGATCCATCTGTAAAAGTAGCACTTATGAGAGGGGCTTAAAGACCCATAAAGGTACCGTCGTTCTGCTTGTATCTAGGTACTGCATCTTTCTTCGTGGACTAGACTGTCCTCATACCACTGGCATCACGCAGGGGCGAGAAGCCTTGACTGCTGCCTCCATAATGATCTTTGGATCTCTTTCGTTAGAAATGGCAACGTTTGTATGTGCTGAGGAGTCTGCCCACTGTGGTGAAGAAGACTCAGCTTATCATAGCTCTGCTCTGGTCCTGATCCACAAGGGTCAGAGTACATTCATTAGGCGTTGAGCTTACTGGATGGGCTACAGCTGTAGAAAAGGCAATGACTTGATGGAGGAACGTTTAAGTCTCACCTGGAGTTGTGTATGGACAGAGAGAAAGGAATAACCTCTTGTTATGGGCTTGATTTTTTTTCCATCAGGTGGACTGGTGCCTCTTTGAAGTCTGACACCATCAGAAAAGATCACCACATCCTGAGGTCACATGGGTTGGGGACATCACTTAAAGCCCATAAAAGAGGTGGGGGAGAGAGAGTCTGTGTTATTGGTGCTCAGAATTAACTGGGCAGTCACCAACATTGCAAAAGAAGGTGTATGTCATGTTATTTTGACCAAGATTTCTACAGCGCTCTATTTCCATAATTATGGCCTCCCAGCCCTGTTGCGGTTGGGGGTGGGTACCTTTTTACCCTATCCTGCCTCTTAGGGTTCTCTCTTTTTTCTGTCGTGAGAATACAAAGAGAACGAGTGCTGCAAGGCTTGTCGTAGCCCGTCCACATACAGCCTACTAGATCATGTAGGGTATGCTGCGGGGGCAGCTCAATTCTCCATACACCTGCATATTCTTGGTTCTAGGACACCACTGATTCCCAGTGCAAGCCTGCCCTTCGCAGAACTGAAACAACACCATCTTAAGGAAAACCTGCTGATGCAGTCTCCTGGCACATTAACACTGCAACTGTTCTCTTTTCACCTATGCTGCAAGGGGGGGATGATCAGGGATTATACACCTGCATTCCTGAGCCCATAGAAAGGGGTATTACCTGTTTGTTGTTCCTCAGGTACACTCATTTGTGCCTCCGAGGCCCTCCAAACAGTTCATTAGATTAATGGGGTGTCACCCGCACAATCAAAAGGACCTGGGTATATATGATATAAGAACAATGGTCCTTGACTATAGATTTAGATTGATATTATCAACAAACCAATTTAAAGTAAACAATGCGAATAGATCTGCATTTAAAGAATGAATCTGTATGGGAGAAAAAATTATTGCTAGACTCTGTGTATGACATACAGAGACAGTACCCAGGGTGAACAGCTATATTCACAAGAGTAGGAACCAAAAAGAGAGGGCACAGTGTCCAAATTTCAAATTTTATCAACAGAAAGCAGTCACATTTATTTACAATACCAAAAAGGCAATACTATTGGTATACGGCGCAAGTGCTATAAGGAAAGGAAAGAAAAGGGTGCTCAAGTGTCAGGCAAAGAATAGAAAAATCATGCTAAAAAACATTTTCAATATTTACAACAATACAGACAAGCGGTAACGTCCCGCAAGTAATAATACAAAAGGCCTGTTCAATTCCTTCCAGGGTGAATAATGGAAGGGGGGATGGGGACGGGCTAAACTATGATACAGGCATTTAAAAAAAGTGGGCGTCGACGTTTCGACCCTATTGCTCGTGGGGATTTTGCTTCCTCGGCTGCGGGTCTTCTTCAGGACATATAAGGCAAGGGGGGGGGGGGGGTGGATTGGGTGAAAAGCTTGGCCGCAATTCACTAAAGTTCTGGATCACCACCTGTAATATAGAATTGAGGTGGGTTTTAGCCAAGATACAGTTTAGAAGTTAGGTTATTAAAGAAGATATTGGAGGGGTACATTACCAATTGAGCTTGTTTGGTCCAAATTCCGCCAATTTTAGGGGTTCACCTACTGGGTACAAGGTGGGATATCGGTCAGCAATCAACTCCCAAGGGATTACTGACTACAATTCATAGAAAACTCCCTGTATGGAGTATCCGTCAACTCACCTATCTGCAGGTCAATTTGACTACCGGTGAGTTGGCTCATTCAGCCAGGAGATGCAATCTGTAGGGAAGGAACCCACTAATTAGTTCCAAACAGACGGTGAAACCTATGTAGCTTAAGGTTTTGTGGTAGGTGTTACAATGCACTTACCAATGTATATTGGTTCAAGGGCTGTAGTTTACCGGCGCCCCCACGGGCAGACCGGTGTTGATTTTAACGCGCCACTTCTGTCTATTTGTCCAGGTGTAGGCGTGTTTTCGCTGTTTTAATTCAGCGTCGTTTTAGTACAGGAGCCGATATCTGAATAAAAATGTAAATGGCAGACGCATTAATTTAATGACTGCTTCTATACGTGGAGAAACAGTTCGCAAAGTGCGAGAGGGTACTGGCCTCGACACCCCAGTGTGTTCCGAGCATGTCTCACCTGGATTAAATTAAATGGCTCTGCCACAGAGGACCCGGTCACAGATTCACCGTTTCCGAAGCGGGACGAACGAAGCGTCCAGCCACAGTTACTACTTCCGCGTAGTGGTGGTAGTCACGTGTGACTTTTTCAACCAATGGCCTTTAACTTGGCCCAGAGTTAGAAACACAAAAGAAGGACTGAGTAGTTAACATGGTGGTTCAGACAGCCACAGTTGCTACTTCCGCACAGTGGTAGTCACGTGTAATATTTTTAACCAGTGGCCTTTAACTTGGCCCAAAAACACAAAGGAGGGACTAAATCGTTAACATGGTGGTTCAGACAACAAAAACTGACTCATTTATATAACATAAGGCTCTTTTTAACTCCATCAATAGTGGAGTGTTTACTTAATGCTTTGAGCAGCCTATATGTTCTTAATGTCCGCAACGAGTGGAATACGTTTTTCTTCAATGTATACACAATTAGTCCATGAAAGTTATCCTTCCTATTTGCACAATAAATACATATAAACAATAATACCATATATTACAAACTTAACAATATGCGCAATGTGTACATACAAAAAACGGAGAAGAAAAATTCCCTGAATACATATATTGCACCGACGTTCACTCAAACAGTAATTCACAAATAGCCAAAACTGGATGTTAATAAATGGTCAGATTGGTGTTAATAAATCATTTTATTAACACCAATCTGACCATTTATTAACATCCAGTTTTGGCTATTAAATTACTGTTTGAGTGAATGTCGGTGCAATATATGTATTCAGGGAATTTTTCTTCTCCGTTTTTTGTATGTACACATTGCGCATATTGTTAAGTTTGTAATATATGGTATTATTGTTTATATGTATTTATTGTGCAAATAGGAAGGATAACTTTCATGGACTAATTGTGTATACATTGAAGAAAAACGTATTCCACTCGTTGCGGACATTAAGAACATATAGGCTGCTCAAAGCATTAAGTAAACACTCCACTATTGACGGAGTTAAAAAGAGCCTTATGTTATATAAATGAGTCCGTTTTTGTTGTCTGAACCACCATGTTAACGATTTAGTTCCTCCTTTGTGTTTTTGGGCCAAGTTAAAGGCCACTGGTTAAAAATATTACACGTGACTACCACTGTGCGGAAGTAGCAACTGTGGCTGTCTGAACCACCATGTTAACTACTCAGTCCTTCTTTTGTGTTTCTAACTCTGGGCCAAGTTAAAGGCCATTGGTTGAAAAAGTCACACGTGACTACCACCACTACGCGGAAGTAGTAACTGTGGCTGGACGCTTCGTTCGTCCCGCTTCGGAAACGGTGAATCTGTGACCGGGTCCTCTGTGGCAGAGCCATTTAATTTAATCCAGGTGAGACATGCTCGGAACACACTGGGGTGTCGAGGCCAGTACCCTCTCGCACTTTGCGAACTGTTTCTCCACGTATAGAAGCAGTCATTAAATTAATGCGTCTGCCATTTACATTTTTATTCAGATATCGGCTCCTGTACTAAAACGACGCTGAATTAAAACAGCGAAAACACGCCTACACCTGGACAAATAGACAGAAGTGGCGCGTTAAAATCAACACCGGTCTGCCCGTGGGGGCGCCGGTAAACTACAGCCCTTGAACCAATATACATTGGTAAGTGCATTGTAACACCTACCACAAAACCTTAAGCTACATAGGTTTCACCGTCTGTTTGGAACTAATTAGTGGGTTCCTTCCCTACAGATTGCATCTCCTGGCTGAATGAGCCAACTCACCGGTAGTCAAATTGACCTGCAGATAGGTGAGTTGACGGATACTCCATACAGGGAGTTTTCTATGAATTGTAGTCAGTAATCCCTTGGGAGTTGATTGCTGACCGATATCCCACCTTGTACCCAGTAGGTGAACCCCTAAAATTGGCGGAATTTGGACCAAACAAGCTCAATTGGTAATGTACCCCTCCAATATCTTCTTTAATAACCTAACTTCTAAACTGTATCTTGGCTAAAACCCACCTCAATTCTATATTACAGGTGGTGATCCAGAACTTTAATGAATTGCGGGCAAGCTTTTCACCCAATCCCCCCCCCCCCCCCTTGCCTTATATGTCCTGAAGAAGACCCGCAGCCGAGGAAGCAAAATCCCCACGAGCAATAGGGTCGAAACGTCGACGCCCACTTTTTTTAAATGCCTGTATCATAGTTTAGCCCGTCCCCATCCCCCCTTCCATTATTCACCCTGGAAGGAATTGAACAGGCCCTTTGTATTATTACTTGCGGGAAGTTACCGCTTGTCTGTATTGTTGTAAATATTGAAAATGTTTTTTAGCATGATTTTTCTATTCTTTGCCTGACACTTGAGCACCCTTTTCTTTCCTTTCCTTATAGCACTTGCGCCGTATACCAATAGTATTGCCTTTTTGGTATTGTAAATAAATGTGACTGCTTTCTGTTGATAAAATTTGAAATTTGGACACTGTGCCCTCTCTTTTTGGTTCCTACTCTTGTGAATATAGCTGTTCACCCTGGGTACTGTCTCTGTATGTCATACACAGAGTCTAGCAATAATTTTTTCTCCCATACAGATTCCTCCAAACAGTTCACCAATCTCAAAGACAACGCCTTTACCCATAACCTACCTCAGATCTGCTTTACATATTAGAGACACAATGCCTTTCTAGAATAGCTCGACCTCCGATCACCAATTTGAGCAAACCTTGGAAGAGGAAATGCACTTCCAGGGCGGTGTCTACATACATGGATGACATAATGAGCTTGTAAATAGTGTCTTGCACTAACCACTGTTTTCCCACAGGAAAACAATATATTATGTTTAAATACTTAATATATGCAGCCTTAATTTGCTTTATTTTTAATGTCTTATTCTGTGGTTTTGTTGACAAAATTGCAAAAATAAGTTAATAGCTCATTATTGAAATCAGTAGTGATCCGCAGGTCATGAGTTGTAATCCCCGCAAGGCCAACTCACCCTTCTAACCATCAGAGGTTGGTACAGTGAGCATCATTAAATGTGGCAGCAATAACACTTGTTATTTAAAGTGCTTGGAAACAGCTGAAGTGCCTTATGTTGAGATATATAAAGACAAGCACAACTGAATTTGGGGGAAGTAGTGTAGCGATTATGGATTTTTATTATTAACTTGCAATGCCTTATACCATTGTTGTCTGTGACTCTTGAACTGCTATACACATACAATCCTTTCAGTTGCCTTGTACTGCTATGTGCCTTGCTTGAAAACTTTCAATAAAGTTGGTTTAAATTTTAAGTGTTTTCCTCCCTTTCAGGTACCAGTAGATTTCTTTGGCCTCAGCCAGGAAACCTCTTTCTTGCAATATCATATATTGTAGTGAGAGACACAATTTCCTATCACATTCAACACCTGGGGGGGATCATGCATAAACTTCCCTTTAATACAACTCAGGTCGCATACTTTTCTTATTGGGACCAGCAATCCCTAAAAGGTTGGTGTGATGGAGATTCATTTTTTTGCCCAGTGCATCCGCAAGCCAGCAATCACCATTAAACCTAACACAAAAGGCATGCTCTTTGAAAGGGCTCTATGTTATTTTCAGTCACACGAAAGCAGTATGCTGCAAAGAGCCCCTCTTATGGGGCCATCAAATCCAAATACATAAAGTGTACTTACTGTGCTTTCTGTTTAGGGCCAGGTGGAATCCACTATGAGGCAAGGTGAATGCTGGAGAGTCAAGGTTAGCTCAAACACATCTATACTACAGGACATTGTGTCTGTTCTGTGGGGCCTGGCGCTCTTGAGGTGGGCATGGGGGACAGTATCTTCTGAATCAAGTAGTGAATGGGTCACATAAACATGCACTGAATTTTGATTGCTGCAATGCATTTATCAGCGGCCTTGTTATACTTTAAGTCGGTGGGAGTCATACATAACATGTTTATATTATATGTGTAGTTTATATATGGTGTAAATGATTTGCATTAATTGCAGCAACACTTTAAGGTTTTGAATATACTGCTGTAGTAGGTACACAAAGCAGTTTTTCTGGTTTTTAAATTATTGTTTGGATTGTATACAGTGAGGTGATGGCAGTTTTGGTCAAATTATAATTGTGGGTATTGGGATGTACATATATATGTCACACTGCTTCATGCATGATCGTTGGTAAAGGGGTCTCAGCAAGCACTGGGCTTGCTCTTTGCAGTGAGGTAAGTATTTTTAAAAATCCACATTCCTTTACAGCAGAATTTAAAAAAATGCTTATTTCCATAGGTTTACATCCACATATTGCATGCTATCTCAAGGAACTACACCTGCTTAAAATCCTGCATGAAAAAAAGGCCTTAGACCGAGGGTCTAGGGACCTTTCCTTTAATAAGAATTCCTTATGTTCAATGAAAATCATCTCCAGCTACTAATACTGTTAGTATTGGACTATTTTATCTGCGTCCTATTTTATAGACCCCTCATCACACGCCAACATTCCCCCAATTGCTAGGTGAAATGATCTCCCATCTAGTTATTAACCATGCTAGAATTCTTATAATTGGAGATTTTAAGTATTGGCCCAACGATGCACGGGAGAGTGCTGGTTCTATGGAACTAACAGATCTCCTCTCTGGAATGAATTGTACCCAGCACGTGAATGCAGCTGCCCATATAAAGGGGCACATTTTAGACCAAGTTTGGACATCCAACTTGGAAATCTCTAAGTTATTGATCTCCCCACGTACGTGGTCAGACCATCATTTTATTACATTTATTATCTCCAGTGTCCTCCCAATCAAAATTCCACAGACAGGAAATCATATGGCTAGAAACTGGAATCGTGCAAACATTGGTGAATTTTGTTCACTATTAACTGCCACGGCTTCTACTGCACAGGAGTCTCTCTACAATCAGGCAAAAAGCATCAAGACTTGGCTTGAATCTGCCAGTGATAGCATTGCCCCTTTTAAGAAAACCAAGATCATGAGACCCCATGACGCCCAACGTTGGTTCTCTGACGACTTAAAATCAAAGAAACTGGCCTTAAGGCAAGCTGAACGTAATTGGAGATGTGATTATTCTTCAGACAAGGAGGACCATTTTTAGAACCCAGCTTAAAGAATATAAAAACGTTATTCTCCAGACTAAGGCAGAATACTTCTCCTCGAAAATCGTAAACTCAGCTGTTAGATTTGGGGGTCTTTAGCTGGCATAGGTAGGTACCTGTGACAAATAGGGACCCTTGCGTCTAGTCAGGGTAAGGGGGGACACTCCTAAAATAACCCCTGCTCACCCCCTTGGTAGCTTGGCACGACCAGACAGGCTTATCTCAGAGGCAGAGTGTAAAGCATTTGTGAACACATACAGTAATCCAGTGACAACACTACAAATGGACACCACACAAGTTTTATATTGAAAAGAAGTATTCTTTATATAGATTTTACACAAGACCACAAACGACAAAAATCCACAATACTGTACTTAAAATGGTAGAATTAGACTAGTTCTCTCTAGATATTAAAATGCAACACTTTGAGTCAATGTACCTTAAGATGCGTAATGCTTCTAAAACAAAAGTGTTGCTGGGATGGTGACGAAAATGGCTGCAATTCACTATTAGGACATGCCACACACATCAGGGCTTGTCCTACCTTATACTTACAATGCACCCTGCCCTTGGGCCTACCATAGTGGTGTCTGATATGAAGAAAAGGGAAGGTTTAGGGACTGGCAAGTGGGCGCACTTGCCCAGTCAGCATGGCAGTACCAGACTGCTCACAGACTCTGCAATGGCAGACCTGAAACACACTTTTAAAGGCTGCTTCTGTGGGTGGCACAACCAGTGCTGCAAGCCCACTAGCAGCATTTAGTTTACAAGCCCTGGGCACACACAGTGCACTGTACTAGGGTCTGACCAGAAAACCAAAGCAGCCAATCATGGAATCACTAATCCATACATCAATTTACCATAGGGAGTACTTGCACTGTGGCACTGGACAGCAGTGGCACAGTGCCCAAAGCATCTAACACCAGCAAAAACCCATGAGGCAACAGCAAAAAATGGAAGGGAGACCCACACCAAGGTGCCAGGTCTAACATAAGTCCAAGGATATTTTCTCTATTTTATTTATTTATAAAGTTTTATATAGCACTAGCTAGACCCATAGGTATCAGAGTGCTTTACATACACAAAGGAAAAGAAAGATTGCATAACATCGCAGGATATGAGGATGTATAAAGATATAAGCAAAGACATAATACTTATGTATCCAGTGAGGGGAGAGAGACCCAGGGAGTTGACACAGTCAGATCTATAGTTGATGAGCTCGCTAAACCAGAAAGAGTCATGGTAAAACCGGTTTCTTCGCAATCTTTATGTGACTCTCTCAACTCCTACTTCATTGAGAAAATTGCCACCATCAAGGCTAGCATCCCTACCCTATCTCTCCTACAGTTTCTCCACTTATATGCAAAAACACACTCCTACTTCATCGAAGTCCCCCAATATCAAGGGAAAGATGCTTTGTTTTACTTAAAAAGGTTGGTTCCAGTTCCCCCACTGATTGCTGTCCCCCTCCCATTCTACTGGAAGCTTTTCTTACCTGTCTGGACCCACCCCTTTCATTCATTAACAATTTCCGCAAGCTAGGTATAGTCCCTAACACTTTTAAAAGTGCTGAAATTGTCCCGATCCTGAGGAAGCCCAGCTCTGACCCCTGGTACTCAGCAACTACTCCCCCATTTCCTTGTTGCCTTACTTAGGCAAAGTCTTAGAAGCTCATGTACCAAACTGCCTCAACACTCCCACTTTCTAGACCCCCATCAGGCAGGATTCAGACCTGCACATTCAACGGAGTCAGTTATCCTTGCAGTCAAGGATGAGCTTAGAAGGGGGGCCGACAAGGGTTTCACCCAGGCCCTAGTACTCATGGATTTGTCAGCTGCTTTTGACACGGTCGATCATGGAATAATACCGAGATCTTCTGCTTGAGATGAGTCCTATTTCTCCATCCACAGCAAAGACCCAGACCGCTAGGCACGAGCATGGACTTGCATCACGGACTAATATGGTCAACTTTCGATTATGAAGGTTTGAACCTTCTTTGGCTTCGGGAGAACAAACAAACATGTCAGTTTTATTCTGGAACGTGTTTGTTAACTAGTGAACTATTCTGGGCAAGAGATGTTTTAAGACAGATTAATTTTTAAAGGTTTGCAGAATTATTTTAGTTCAATACAGCAGTGGGATTCTTTCTCTTCTAAATAAGGACAGAGGAATTCTGCACTGCTACTGGCAAAGGAGGGACAGGGTTATTTAATAGGGACATGTTCCAATACCCTATCTTTAAACGCTTTGGAGAGGTGGGGAGGACAATAAGATGTACTCCTATATGGATCAGCTTCCAAACAATGATTAAAGCTGAAGTTTTTTACATTCTGGCGAAGTATTATTCTTTTGTTTTCTTCTTACATTCTGGCACCACTGAGATTTGGAAATGAAGGGACTTGTATATACACCTTCAGCAACAAATGCATTTATTGACACATTTTGATGCTTGAAGACTTTTATTATCAAGTATGATGTACTGACTCGTTCTTCTGCTTTGAATGTCAGTCCATACCTGTGTTTTTAAATGCAGCAATTGGCTTTGGTTTTTTTTCTTAATATTTTCCATAATGATACATTTTACCTCTTATTTGTATGAGTTGGGATTGTATTCTATAACTCTTTTATTGTTTAAAAGTCAATTGTATCTAAATAAACACGAATCACACTGGTAAAAAAAAGTGCACGGTGTGTCCTTTTCCTCCCTGAAAGGTCTGAACTGTGAAACCACACCACCAATATTGGAAGTACAGATGCTGGTATAAGCGTATATTTGGAGTTTTTGTGACACAGCCCGTCTCCCTGCTGAGGCACTGACTGCAAGAAACCAAACAACCCTATGACGCCCTTATATCTGGATCCTGAGACAGTGATCATTGGCGCAGCAGCTGTGTCATGTACTGACACAGATCACTGGTGTCCCAGTGTGGAACGTACTATGGCTCTTCAATAGGATGACTGAGTTGCTCCCTTTGCACTCTTGACTTTTCTAGGGGAGTGGGAAGTGGTCACAGGTTTGTCACGGAGATAGAGTGCTACGCAGTAACCAGACATAATGAACTGACGGGCACATGCATCAACCTATTTAGGAAGTGCAAACGGTGCGAATCGGTAAATTCGGCCGTTTGCGCTTCCTAAATACGTTTTTGGGATGCATGAAACAATGTTTCAAAATTTGCTTTTTTTTGCATTTCCTAAAAATGCGAATGCATTTAAGGAATCGCATTTGTGCGATTCCTTAAATGCAATGCATCAATTTTTTAAAAAATGCGAATTTTGATATAGGAAGTGCAAATTAACACGAGGTTGACCCTCGTGTTAATTTGCGAAAATCTTTAAAAAAGCAAAAAAATGCATTTTTTAAACTTTCATGTTACAGACACACATGTCCTTAGGACATGTGTTTGTGAAACATGCACTTTAAAATACATTTCAGGGGTGCAGGGGGGGGTCCTTTGGACCCCCCTCTGCACCCTTGCAATGCATCAACAAATTGCGAGTTCAAAAAAAAAGAAATGCAAAACGGCATTGATTCCTACGGGCCTCTCGGCCCATAGGAATCAATGTAATGCCATTCCTTAATTGCGATTCGCAATTAAGAAATCACAATTTCCGAACATTAAGAAATCCTAAAAACTTTTAGGATTTCTTGATGCCTAGGATTTTGCAATTCCTAAATTGCGATTCCTTAATTTTCGCAATTTAGGAAGTGCAAAATCCTACAATGATGCATGTGGCCGTTAAAGTGCTGCCAAAGCTGCTCTTTAAAATATGAAATCCTTATTTATGCATAGGAAATGTCGGACAGTTAAAATAATGATAAAACAAAACCTCCTGAGTTTACTTATAATCCTCAAATAGCTTATAGCACTTAAGGCGCTAAAATACATAGGGCACAGGGTATATGAAAAATTTTACTCTGAGACAAAGACTGCTTCTCCTCTTCAGTAAGACTCGGTCTTTGTTTCCAGTCATCAGTCAATTAAATTAAAAGTTGTCGGGTAGAATGCTACAAAGTTTAATTTGTTTTCTAATATGTCTGTCTTTGGCCTAGGAGCATTAGGTTTAAGCCTACGTGGATGAGAGTCTTTAAAAATTGCCCAAAACCCATCTCACAAAAGTGCTAGCCTTAGATTATCACAGGTCGCGTTCTCCAAGTCAAGGTTTCAGTGTGCAGCTAACGGGAATTACCATTGGACTAAGACATGCGCAGAAAACACAGTCCAGAGCGAGGCCAGGTAAAGCTTTAACAGGTCTTTAAAGGTAATCATGCAACAGGGGAGCATCTGGTGTTGGGAATGCATTTAGAACCTAGAGTAGATTTGCCTCAGGTTCTAAACTGTATTTTCCTATTTCTCTTTAACAGCTGGCCGCTGTTAATATTTTAAGGTGGCTGGGGCACCCATGGGACCTGGCAAAGTCACTGGATCCACTTGTTAGACCTTTACAGCATCTTGAAACCGGTATATCCCTGGAACTTTAAAGCAGACCGAAATTATTCAACCGGATCTGGTAATAGGGTGACTGTTCATTGGGATAATGATGGGAACTGGAATGGCATGGCATGATCACAACGAATAGCTCTGTCCAGCTAGAGCTGGACACATGTTTTTGTATTTTAACAGGAAGGAGGGTGAGGGGTCGACACCAACATTTCAATGTCATTTTTGTTCCATGGTAGACAGTATAGTCTTCTTGAGTGGGTGTCTGATTTCCAGAAAACCTTCGGTGCAGGACAAAGAGTTAGACCACAGAGTCCCTCAAGAATGTGCAACAGAAGTGACTGCCGGATAACTTGAAGCGGAGGTATCTTATTTCTGGGTGGACCTGCAGAAAGAACTGCCAAGCAGTAAAACTGATTTGAATCTGTTTTTGTTCTCCAGAAGTGATGAAGCCTGCCAGGGGCTAAATATGGCTTCCCTACACCCTACTAAATGGGCTACAAAGGCGTAATGGGGAAACGACATGTAGGAGGACAAGATCAAGACAAGAATGTGGTGGGGATCTTTCATCTTGTGTTGTAATCCATGTGCCCTCAGGAACAGCACTATCCATACAGTGCTTGTAGACACATATATGTAACACATGAACACAACCACAACTTGTGTTTTACACAAGCTACCACTCATCACATGCACACAAGAAAAGGTGAAGATTCACAGTTTTGGGTTTACTGAGCAGAATTTACCAAAAAATGTCAATAGTGTGTTCCCCCTTAGGTGAAGCCAACAAGTGCTTAGGCTCTCATGAGAATCTCAGCTGCTACCAATCATAAATCACCCGATAGCCTCGTGAAGGTATAGTAGGGACCCTGTAATATGAATTATAGATGGCTGTGTTCTCTGCTGGTAAAGCAACACAGAAACAAATGGACAATTTTCAATGATTTGCTGATGCCAAGTCCGCTGATGAATAAGCATCCAGGAAGTTGAAGGAAAGGGTAGGATGGCACAGCTGTCAGCACAGTGTGATGACTTTCGTCCTTACAACCAAAGTGTCTTCAAGCAACAGGTGATCAAAATCTTTATGCAGTTGAGGATTTACCTGTACAAAGTCTTCCTAAACCGCTCCCAATGACTTAAAAATTACAAGAATGGGTCAGCTGCAGGGTGATCGTGTGGCGTCAAGATTGGTCCATGAAATTACACTTGGAACAGGGGACAGACAGAAAAGGGATAGCCCCAACTCCTATGCCCCTATAGATCCAAATAAGGAAATTACGTTTCTCTAATCAGCTAACTGATTAGGAGAGGGACTGTTTGTCCTAAATCGGACCTCCAGCCAAGAGACACGTAACAAGGGAATTCATATACCATATAAGGAGGTGCTGTAACCACAGTGGAGAGCAGGAACACTAACAAACTCAAGTCCCTAAAATTCTCGTCTATGCTAACTTCATTTAGGAGACTGATATGATCAGGAGAGTTGTGCAGCTGGTATAATATACACATACAAAACAGCAAATATTCTGACATTGATTAACGTAAATTCACTCATCTACAAAAAGGCAAACTACTTCATAAGAATGAGTACCTTCTTCAGAGAGTTACTCTTGTCTCACTACAAAAACGCCCAGATTACATGGACACATCCAGATAGCTACCCCCTGTGTGGCCAGGTGTGACCATGGCCTGGGCTTTCCTGCTGTGGTGAGTTTCCTTTACTGTTTAAAAAAAAGGCAAGCGAATGCATCAGTAATCACAGAGATCCTAGGTACAAAGTACAAGCGTCTTAAAATCATGTGACAACTTTCAAAAGACGAAAACCACTCTCCCCACACACAATCAAAAGAGCATGTAAAAACACTAGAAAGTGTTTGGGGCAGTTGAAGTGCTATTCTAGAGTGTATATCTGGAAAGACACTCTTGATTTCCTGAAGTCTCACACATGTTCGGCTGAGACAAACGCTCAGCTCAGTCTTTCGGAGATCCCTCTCCCAAAGCTTCTCCTATTGCCCATAGCAACTGGTCGGTTAGGAAAAAGTATCTAACATTTCCTATTTAAATTCCATGACCAAAGAGATACAGCAAAATGGGAGGACGGGCTCGCAACTCTCTTCAGGCTTCATATCCAGAGCAGACAAACATTTTTGAAAAGAATACCTCTCTTTTTAATTAAGGACAAACAAGGTGAAAGGAATCGAAATAGTGCAGACGATATAACGAATCATTTTTTACTTCAAGAAGAAGGAAACCTCCTAGCTCGCCTGGACCCAGAGGTGCGCAACATTATTGTGTGCACCCACAGACACTGCAGGGACAAGCCTGAAGCCAATCTGTTGCAGAGAGAGTGTATCCATTGTGTAGTGTGTGTGTTTAGGGTGTGTGTGCACGCTCAGTGGCCAATAGCATTGCAACAAACATCTCCATCTCACTTCTCGCTAAATTTAAAACGAATACAGAGAAGAATCCAAGTAGTTTGAGCTCTATATACGACTTACTGCATACATTGAGGTTCCTTCCCAGGTTGGCTCACCAGTTTACTGTGATGTAGAAGAATAAATACCGAATTTTACAAATGCTCGGAGAGTGCCAGATTCCTGGCTCGTGTGCTGTATGATCATCTGATGACCTCGGTAAACAAGTTTCTCTCTGAGCGACAGCTTGGAGTAGGTTCAGGGAGCGGTCATGCAAGGTTCCCTGGGGTCCCAGGTGATAGAAGGCATCATACATCGGACAAGTGTTTTGGCTTTCGCACTCTAAAATGAAGCCCACAAGCTTGAGCGGTTCACAGAAGAGGCAACACTAGGTGTGCATCAAGTCGCGATTCTTTTCCCGCAATACTTGAATGAAAATTTAGAATTTTACATTAAACTAATATTTTGCACATCCCTTAGTAGTATTTGTGTAGCATTAGTGTCCCACAAGGGAGCTTACACAGTTGACACATGTCCTGCAACTGACCTTTTTTTAAGGCACAGCTTGAACTGCTTATAATATTACATGCTAGTGAAGCTTGAGGAGCTCTAAACAGAAGACGCATTATTGGCACTATGAGGGAGTGGAGGCCGCAGGCGTAGCTACAACTGGGTGGCAGGGGATGCGCAGAGTGCAAGGTTATAACATTCTTCTGCACATAACTCAGTGCTTCAAATGGGCAGGCACTGCCCGATACGGAGTACCGGCACTTCTTCAGTGTGAAAGGGACTTAAGTACCTGCACTTCTTCAATGTGAAAGGGACTAAAGTACATGCACTTCTCTTCACTATTGCAAAAGATTTAAAAGGAGGGCATCGGCACTTCTTATGAGCAAGCAGACACTCTTGACAGTGACTCTAGACAGCCACCACTTCTGTATTTCCATTAAAAGCAATGCATAAACAACAGCAGTAGAACAGAATGCTACAAACACACACATATATACACCCGCATATATCTACACATACAGCACCCCCACACATTATCATCAGATGTGCAGAAGTTTACGATTCACATGCCTCACACAGCTGCATAACACGCCTTATGCCTCGTTCAAAATGTCGGTAGTAGCAACAGGCTGGCCAGCAGCTAAATCTCCCTCCGCCCTACCGACCTTTCAGAGATGGGCAAGCGAAGCATGTCACTAAATCGCCTGGAGCATTATTTTCTTGTTAAAGGAAATATCACTCCCGCCATAACAATATTTCAAAGGCAGAAGAAAAGCAGCCTCCTAGCTTTTCAGCAGAAAACTTAAAAACGTGACTGATATATATATATAAACACACACACATACATATATATATGTATATATATATATGTATATACACACACACACATAAATATCTATATAAATACACCTGACATAGGAAAGAAAACCTCGAAAGTAAGTGGTCATTCACTCCGCAGGAACACTGGTGTCCTTTTCAATCAGGACATTTCACGTGCGCGTGACTCTGCCCCAGCCCTAGCCCTCTTGGCCTCTGAGACAGCCAGAAAATGACAAGTGATTATCTGTTGCAGCTTCCCTGCTCTTGTAACTGACTGGGAAACATTACACTTGACTACATCAGTGACAGCCCAATCTGCAAGGTAACCTATAGGATTTCCATATGAAACTGCACAAATCTTTGAACCTGCCGCATGCTGGGAAGGAGGAGGGTGTGAGCGATGACGTCCTAATTCAACTGAAAAGTGAATATGCACAAGGCGGTGGCAGGCCCATCTGCTGTACGAAAAACACTCAGACAAGACCGCACCCTTACTTCCTTGAAGCACAACGTGGCCTTTGTTTTCTATCAGGAGAACCCAAAGGTCGGACCTCGTTCAGTGCCAAAGACGTGATGTTGTAGTCCTCTACACTTTTCACATACTAAGAAAGTGACAGTTCTAAATAAAAAACACAAGTATTTGCTTCCACAGGGGGAGAAGACTATTACTAGGATGGATTCATGTGCAATGCGTAATGATGTGGGGCCTCAATCCATGAAAAGTGACGCATCGCTGCGTGAAAACAGCGATGCGTCACTTTTCACTGCGCTCTCCCTGCGACACTAATGATGCGTCATATTTACAGTATGACGCATCATTTCGCAAGGAGTTACAGATACGTCAGTATTTCTGACATATCTGTAGGCGCAAAAGTGACGCATTGCTGGAGTTTGTCACAAAAATTACGCAACTCCAGCAATGTGTACTTTCACATGGGGCAAGCCCCATGTGAAAGGGCCTGCGTCAGTGGCAGGCGTAAGATTTTGACGCATTAGCGTCCAAGAAATGACGCAGTGAAATCTTATAGATTTCATTGCGTCACTTCTATGACTCTTTCTTGCGTCAAAACGCCCCCTTGCATACATTATACCTGGCGCAGGTATAATGTGGCGCAGGGGTTTACAAAGTGATGCATCTACCTAGATGTGTCACTATGTAAATGTGGTGCAACAAGGCACATTTTTTACTCCACTGGTGCGTCTCTAAAAGTGACGCACCAGCGGCGTAAAAGTGACGCAAGGGCTCATAAATGAGCCCCGTTATGCTTTAGAGCCTGCACTGAAATGATTATATTATAAAAGTACCAACCGTCTTTGCGCCGCTAGAATGGCAAGTCAATCCACACCCTCCCTTCCTGCCAACCCAACTCCACCCAATCAGCATAAAAGGCAGTTTTTTTTAGGTCGAACGCTATCCAGATAGCCCACCTATATGGTTGCTAAAGACTTTTTTGGGGCATTGTGCAAGCTGACCTAGAATGCCTTCCGCCCATTGCTCATCATTGACTTTATGGTTTGCAACTCACTCAAATGTTTGCTTGCTTTCTATTTTGTGGCTTTATTTGTTTTAGGCTATCCAGCATGCTGCTGTCCTTCCCGTGGAGCATAGACTATTTAATGTACTCTTCCAAGAGTGCTCCCTTTCTATAAACAGGCCGTTACATTTTGTTCTTGTCACATTTGAAGTGTTTCCAAAGACAGAGGTAAAATATCAGGTTCTGTCTTGTGAGGGAGCTTTGTGTTTTCCTTTCTTTCTTCAACATCAAAGTGAGAGGATTTATCTGACATTTTGGGGTGTGTGAAAGGAAAGGCTTTGTATCTGGCACACAACAATGTTTGTAAATGAACTGTGCAAATATTTCAGAACATATCAGAATTAGGAAAGCACAAATGGTGCACTTTTTTTGCAATTCTAAAGTATGCTGTAAACAAACATTTTAATACGATCAAAACAAATCAATACAATAGGTGATGCAATTTCCACACATTATCGTTTTTGTGCTGTATAGTTTAATCATTAAAACTGTATGTCTGTGCAAAAGTAATAATCATTTCAAATGAAAATGTGTTGTCTGTAATGGCACTACCACATCATGCATACTCCACTCTACAACACTCTACTCCACTCCACTCTATGTCACTCCACTCTATACCACCCTACGCCACTCTACTCTACTACACAACACTGGCACTCCACTATACGCCACTTTAGGATACTCTACGAAACTCCACTCCATTGTTCTCCACAACACTCTATGACACTCTACTCCATGCCACTCCACTCTATGCAACTTTACTCCACACCACTCTATGCCACCCCACTGTACAACACTCTCCTCTATGGCACTCTATGCTACTCGACTCTACTACATTATACGCCACTTTACTTCAGTCCACTTTACTCCACTCTATGACACTCCACTCTAATCCAGTTTACAACATTCTACGCCACTCCACTCTATATCTCTCTGCACTATTCCACTCTGTGACACTACGATACTCTACTCCACTCTATGCCCCCTCATTCTAGGATGTATGACATTACAAAGCATGCTTTTACCACGCATGCCTTTACAACGCAGTTTTTACAACGAAAACCTTTACAACGCATAGCGCTTTGGGGTGCTGGATAGTGAATAGTTTAATTTACTATTCCAACTCCAGTCCCCGTGGACACTAGGGAAGGTGTTGGATAGTAAATTAAACTTATTCCCTATCCTAGAGCGCCCCCCAGCACAATGCGTTGTAATGGTTTGCCTTGTAAAAGTTGCGTCGTAAAGGCACTGCGTGGTAAAAGTTGCGTTGTAAAGGATGTTTCCCCTCATTCTACAACCCTCTCCGCCACCCTACTGTACTCTATGCCACTGCATATGACTCCACTCTCATTAGTGTGGCATAGATTGGCATGGCAACACTTGACTTTACGCCCCTCCAAACAATATACCACTACACCACTCCACGCTACGCCTTGTCATTCCACTCTATGACATTCTACTCCATGCCACTCTCCTCTATTCGACAAACTCTATGACACTCGACTCTACTTCACTCCACTTTATGACACTTTACTTTACGCCACTCCACTCTACTCTAACCAACTACACTTTACATCACTCTACTCCACGCTATGATACTTTACTCTACTCCACTCCTCTTTAGGACACTCTACTGTATTCCCTGACACTCCACTCTATGACACCCTACTCCACGAAACTCTAAAACATTCTATGCACCTTCACCTACACCTCCTACACTCCACGCTATGACACTCTACGACACTCTACCCCACTCTACAACACCTTACCCCACTCTACGACACCTTACCCCACTCTACGACACCTTACCCCACTCTACGACACCTTACTCCACACTACGACACCTTACTCCACACTATCACCTTACTCCACTCTACGACACCTTACTCCACTCTACGACACCTTACTCCACTCTACGACACCTTACTCCACTCTACGACACTTTACTCCACTCTATGACACTTTACTCCACTCTGACACTTTACTCCACTCTACGACACTTCACTTTAATCCACTCTATGCCACTCTACTCCATTATATGTCACTTCACTCTATGAGACTCTACTCCGATCCACACTTTGCCACTCCACTCCATGTCACCTTACTTTACTCCTCCCCACTCTACTCCTCTCCATGATACTCTGTGACCCTCCACTCTAGGACCCTCCACGCTATGAGCCTACACTCTACGACCCTCACTTTACTCTTTGACACTCCATGCCACTCTACTCCACTCTATACCACTCCCTTTTAAGACTCTCCCTCTTCACCACTCCACTCTACTCCACCCAACGCAGCTCCCTTTACACCACTCCGCTTTACTGCACTCTCCGACACAGTAGTTCACTCTACACCACACCACTCCAAAACACTGCACTCCACTCTACTCTGACAATTTAATCTACGTCCTTCCACTCTATGTCCTGCTACACCACTACAAGCTGCACCACTCCACTTTACACCGCTCCACTCTCCAACACTGTGCCACCCACCTCCATGCTCTCTGCAGCACTCCACTCTACGACACTTCACTCCATGACACTCTTGTCTATGCCACTAACTTTTAATCATTCTGAACAGCAGTCACACTAGTGTACAACAACTAAAACACATTGGCAAAGCCAATAGATCTTTCAGAGGCAAGACCTATTGACGTTGACAATGCTTGTACCAATTGGCCACGCCATCTTGCCACACATTCACTGGGACTGTGAGAGAGGATAACATGGTCAACAAATTTGTCAGAATTTGTAAGAACCATTAAAGGCACCTGAAGAGACCACACGGACAAAAGGGAAATGGAGCCCAGAATACAGAATTCTATAATATGGATCTTAATGCACGCAACATTCATTGTTCAGCCTGTGTGCACATTCCAGCTAAGCCTTCTTGGCGTACATATTTTACCTCTTTGCCAGTAGTCCATGACTTTCTGCAGGAGTGGTGGAGCTTTCCACGGGGGAGAGGGGGGGCAAGGCCGCCAATACAAGTCTACTATGGTGCCGATGAGCCAGGAACCCAGTCACTTCTTTCACGTTGCTTTTTCCCTACATCAAATTAATATTTTTATTCCACTCATCCAAGATTGAAATGGTTTCATTCCAATTGCCCTCATTTAACTCTAGGGGGATAGTTAATACAATAAAAGTCAGACTTTCAATACTTTATTTGATCATAATGTATTGTATTCATAACCTTATAGCCAATGACCAAGAAAAAACTAGTGCTTGGCCCGTAACTGAAAAATGAGCAGTTTGTTATGTAAATGAAACAGTTGTGCCGAGTTCTAGTTTGAAGCACACCCCAGATCTCTCAGAGTCTTCTGAAGTTAAGAACAAACATAATTCTCACAGAAATCAATGTCTTATCACAAACTATAGAAAGAGCTCTCTATTCCAGAGCAGCGGTCCAGATGCGGATACTAAGGAGTAATCCTTGAGCTGATCATTAATGATGTGAATCTCTCAAACAGATTCACTCGCCTCTTTCACCCTTTCAGCTCCAATACATTGCCCTAGATCTTCAGATATTGATCCTTTGAATTTAGAAGCTCTTAATTTACTTTCATCTTCAAATACACATTCTCTGCACCTCAACTGATGCAAGTACCACACCGTAGCTAGATGTGTCCTACAAATGAACTTCACTATTTAAATGTTCCTGGAACCTGATTATGAATTTGTCAGAGGAGTAGATGTTATTGATAGCACCAGATAAAATGTGACAAATCACACCTATTCCGAGATTTTTGGGCAATAACAAGCTGATTTTGGCGCAGTGACAAATACAGTTGTTTTCAGCAGGGTTGGATTGGGATAAAAAATCGGGCCTGCAAACCAAAAAAAAAGTGGCCCACATTTGCGTATTGCAAAATCGGGCCTGCACACCCCAAAAAAAAAAGTGGCCACATTTGCGTATTGCCTTCCCGCAAAACACTACTTCAGCGAAGTTTTATGAAAAGAAAGGGGGTGGGGGGCATGTTTTATTTACTTCACTTAGATAAAAAAATAAATTGCACAGATTAATTCACAATGCTGACCCACACCTGAATGCAAGTGAGACCACTTCTGCTCAGGCCCCCTGCCCCCGCTCTATAAGCACACATTAATGGGCTGGCCCAATGAGAGAAAGGGAGTGATATCTCCGCCCATCTGCCTCTAGAAAGGCCACGCAGGCACCCACTGGGCCGCTGGCAGCATCCTAACAGCACAGACAGGTCCCAGGCTGCCCAAAAAAGCAGCCCACAGCAGGAACTCTGCTACCAGTCCTCCGGGCATTTCTCGAGTGCCTGCATTACCAATAAGACCCTGTTTTTCAGCCGTTAGGCTCTACCAGGCTTGACGTGCCAAAATGTAACCAAAGATAAAGTAGTTAATGCACCCAGTAATTTAAAAGTGAGGTAATACCATACAACTCAGAATTCCAACCCCTGCACTGGGGTTGGAAAAACCCAACAAACTCATAAATCAGGGCCATTATCATTCGCTTGAACAACATAAGAAACAACTGGTTACTAGATTTAGTTTCACTTAGACTGATATTTACACAAAGTAAAAATTATGGGCGAATACTTTCTCCACTCCATTTAATCAAAGATTTCTATCTTTCTGACCCAAGCTTAAGTTGCTCCTATTCAGAGACACAACGAACTCCAGGTAGAATGTTTACGCGGGGTATGGTAAATACGATTCTTGCTGGCATTGTAATGAGGAAGGTGGGCCTTTACTTCATATGATATGAAGACGCTGGAAAGTCTAACCCTTTTGGGAAGCTATTGCTACAGAGAGATCAGTGATATTTTCAGTTTCTACCTTAACATAAAGCTAGTGTAGAGCAGAATAGGTGTTTTTATAGACCCTCACATGCCTACACAATATGGTAAATCGGCTTCTGGACTTTTTACTAGCGGGGGCATCTAAAGCTGTTCTTTGTCGTTGGAAAAAGAAAAGTTGCATTTCACACCTTATGAGGTGTTTTACGTCTGCTGTGCTCTTATCATTAATCTTCAAATGATTGGCAAATCTAATTTCAAATTTACTGGTAATAAATTATGGGAGAAATTCAGTATTTATTTGCCATATCTCCACGACAAGACTGAACTTTAATCACAAGTCACTGCTTCTTTACCCCTAAACAAACTCACTGACAGCTGCATACTTTTACAGCATTGGCTTTTTTGTAACAAAAAGGTTTGTTCTGGATGATAATGTTCTCTTGGACTGTGGACTTGGATGGTCCGCTGTTTGCCTCATCTTTCTTCCATTTTTCCTCTTACTTCTTGACTCTTTTCCTATATGGCTGAATACTTCTAGGTTTTGCCTACAAGCAACCTTGGCTGTCTGTGGTCCGAGACCTGAAGTCTTTAATGCATTAAAACATACATATGTTGGGTCAGCCATTGCTTACAATTGGTTGGCTTTCCTGCGGCTCTTAATTGCTTGCTTCCTATTTGATGGCTTTCCTTACTCTTCACATCATCTTCCCTCACAAGAAGCCGACCTTTTTTTACCATCCCTCAAATAGCTACCCCCAACGAGCTCCCTGTTGCTCTCTCCCCCCATACACCTAGTTCGTCTTATATTATGCCAACCCAGGATTGTTGCTTTTTTTCCCTTCACCCATGACAATTTCCTCCATTGCTCTCTGCCCACTTTCCTTTTGATTCCACCCCCCGCCCATGTTGACTTCTCCCCAAACCGCTACTCCATTGCTCCCCCACATTCCCCACTACAATGCAAAAAAACTTTTGGTTCAGTTTGGTTGGGGGCCTGGCAACGGCTATCTGATGCTGGGCCACTGCATTTTCCACCAAAGAAATGTTTCACATCAGTAAAAATTATTATACTGTAAAAAAAATGGAATAATGCAGCAGCCAGCAGTGTAATGATTCGTAAGAGCATGCATTCACGTCATCGCTCCTTTAAATTTATTTGTTCTTCCGATGCTGTATAGCATTGGCAAAAACCACTATATCTATGTACGGGGAACTCACTTGCCATGATTGTTGGAGCAAGTTACGCCCTACGAGTAAGCAACTAGGAACATATAAATATTAGCTTAGGTCTACCCTACGTAGGTCAAAAGAACATTTGTCTGAGATCAGATTCACGATCCCCCACAAACAGATCAAGATGAATCTTATTGTACTCTGTATTATAGTTATGTTTACACAGTTGAGACCAGAAAAAGTTGGAAGGCTGTTAATACAGAATTGTGTGTTTACTTTATGCACGGTGTCAAAGTTTAATGAGTTTGCTATGCATGTATGTGTAGTCCTACGCCTTCGAAATGCTGATGCTGTAGGAACTGGTATCTCCACATGCTCTAGTGACTCATATCAAGCCTATGTTGTGAGTATTCCCTATTTTGAGATAATAAAAAAATCTGGAAATAAAAAAAAAACGAACTGTCCAGTCATACATGTGAAGAATACCCATATAAGAACACGTCCAGTGTCTCTGACAAAGCTTATTTCATATAGGCGCTTCATTCACAGCCCCCAGTGCATGACCGCGTGTTCCCTGTCAGTCACCTCGAACCACTCTCCGGCTCCACAGATTACATTCTGGGTTCAGGAACAGAATTCTTCATGCACAATACAGTAGCACGGAAAGCAACCTACACCACACAACATATGTTTTACACTTACTTTATTCTCGCCGAAAAGCGCTTCAACACCTCATCAGGGGTGGCAAGCGCTATATAAATGCAAATTCTTCCCTCTTCTATCCCTCCATTATCCTTTTCAATCCAAATAACAGACTAACATGTTCACCTCAAATTAATTTTATATTTCGCTATACTAATTCACCACGAATCTTTTTTGGGTTCCGGAGTAGCGTGCCAATTGCTGAAAAAGCACTTTGACGCCTCGCCAGGGATAGTAAACACTATATAAATGTAATTATAATTACAACATGTCACTGGGAGGTGGCCAATATTTCCTGTGTTTTATGAGTGTCCACTTCACCTGCGGACACTGACTGAATTCATTCTTTCCTATACTAAAAACTTTTCTGCAACTAACGTCTGCAAGCAGCAGCATCAACAACAACAAAAAGAAGAAAAGAAACACGCCAAGGAGACAATCTACTCTTGCTATACTGTGAACATAAGGTTTATCTTTTCGGGTAAATTATCTCTGCATTCTTCTAATTCAGTGTGTCAGCTCTGCAGTTAACCATTACCAAGGAGCAAGCACTTTTATAGAGAAAAGGAATCTATAGCTGTCATTGTCTCCAAGCACGGTCCGGGAAGTAATCTTAAAATACAGCTTTCTGGCAAGTTTTCGATAAATATGGGTCTTCTTGCAAGAACACTGCTGATTTCAGTCACCTACAATATGGATTTCATATCCATCAACAAGTGAAGTGTGGGATCAGCCCAGCTTTCTCCGGAGTAGCATTGTATCTCATCCTTGAAATAGTCAACTCCTCCTACAGGACAGAAAGAAGAGAACACCGCATGCATTAAATAGCTAAAATGTGTCAACACATCAAGAACGCCAGACTTGAAATAGATCACACCCACACGTGGTGAGATTACAGTTCACAAAATGTGTGGTTGGCTTACAGTGTCTAGGCTCAAAATCCACCACCCTGGGGGACAAGAAGGTACACATGACCTGGACCACAGGATTCTTGGCTGCACTTTTCACACTTGTGAGTTTGGTGTTTTGAATCGGAGGAACAAGTGATTAAGTCAGAGTTCTGGACTGAAAAACATGAACATGTATTTACACAATGACGTCCACACGCTGCAACAGTGATTTATGTTTCACAAGAGGAGTGTAATGGCAAGAACGTGACGTGACTAGCAGGATGAATGACTACGTTGAACACACCCCGTGAGCAAACAAAAACTGGCTAAAAAAGGATTAGGTCGTCTCCATTTTGCAAGGCAGTTTTCTGGGGCCTTTACACTTCAAGGGCAGATAGATCCTTGTAGTTTCCACTGCCACTCCCTGTGAAAATGCAGACACCAGATACAGAATGTTCATTCGAAAGCCCAGGGCATAGTTTCTAGGAATTTCAGGCATAGAGTGGTCGCATAGTTAAGGGTTACTCTTGGAGGTTGGTTTGGTGGTAGAATGTTTAGCTCGGGTCAATCACAATAAATAGCTTGTCCAAGCAATGTATTCTTTAAAAAACAAAAATGTACCTATTAATATTAAGGAAACAATCTCAGCAACGTTAAGAATGTCTGTGGACTCGTGGTTTCATTTGCTTTATGTCAGTATCCATGTTTACGTCACCTTTTATGCTCAGCAGGGGGAGGATTGGCAGGAAAGCCTGGGTTGCATTACATAAGAATTTAATTTAATGTAATTTAATGATGGGATTCGGGCAAGGGTGCTAGTGCTAGTGAGCACATATCTCAAGTCTTAACCTCTTCGACGCTCATGACGAGGTGAGCTCGTCATGAGCCACGGCGCTCCGGTGCTCATTACGAGCTCAGCTCGTCATGGCCCGTGGAACGCTCAGGTGCGGGGAGAATTCCCCCGCAGTGCTGAGCGTTCCATGGGAGCCAATGTACCTGTGACGAGCTCAGCTCGTCATGAGCACCGGAGCGCCGGAGCTCATGACGAGCTGAGCTCGTCATGAGCATGGCGGCAGTACAGCGGGGGAATAACCCCCGCAGCGAAGGGGTTAATGAAGTGTTTGGGAACTCTCAGAGGAATTCAGGCTTTCTGCAATCTCTGGAGCTCGTCAACGTGGTGGGGATCATGGCGGTCTCTGGCAGAGCAAGCCAGGTTCTCAGCATGCGGGGTAGTCTACTTCCTTCTCTGTTTGCTGTCTCTGGTCCTGTCCTTAGTGCAAACAAAAGGGTGAACACAGATATGAAAGAGGCGCAACTTATACCCAGTCCTGGGGGCATTTAGTACTTCTGAATGTCCAATTCAAAGTTAGGCCCAAGCATTTGGAGTGGAACCATCCTTCCACAGTATATTTCTCTGTCGCTTAACTATAGCTCCATAGCAACCATCTGGGGTGTGAAGTCTCATTTTGCCTCTTGTGTGTTTCAAGAAGCCAGCTTAGACCTTCAGCATAAAGCACTGGATGTAGGAGAGGAACGTCAGTCTACGTCTTCCAATGAGATGTGCCATCCGGCCAGATAACAAGACGCGTCCAAGTATTGCTCCATCTCAGGTCACACCTTGACAGGTGGACCTGGTTCATAGTTTCAGCCAGAGCACAAAAGGTCCTTTTTGGGAAACTATACTGGAAGCTCTTGGCTTTCCAATGAATTTAATTTAAGGGGGAAAGTAGCAGCTGGAAAGGGAAGGCAGTTATCTCTGTCTGTCACAAACATTATGAAGCATCCTATAACCTAGGTGCTCATATTTACATGAAGGCAGCCTGAACTGCAAGCCCCATACCAATACACTCAAGCCATCTTGTGCACATGCAACATATACACAAAGGGTTGCAAGGTCGAATTATGACCTAGTGCATTCTTGTATCAGACAGAACCACTAGGCAGTCCCATCAGTGAGGTGCAGATAAAGCGGTATGTGCATCCCTGCCAGAATCAGATGCATCAACCGGTACTGGGCATGGGAATAATATGTACCCACGCTAAAAGGACTGTCACACTGGATGGACTCCTGAACAACGATACAGACTGGCACTTTAATGGCAAACATTACACCACAATCATGTAGAGCACAGGAGACCTGTGACTTGAGAGGTGTGGCGCTGCGGCCAGGGCGACTGACGCTGGAATCTGGGGACCATGGTTCGATCCCCGGCTCCGGCGGCAGGTTAGCCCAGCACCATGTGACTCTGGGCAATAGCTCGCTTAATCTTCCCGACGGCCCCCAGCGCCTAGAGACCCTTACGGGTGATTGTGCGCTTTACAAATGTGGATTATTATTATACCAGAAAATATTCTTGAGCTTCCAAATGTATAAACCAGGAACCAGCTGTCACGTGGGTACAACACCATGGACCTTTGACCCTACACCATCCCATCCCAAATATAGATCTGCAGACAGAACATCAGTTGTCGGATGGAGAAATCTTTGTAGTACCCCATCAATATGCCATAAGACAATCCTGTGTTATGTTCTACAGTGACCACCACTCAATGCAAGGAAATGGATCTCCTTGCAAATTCTGTTTATCTCCTTTCGTCCACGAGATCCAGCGAGGGTGAAGCTAGGTGCCGAGCGGGTGCCGAGCGTTGCGGGCGGTGTGCCATTGTCGCTCCCACCCCCCTCCTGTGTTCTATGGGGCGTGGATCTATTTCTTTACAAACTCCTAGGTTCCTCACAAAAGAGGTAAAACCCCACTACTTACGAGTTTGTTTTTCTTTTTCTTTTTCTTTGTGCACCAATTTTACACATAGTGCTATTTTTAACTTTCACGACCATTGGCAAGGCGGGCCTTAGCGTGCCCCTCCTGTCATTGGCACACTCTCTTACCGGTCCTGATGAAAGCCCAGTAAATTTATACACATAAATGGGCAGAAACATGTTGACCTTCTTTACAGGGTAAACACCAGTATAAAGTAATTGGCTAGTTTCCCTTCACATATATTTTTAATATGTCAGGTTAACCAGTGAATAAAGTTTTTTGGTATAACCTCCGACATTTTTAATACTTTTCACACTTCATCTTCACAAGAACCAGCTCCGCAGTCTCCTGGCGTCGCAGCACACCGGGGAGGTACTCGATCTCTCCCGGTGGACCCGATGATGAAGCATGTCACCACTAGGGTGAGTGAGGGTTTCCTGAAAAAATAGTGTGTTTTTTCTTGAATTTTGGTCCTACCATCGGATCACTAACAACTGGCCTCAAACTTCACGTGCGACACCCGTCTCTCTCTGTATACACCTTACCTGTATTGGTCACTCTTCTTTTGATTACTTGTATCTCCTTTCGCAGCCATCAGACAATTGAAAAGCTTATGGTAGAGGTGGACAGTGAACGTAGTTCCGAACCGGTATGGGTGGAGCCTCGTCAACATCTAAATTATAATACACCTCTACAACATCCAAATGATAGTACACCCTTCTTTTTCAATTGTTGTCTAGTTCTGCTCTCTGCAGAGGAGTAAAAAACTGATGAAAGTCAGTGGATGCTATTTTGCCTGCCTTGTCTTCTTCAATAAACTTTATTCGGTTTAAAAAACAAAAAACATAAAAGTTATACAACACCATTAAAATATAATGACATACAATTCATGGTATAAATAGTAATAGACACACCAGTAAAATACAAAGAAAAATATGTATACCAGAATCAATGATAAAAGCGGGGGAACTAACGGGCTACCAGTAGTTGGAAGTACAAATTCATAGCTGGTGGATAAAGGGCTGCCTACTAGTATTGGGGTGTTATTAATTTTCCATACAATTCCTAGATCTCAGCGAGGATGCCTGCCTTGTCATTTTTCTGTACCAAAAATGGCCTGGACACCTTTACCAGAGGAGTCTGTCTTCACTATCAAGGGTCTACTATAGTCAAGTGTTTACTAAACGGGTAATTTGCTCACAGCCACCCTCAGAATACCAAAAGGCTCTTGATATTTGAAAGTTTAATTGACCTGCTTGGACTGAGTCTTAGAAATCAAGCCAGTCAATGGAGCAAATAAGATCCCATTAATCCCTGAATCATTTCTACCACGTGAGTCCTAGAAAGAACCTCACCTGGGTACATATTTGGGGAACAAAGCTTGAACTTTGGCCTCTAGAGGCTGGATCTTCCTTCAGCCTACCGGATGTCCATCTAAGATACTGAGCGCTGTTCAATCAGGCACTTCCTTGCCATAATCTTTAGCCATGTTCTATGCTGCACCTGCATAACCACCTTAAATGGCTCACCAATCAGGTCTAAAGACTACCATGTCTCATAAATATGCACCATAGAAATCCCAGAGTCCAGCGAGCATGGGGTTCATAAACCTTTGAAAAGTAGTGGGGCATCCTTGAGCTCAAACAGTATGACTAAACACGTATGAAGTCTTATTGGCATCCCAAATACCATTTTTACCTTTATGGCAGGATTCAGAACAAATGTGCTCAAGAACTGCAGCATAGAGCGTATTCACTAGTTTGTTCCTCCAGAGAATTAGGGAGCACTTATTTTGGTGACCTCCTTAGGACTGCAGTAGGCAATGCGAAATTCAAGCCCATACCAACAGCACTGTCCTTACCGATAGGCCTCTGACTGTTCAGTCAGGTCCAGATTTATGTGGACATTTCCCTAGGAGCCAGTGGGAACAGGTCTGAAAACTGTCTCAGGAAAACCCTGCACTCTTGATCTGCAGGTGTAAGATCTGGAGATAAATTCACTCCCTCCTTTTATTTCTTTGTGACTCAGCAGGCAGGTATCCAGAAGCACCGGGCATCCACAGCAGTGCAAGCCTCATTCAAGTTTGATGAGCTAATGAAGGAAATGGGTATTTGCACTCACTTTGTCTCATTTTCACTCATTCCATGATTCTACTAAGTACATGCCTGCCATGACCAGTGAGTATGTTATGTTTCAAAAGAAACAGTAACTATTAGAAGGCCTTGTTTCAGAGGTGTGAACCCCATGGCCACAGTCTTCTGGAAGTTAGTAACAGGCAACTCAAGTGCTGGGTGCCTTGTCAGTGGAGGTTGTTTTAGAATAGCAATTTGCGCTTCTCTGACAGGTAGCCAGCAGTCATGTCAGTGGAGCACACTTAAGACAGCATGTTGTGAGTAGGTACAGGGCTTAATTTGTGCCGGTGCTTTCCGGTGCTTAGCACCGGCACTTATTTGACAGGGCCGGGTCTACAGTCTACAGCACGCATCTGCTGCGTATGTCACATTTATTTAAATTTAACTTACTGCTGTACTCTCGTGCAGCCGCTGCGTGCTTTTCACATCTCCCACATCGTCGGCGGTGAAAAGTGTTGCTGTGGGACTTAGACTGCTGCCCTGAACCCTGAGGAAATTCATTATTCCTCCTATCCTAAATACATGATTTAAATATACAACTGTTTTCCTGGTGGCGGCACCGCGCTACACGCCGCGGCGGTCTTAGCCACTTGCCTGTGGGCGGGCCGCAGGCAGGACACTGAATTGGGCTGGATAATTTATTTCTGTTATACTGGGGTAGGGGCTGTGCGCGAGGCAATGTGCGCAGATTTTTTTCTCATTGCCACTCCCCAGCATAACCACCGCAGCGCGCAGCAGCTCAGTTCACCGGCCCAAGAGTCATCATCGTGTTAAAGTCGGCCCGACCCTGAGGACCATGGAGTTGCATTGAGGGCATCGATCATCGGCCCGTAAGTTACTGTGTCTGGTTATAGTAGTAAGTAGCTGCAGCTTAAGGCCTAATATCCGGTATTAAAGAGAAAGGCAGTGCATGCAGCTAGTGTGGGCCTCGGCCCGCCTAGTCCCTGACAACCGGCGGGGTCCACCCCACAGCAGGTAACTCAGTGTGTGTAAGTTAAATTAGTTACACGCACCCCACCTGACTAACGCACTCTTTAATATTTAGTGTTTCTCAAGCTGCTAAATTACCATCGAAAGTGACCGTATATTGTGAAACTGGTTGTAATGATCAATCTGTTTATAGGCTGCTTCTTTATTGAATTCAGGCTTAAAGTGTAATGGACCCTGACGAAATAAAGGAGTAACGAAGGGCACGCGCAGTCTTTCAAACATAACCTCTGTGTTTCTGGTGGCAAACGGGGATCACAACTTCTCCGTGGAATCTCCCAGGAGGCTTGGCTTAACACTGGACGAAGCTCGTCTGGGGAGCAGGGCGGGAGTGAGGCTTTCGCCCAACCAGAATTTATGCTTTTGAGGTCGCTACCCTGGCAGACGTTGAAAGGGGCTGAAACTGGTCGTCTGCACTGGTCTCACTCAGTGAACAAAGGGGTCGTATTGGGTAATCGGCGCCGGCCAGGCATGCTCTGACGTAAGTAACCTTGCCTTACCTAAGAGGCAAGCAAGCGGCACATTCCCTACCCTCTCATTACAAGTCCAACAGGGACAGTTCAGTTTATAATATGCATCTGACTGTATGGGAATGAATGGGAGATTGGAAACTACGCTTGCTTGCTAACAGAAAATCCAGTACTGATGCTGGATGGATCGGGGACGGGGTCCTGAAAATAACAAAAGTCCGTCCGAAAGTCTCTTGACTGGAATCAGTAAAAGTAATTTTATTCTGATTCTGCGCCTGAGCGCCTCGCTCCCTGGCTCTCACTCGCCCACATGCTAAGTTGGGACTCCACACCCTTGGTTTCACAGGTCGCTCTTACAAAGGTTCATTAGCTATGTTTTAAAGAAGGTAATATTTTCACCCTTCAAAGTTTTTCCCTGTCATATTTACAAGTTTCTTCCTTCCTCCATATTATCTCCTTCTCTTGGCTCAGTGAAATAAGTGCTCGGTTTTGACCTCTGCTCTCTTGCAGGTCATGAGTTCAAATCGTAGCAGGGCAAACTCAGTCTTTCATCTTTGCTAGTTTGATAAACCAAGTACCTGAAACTGGGAAATAGTGCCATCGGTTATTTGCAGAAGCCACAAAAACCAGTGATTTGTAAAAATTGAGATATTGGCATTGCCTTGGTTTTAGTAAGCTGCTTGTAACTGTACCACAACTTGTACAAGATCTTGGCGGCATCGCATCCTGCTACTATGGGTGCCAGTGTGGATTTTAGTTTTTACTTTTTACCCAACACATTGCATGCTGGGGTTTGTAGGCAACGTCTTTTTAACTATGGGGCCGAGCAACCTTCAGAAAAACGCAGACAAGTGGTGACAAGCAGGCCATCAGGCTGCCGTGCGTTTCTCTAATGTAATATATTCTGTAACTATAAAATCCCACGAGCTCAAACTTCTCAAGGCTAGAAGGTGTGTGTCTGTACACTGGAGGAGGTTTGCCCAAGTTCAATCTACAGTCTGGGGATCAACTTGATTCATATCTATATGGAACAAAGCACTTCGCCTGCGCCAGTAGGGTTGCTCTGGATTCTGCTACGCCTGTATTCTGTGGGATGATAATAATGAACTCGGGGGTCTGCAGGTGGATTGTGCATTAAGCTTGAGAAAGAGATTTTCGAACTTTTAAAATGCATATTAGATATTAATTGTTCACTTTGTATAGATTTCATAAGATGAGATTTACTGCAATTGCGTTATGCCATAGAATTTACAAAGTGTTGATTTTACTTTTGTAAGATGATGGATTTTATCTTGAATGTCTTCCATTTGTAAGCAGAAACCATAAACAACTACAGCTACGGCCCCTTTTTGCCGGAAGTCAAAATACTAATGTAGAATATTGAGCTACTACCTTTAACCAAGAGCTGCTTGTAGAATTGCATGCAAGAGCGTGTGTTATGGAGATTTGGGTGGGGGACAATAGAGTAAGTTGGTGGAGCTAGAGGTGGAATTAGGTGGAACTGGGGAAGTGCGTGTGGCCTCCCCCCAAAAATTTGAGCACCTGCACTTAATATTTTACAAATACGCAAACAATGCTCAGAGTGTGCTACCGAGGTCAGTGACTATCATGAGATTAAACCAATGACACCTGGAATCAAACTACCTGGAGCTGTGCACTTATATTCAGTATTTCAGTGGAGGAAATGTATTTCAAGGACCGTAAAGGCCACTCCGGTATAATTGTTATGAAATGTGTAATCATTAGTGTGCATGTGAAGCAAATACTTGGATCAGGTCGCCCCATACTCGAGTTTACTTTGAGTTCCCATCTGCAACATAGGACTTAGGGTTTTGAATGCTGGCAGTAATCAAGAATTGTGACAAATGTCTGCAAAATAAGGTCATATTAACATGCTGTTATGGGCTATAGCATCAGTGTTAGTTATTTGTCCTTGTTCGAGTCCCTATTGTGGTTAAGGCACAGTTCTAGAATTCATTTTACTGGTCTCCTCATACTTCTGTGAAATATTATTTTTTGTTTTGCTTTGTTATGCCCGTATGCAGCAAGCACTTCCTCGTTTGTGTTACTGGTTTGCTTGCCAGTATTCTTGGTGGCACTAAAAAAACAATAAATATAATAACAAAAAGACACTGGACAGCGCTCTGCTGCCTTTTAACTAGGTTTGGGCAATAGAAATACCACATACATATATGCACGCGCAGTGCAGCAGTGTGGAGGATGCATTTTAGCCTGTGTGAATGTAGAGGAAGTGATGGGAAGGCTGTAGTATTTACATGTTTCAACTAGATCTGCACAGGGTTACAGCCCTGCTCTTGTCCACTTGTCAGTGTCGCCCTTTGTTAAGGGCTTCATGGAGAGCCCTAAGGGTGGAACAACCACCCATTTGGTGTGGTGTGTGTTGGGTGTTGCACACAATGCACAGAGAAGTTCCCATAGTATGGGAAGGTAAACCAGGGGATGTTACATGAAGTTCTCACTGGCTGCTTAAATTACGTAAGTGGAGTTGTTACACACTTATTGATTACCTAGAATGAGACTTCATTTTCATATGATGTCCATTAGTCTTTCTGTGAATCGCTTCAGGCACTAGGGTGTTTGTTAATATGATTTTTGTAAACTGCTTCATTGCTTTCATAGGATTTTCAAAACAAACATGTATTTGAACAGGAATGTCTAATTCCAGTAAATATGTTGTCAACAATGCTGAACATCTGTAGAAAAGAATTGATAGTAATAAACTTCCTGTTTTCATCTAAAGAGCTGCCTATAATAGAGGTTTATCCTTCTCATTTGGACCCATGTTTGTGGGCAGCCATTGGGCCCAGGCCCTGTGGTCAATCCCCATGTCATTTAACATACCATGAGTGATGTAATATGTGAGGCCATAAGCAGTGCATGACATGGAAACAAGTTTTAGTTAGTCCACTAGACTATAACCGGTGAATTTCAGAGGGACTTTCAGTTTTTAAACATTAGTACTTATCTCATTTCAACACCTAACTAGAACTTCACTTTAATTGTTGTGTTTTCTACGAATTAATAGCACATTTACAAATTAAGTCAACAGTTAAAATACTATATAGAGCAAAATGATCTGATGCACCTTAGGGTATACTGTTACAACTGTTTATCTACAATACTTCAAGGCCTGCCTTTCCAATAGGATTCCTTTTTTTTAGTAAGCTGCACACAAGTAACGCTTCCATGCATTCTTTATTTTACAGCACTCTGGACTTCATCAGTACTTTCAGTAATGAATACTGAACAAAAGTATTTGGTCACCCATTGTGCTTTTTCCTGGTTTCCAACTCCATCTGACATCCTTTTTTCTGTCATTCTTCTAAGCCCACCCCTGAATTGCCTCCTTACACTGAGAGTAAACATTGGCCTGCTAATTAAATTATCGAGGGTTTAACAATCGAAGTATTTTCTTTTATTACTTTTGAGTGCAAACATTACAATTAAATGATGCTTCTTCGTTGATTATGCAGGTATCAGAACATGTCATCATGTAATTACTTATATTAGCTTCACAAGAGTAGATACGATTAAAATGACTTAGGGCCAGATGTATCAATGTTGTTTTTTTACCCATCCTGTTTCTACGAGAGAGTGTATTCACACAGTTGGCCCTATACATGGAACACAAAGGAGCATAACGAAGATTGACTTGGTCAGATATTTTAACTAAAGCATCATCGGTGTTAAACAAATTGCTTCCTCATAAAGGATGCTAACTTATCCTGCTCTAGAACGCATCAAAACGTACCTTCATCCGTGTTCAACGATTCTCTCTCTTATAGCCAAGGCATGTTCTAAATATACTGAAATCTGCCTACAAGATGGTGAAAACTGAAACTGTCCCGGCATTTCAAGGACACTTGATCACCCTGTTACTTTTCCCACGCCTACCCATCGCACTGCTTTTTAGTTTTCCATGACAGGTGTCTATCATCTAGGAGATAACATTTAAATAACATAGCGGCTGCCTCATGCAGTTGCTGCCTGAGGCATAGAACAAAAAACAATGGTACTGTCGGGAATACAATTACTTTGAAACATGTACTGAAAACGTGTAAGAAAAACAATATATCCAGTGAAGGATATATCAGAAGAACTGGCACTGACCACAAAGGGAGAGACAAGATAATTTATCTTTCTCTCCCTTTGTGGTCATTGTCAGTTCTTCTGGTATATCCTACACTGGATATATTGTTTTTCTTACAAGTATTCAGTGCGTTTCAAAGTAATTGTATTCCCGACAGAATCATTGTTTTTTGTTCAATTACCCACCCAGGTTCTGGGGGTTACTGGGTTACCCCATTATTATAATGGCACGAGGCATATACGCATGACTATTCTTCATGTTTTTTGCTTAGTCGAACACCATCGGTAAAAAACATTGGCAAAGCCGGTCGATCATGATCTACATTAAAAGGCGAGTGTAGTATCTTGATGAAAATGATGAAGTCGAGTAGAGTAGATAATCCAGTTTATTTGAATTAGAAAGATGCAGGAACAAAAGGTACAAGCAGCTCAAGTGGAGCTGACTGAACATCCAATTGAATAATAACATTCTATGGTACAACAGTAACAGTGATTACATATACAGGATTCCACAGCTATGAATTCCAACATTACATGTACAATGTTCTACACCCAACCCCATAAAGAAATATGCCATTACTACAGTGAGACCTATTAATTTCGCCAATGTTTCTTTCAGTTATGTTAATTGTCACATTTCCAAAAGCACCGAGTTTGACAGGTAAGCAGAGATACGATTTAACAGGTATGAACTAAAACACAGTAGCATTTGATGCACTGAAATGGTTCTTTCTTATTACAGTCCAAGGACACCTGAAATCCTCGAAACGCCAAGTGAACGAGCCCCCATAGCTCGCAGCCAGTATATCAGAATCTGTGAAAGCAGAGCGGCGGGTCCTGCGTGTGGAGAGGAGCTGATGATCTTTAACAAGGCGTGACGCATCTCCACGGAGCGCGCTCCTTGTCACAGATGTAAGACTACTGACATCACCGCGGCCGCCGCGGATGCTATGGTAACCACGCAGCGTGCGCAGAGACTGGAGCCTTTAATTGCTTCCGCCACTTCCTGAGGCTCTGGCTACACGGCACTGATTTGCTAAGAAGGAAATGAGGACTGACAGGAAACAAGTGACAGAGTGCCGGGGGTGGGTGGCATCGAGCCCTCAATCCATTACTTGGGAGACTAGTTTTTTTTATAAATGGGCAATCTCAGAATCTAAATCCATTAGTGATGCTCTTTTAACACGGGAAGCACCAGCGCAAGTCAGAGGTCAACAGATAAGGATGTGAGGTCGCAGCTACGGAGGCCTGCTTACACTCGAGTCATTTCGTAAAGCCACAATCTAATCAAAGAATGACATGTATTGTAGGGCGCTTCCCTATATGGCAAGCATTAACATTAAAGGATTTGGTATTGTGCACAATATCTCATAGCACAAGCTGCACGATCTTGTATTTCACTCGACACGCCCCCTCCAACCTTGAATGCTCCAGTGGCTCACAGCCAGTGCAGGCTGCTGGGAAGATACCAGTCACCGCACTTCCAAAACAGTCAGTTCCACTTCAGATGCCTCATCTCTCAGGTCAAAAGCTGACCTGATGACACTTCATCCAAAGACGGTCCACAGACAGACCTTTAATAAAGAGGGTGGGAATCCAGACACACACATACACTTGGGTTACAAGGGCATCTACAGGGAGGCGGAGTAGACAGATGAGCAGTGCAGGAGGAGGTGCATGGAATGGGACACAGCAGAATTCTGAGTATCATTAAACCTACGACGCACCCTATAACCACGTGGCTGCATGCACACAGGAAGACAGCCAATGTGGTGTAAAATACCTGTGTCCATACACAACCTCAGGTACATCTCTTGTGAAGAGGTGGGAAATCAGAGGACCAGATGATGAAAAACTACAGAGATTTACTCACAAAGACTCAGTAGGCAATCTCCCCACTTTGGTGGGAAGCGAGAAAAGTACTGTACCCAGGACTACAGATCTGTTGCCACTAGCTGTTAGTTTTGTCATAGCTGCTTCGCGGAGATGGGAATAACCCAGGATAAGAGGAGTACCACTTTTGGTGGACCCCTACCGTCCCACGGAGTCAAGCACCCGGTCAGGAAATCAGGAGCTCTGTTAAAAATGCACAGAACACATGTTAGGGTTTGTGTGACATTTCCTCGGAACAGGAACATGTACCGGGCTGACTAGCAAGGTTAAATGAGGAGATGGTACACTAAAGTTGTAACTTAGGACTTTTCAAATCTCAACAACACAAGAGCAAAGGTCACACCGGCTGACAATTGTGCAGATACTGGTGATCAATAAGGTATTACTTGTAGTTGACTGCAAATAGCGTAAGGAAGACAGATGACCCAGACAAGCTGAACAAGTTACTTGTTTGTTGAAACTTTCTTTCTGATGGATACTCTAACTGCAGATTCCTCATCTTCAGAATAACCCCAGGTGCAGGAGTGGTCTCGGAAGATTTTCAGCGCTGCCCCTGCATGCCAGTGGGTGGCGTCATTTGGCTTTGCATCCACCCCAATATGCCCCAGAAGTGACAGCTGGAGCCACATATAAGCATCACCCAAGTGCCCTGATCTTAGTTTGTTTCTTGACACTGTGCGCTTTCGGATGTGGAGCCCAAAAACCAATTATCTGTGTTAGTGTGCAGAGTCCTAATTTGGGATCTTTTCAGATGTGAATAGACCATTTCTAAGGAAGAGCAGGTGGGAGGGCAGTGAGGATTCCACAGCTAGACAGAGTATCTACCAGGAAGAGTTTTTCGAAAGGAAAAAAACTTGTTCTTCTGATGGATACTTCTGACTGCAGACATGCCGTCTTTAGAGTAAATACCAAAGCTGAACCTCCCCAGGTGTTGGGTCGGTGGGGTAGCTCAGACTGAAAATCTTGTAGGAGCCACAAACTAAATACCCTTCTACTCAGACCTGGCTGTCAAGGCAGTAGTGCTTTGTGAACATGTGCACTGATGCCAATGTTGCAGCCTGACAAATATCCAGGACAGGCATTCAGAGTGCCAATTCAGTGACCCTGTAGGAACTGGTCCTCAGTCCCTCTGAAGGTTGCTTCTTGGCCAGTGCGTAGCAGATCTTAATTCAGAGGACCTCACACCTGGTCAAAGTCCTCTATCTGAACTGCCTTACTTTTCTGTGCTCCCGAGATCCAAACAAAGGGCTGATCATCTACCCAATGATCGTTGTGTGATCGATGTACAGACTCAGTGGTCTTTAGGAGGCCAAAAGATGAAATATCTCCTCCTCTGTTGAGGGGTGAGGTGGAGCAGAAAACATTAGGAGAGTGATGGTCTGTTCGTCATAAAAGGGAGTCACAACCTTTGGAAAGGCCGCTGCAGTCCTCAGCAGCAGTTTGTCATGCAAGAAGGTGGTGTAGAGCGGCTGGACTGGAAGAGCCTGAAACTCACTCTTGTAATGAGCTGAAGTTCTTGGTACGAGAAAGACGGTCTTTAGAGTCATAAAATGTAAAGGGCAGAAATGCATCACCTAAAAGGGGTGCACATATGAAGAACTAAGGTGAAATCCAACTGTGGCATCATGAAGGGTTTAGGAGGAAAGATATGAAGTAGACCTTTTTGGAAATCACTTCTCAACAGGTGATTTGAACAACACTGGGTCATCCAGTAAGGGTTAAAAACGACCAAATGGGCCTACAAATAACCTTTAACAGTGCCCACTGCAAGTCTTGCTGGGCCAAAGACAAAATAAACAAAAATAAGTCCTAACAGTATGGCCTGCAGTTGGTCCATATAAGGGGTGCCACCCCAAGCCACAAACAAGTCCAGTGTAAATAGATGTTGTCAAAGGAAAGCTGGCCGCAAGGATGATATTCACCACTTCAGGAGGAAGATCAAATGCAGTCAACTACCACTGTTCCATCTCCATGCATGGATGTATAAACTGCCAAGGCATGGTTGCAAGACACCTTGCCATGCTACAGCGACAAAATATCCAACAAAGGAGGCATCCTGATCAGAGGACAGGTGCTCATGCATAGAAGTTCTGGGTACCACACTCTCCTGCCAAATCAAAAGCCACTGGGATGACTTGGGCCTGGATCTTCTTGATCTTCTTCAGAACTCGAGGCATATAGAAGTCCTGTGATCCGTTCTAGTAGGAATGAGTCTCCAAGAGAGAGCCTCCTTGGTGAGTCCAGTGTGCAAAAGTGCTGACAAAACACATTGGCAAGCTGTGGCACAGAGATCAAGTCAGCTCTTACTATTGATGGAAGTTGACCTATGCCACCTCTGGGTTCAACTGTCACTTGTGATCCAAAAGGAATCTCCATCTGAGTTTGTCCGACCCTGATGTTTTATGATCCCACCAGGTGGGGCACGATCAGGGAAACAGCCTGATGATTCAACCAGTTCCAGATGGGCAGGGTCTCCTGGCACAGGGCCCAGGACCCTACTCCGCCCTGTTTGTTGCAATACCACAAGGCAGCAGTGTTGTCTGTAAAGCTCTGAACCAGCATGCCCTTGATGGATGGCAGGAAGGCTTTCAGCACCAAGCAAATGGTCTACAACTCTAATGGACTGCTGAGGAGACAGGTCTCCACCAGCGACCAGAGTCTTCTGACCTCCATCTCTCCTATTGACTACCCCCATTTAGCAGCGATGCATCGGTCACCACAGTCCGCTCTGGTTGGGTAGGGCTAAGGGTTCTGCCGCTGTAGTTGAGCAGCCACCACTACAAATCTTTTGTAGCCTCCTCCAAAACCCGGTTGGGATCTGACAGGTTCCTTTGGTGTTGGGACACCTGAGACTTCTGAACCTCCTGCAGAGCCCGAATATGCCATCTGACATGATCATGAGGAGGCAGCAGGCGGCCAAGAAACTTCAGTGCCAACCTCACTGAGACCCAGGACCGAGGCTGATACATTTGGCTCATCGCCCAAATGTCCTTGAATTGCTGAGGGAAGGCATGATGACGCACCACATCCATTATGGTTCCAATGGAAGGGATCCTCTGTGAGGAAGTCAAGTGGGAATTCGACAAACTGATAGTGAACCCCAACGAAGCCAGGAGGTCTGCCGTTTTCTGGAGGTCATCCACGACTGACTGTGGTGAACCTACCATCAATAGCCAGTCATCGAGATAGGGTCAGACTGGTAGATCTCCTCCAAAATGGGGTCGCACACTGCTAATACACCAGCGGGATCGCCCCTAAGGACCATGGTAACTGTAGTACTGTTCTCTGCGATGCATCTTCTTTCGAATTCTCGCGTATCTTCAAATCTTCGCCATCCCTGTACACGTGTTTCGGGGTATTTACCCCTCATCAGCAGGGATTAGGCCATCTTCTTATCTTCTGGGGTTGCTGCGTGCTGCCAAATATTACCAGGTATAGTACCACACAAAGGCGCGCAGGTGCGGGGTCCCGAGCTCGTCAGCTCAAAGCTCCAAGGAGCATAAACATTCACCAAAATGGGGTCGCACACTGCTAATACACCAGCGGGATCGCCCCTAAGGACCATGGTAACTGTAGTACTGTTCTCTGCGATGCATCTTCTTTCGAATTCTCGCGTATCTTCAAATCTTCGCCATCCCTGTACACGTGTTTCGGAGTATTTACCCCTCATCAGCAGGGATTAGGCCATCTTCTTATCTTCTGGGGTTGCTGCGTGCTGCCAAATATTACCAGGTATAGTACCACACAAAGGCGCGCAGGTGCGGGGTCCCGAGCTCGTCAGCTCAAAGCTCCAAGGAGCATAAACATTCACCAAAATGGGGTCGCACACTGCTAATACACCAGCGGGATCGCCCCTAAGGACCATGGTAACTGTAGTACTGTTCTCTGCGATGCATCTTCTTTCGAATTCTCGCGTATCTTCAAATCTTCGCCATCCCTGTACACGTGTTTCGGGGTATTTACCCCTCATCAGCAGGGATTAGGCCATCTTCTTATCTTCTGGGGTTGCTGCGTGCTGCCAAATATTACCAGGTATAGTACCACACAAAGGCGCGCAGGTGCGGGGTCCCGAGCTCGTCAGCTCAAAGCTCCAAGGAGCATAAACATTCACCAAAATGGGGTCGCACACTGCTAATACACCAGCGGGATCGCCCCTAAGGACCATGGTAACTGTAGTACTGTTCTCTGCGATGCATCTTCTTTCGAATTCTCGCGTATCTTCAAATCTTCGCCATCCCTGTACACGTGTTTCGGGGTATTTACCCCTCATCAGCAGGGATTAGGCCATCTTCTTATCTTCTAGGGTTGCTGCGTGCTGCCAAATATTACCAGGTATAGTACCACACAAAGGCGCGCAGGTGCGGGGTCCCGAGCTCGTCAGCTCAAAGCTCCAAGGAGCATAAACATTCACCAAAATGGGGTCGCACACTGCTAATACACCAGCGGGATCGCCCCTAAGGACCATGGTAACTGTAGTACTGTTCTCTGCGATGCATCTTCTTTCGAATTCTCGCGTATCTTCAAATCTTCGCCATCCCTGTACACGTGTTTCGGGGTATTTACCCCTCATCAGCAGGGATTAGGCCATCTTCTTATCTTCTGGGGTTGCTGCGTGCTGCCAAATATTACCAGGTATAGTACCACACAAAGGTGCGGGGGTCCCGAGCTCGTCAGCTCAAAGATCCAAGGAGCATAAACATTCACCAAAATGGGGTCGCACACTGCTAATACACCAGCGGGATCGCCCCTAAGGACCATAGTAACTGTAGTACTGTTCTCTGCGATGCATCTTCTTTCGAATTCTCACGTATCTTCAAATCTTCGCCATCCCTGTACACGTGTTTCGGGCTATTTACCCCTCATCAGCAGGGATTAGGCCATCTTCTTATCTTCTGGGGTTGCTGCGTGCTGCCAAATATTACCAGGTATAGTACCACACAAAGGCGCGCAGGTGCGGGGTCCCGAGCTCGTCAGCTCAAAGCTCCAAGGAGCATAAACATTCACCAAAATGGGGTCGCACACTGCTAATACACCAGCGGGATCGCCTCTAAGGACCATGGTAACTGTAGTACTGTTCTCTGTGCGACCCCACCCCTATTTGTAATGTTAAAGCTCCTTTGAGCAGTTGGCTGACGAGCCTGGGACCCCGCACCTGCGCGCCTGAGTGGTACTAAACCTGGCAATATTTGGCAGCCACCGGCAACCCCAGAACACGGCCTAATCCCTGCTGATGAGGGGTAAATACCCCGAAACACGTGTCCAGGGATGGCGAAGATAGCGAAGATAGCAGAGAATCGAAAGAAGATGCATCGCGGAACACGAACTACACTTACCACAGTCCTTAGGGGCGATCCCGCTGGTGTGTGAGTAGTGTGCGACCCGACCCCCATTTGTAATGTTAAAGCTCCCTTGAGCAGTTGGCTGACGAGCCTGGGACCCCGCACCTGCGCGCCTGAGTGGTACTAAACCTGGCAATATTTGGCAGCCACCGGCAACCCCACAACACGGCCTAATCCCTGCTGATGAGGGGTAAATACCCCGAAACACGTGTCCAGGGATGGCGAAGATAGCAGAGAATCGAAAGGAGATGCATCGCGGAACACGAACTACACTTACCACAGTCCTTAGGGGCGATCCCGCTGGTGTGTGAGTAGTATGCGACCCCACCCCCATTTGTAATGTTAAAGCTCCCTTGAGCAGTTGGCTGACGAGCCTGGGACCCCGCACCTGCGCGCCTGAGTGGTACTAAACCTGGCAATATTTGGCAGCCACCGGCAACCCCAGAACACGGCCTAATCCCTGCTGATGAGGGGTAAATACCCCGAAACACGTGTCCAGGGATGGCGAAGATAGCGAAGATAGCAGAGAATCGAAAGAAGATGCATCGCGGAACACAAACTACACTTACCACAGTCCTTAGGGGCGATCCCGCTGGTGTGTGAGTAGTGTGCGACCCCACCCCATTTGTAATGTTAAAGCTCCCTTGAGCAGTTGGCTGACGAGCCTGGGACCCCGCACCTGCGCGCCTGAGTGGTACTAAACCTGGCAATATTTGGCAGCCACCGGCAACCCCAGAACACGGCCTAATCCCTGCTGATGAGGGGTAAATACCCCGAAACACGTGTCCAGGGATGGCGAAGATAGCAGAGTATCGAAAGAAGATGCATCGCGGAACACGAACTACACTTACCACAGTCCTTAGGGGCGATCCCGCTGGTGTGTGAGTAGTGTGCGACCCCACCCCCATTTGTAATGTTAAAGCTCCCTTGAGCAGTTGGCTGACGAGCCTGGGACCCCGCACCTGCGCGCCTGAGTGGTACTAAACCTGGCAATATTTGGCAGCCACCGGCAACCCCAGAACACGGCCTAATCCCTGCTGATGAGGGGTAAATACCCCGAAACACGTGTCCAGGGATGGCGAAGATAGCGAAGATAGCAGAGAATCGAAAGAAGATGCATCGCGGAACACGAACTACACTTACCACAGTCCTTAGGGGCGATCCCGCTGGTGTGTGAGTAGTGTGCGACCCCACCCCCATTTGTAATGTTAAAGCTCCCTTGAGAAGTTGGCTGACGAGCCTGGGACCCCGCACCTGCGCGCCTGAGTGGTACTAAACCTGGCAATATTTGGCAGCCACCGGCAACCCCAGAACATGGCCTAATCCCTGCTGATGAGGGGTAAATACCCCGAAACACGTGTCCAGGGATGGCGAAGATAGCGAAGATAGCAGAGAATCGAAAGAAGATGCATCGCGGAACACGAACTACACTTACCACAGTCCTTAGGGGCGATCCCGCTGGTGTGTGAGTAGTGTGCGACCCCACCCCCATTTGTAATGTTAAAGCTCCCTTGAGCAGTTGGCTGACGAGCCTGGGACCCCACACCTGCGCGCCTGAGTGGTACTAAACCTGGCAATATTTGGCAGCCACCGGCAACCCCAGAACATGGCCTAATCCCTGCTGATGAGGGGTAAATACCCCGAAACACGTGTCCAGGGATGGCGAAGATAGCGAAGATAGCAGAGAATCGAAAGAAGATGCATCGCGGAACACGAACTACACTTACCAAAGTCCTTAGGGGCGATCCCGCTGGTGTGTGAGTAGTGTGCGACCCCACCCCCATTTGTAATGTTAAAGCTCCCTTGAGCAGTTGGCTGACGAGCCTGGGACCCCGCACCTGCGCGCCTGAGTGGTACTAAACCTGGCAATATTTGGCAGCCACCGGCAACCCCAGAACACGGCCTAATCCCTGCTGATGAGGGGTAAATACCCCGAAACACGTGTCCAGGGATAGCGAAGATAGCAGAGAATCGAAAGAAGATGCATCGCGGAACACGAACTACACTTACCACAGTCCTTAGGGGCGATCCCGCTGGTGTGTGAGTAGTGTGTGACCCCACCCCCATTTGTAATGTTAAAGCTCCCTTGAGCAGTTGGCTGACGAGCCTGGGACCCTGCACCTGCGTGCCTGAGTGGTACTAAACCTGGCAATATTTGGCAGCCACCGGCAACCCCAGAACACGGCCTAATCCCTGCTGATGAGGGGTAAATACCCCGAAACACGTGTCCAGGGATGGCGAAGATAGCGAAGATAGCAGAGAATCGAAAGAAGATGCATCGCGGAACACGAACTACACTTACCACAGTCCTTAGGGGCGATCCCGCTGGTGTGTGAGTAGTGTGCGACCCCACCCACATTTGTAATGTTAAAGCTCCCTTGAGCAGTTGGCTGACGAGCCTGGGACCCCGCACCTGCGCGCCTGAGTGGTACTAAACCTGGCAATATTTAGCAGCCACCGGCAACCCCAGAACACGGCCTAATCCCTGCTGATGAGGGGTAAATACCCCGAAACACGTGTCCAGGGATGGCGAAGATAGCGAAGATAGCAGAGAATCGAAAGAAGATGCATCGCGGAACACGAACTACACTTACCACAGTCCTTAGGGGCGATCCCGCTGGTGTGTGAGTAGTGTGCAACCCCACGCCCATTTGTAATGTTAAAGCTCCCTTGAGCAGTTGGCTGACGAGCCTGGGACCCCGCACCTGCGCGCCTGAGTGGTACTAAACCTGGCAATATTTGGCAGCCACCGGCAACCCCAGAACACGGCCTAATCCCTGCTGATGAGGGGTAAATACCCCGAAACACGTGTCCAGGGATGGCGAAGATAGCGAAGATAGCAGAGAATCGAAAGAAGATGCATCGCGGAACACGAACTACACTTACCACAGTCCTTAGGGGCGATCCCGCTGGTGTGTGAGGAGTGTGCGACCCCACCCACATTTGTAATGTTGAAGCTCCCTTGAGCAGTTGGCTGACGAGCCTGGGACCCCGCACCTGCGCGCCTGAGTGGTACTAAACCTGGCAATATTTGGCAGCCACCGGCAACCCCAGAACACGGCCTAATCCCTGCTGATGAGGGGTAAATACCCCGAAACACGTGTCCAGGGATGGCGAAGATAGCGAAGATAGCAGAGAATCGAAAGAAGATGCATCGCGGAACACGAACTACACTTACCAAAGTCCTTAGGGGCGATCCCGCTGGTGTGTGAGTAGTGTGCGACCCCACCCCCATTTGTAATGTTAAAGCTCCCTTGAGCAGTTGGCTGACGAGCCTGGGACCCCGCACCTGCGCGCCTGAGTGGTACTAAACCTGGCAATATTTGGCAGCCACCGGCAACCCCAGAACACGGCCTAATCCCTGCTGATGAGGGGTAAATACCCCGAAACACGTGTCCAGGGATAGCGAAGATAGCAGAGAATCGAAAGAAGATGCATCGCGGAACACGAACTACACTTACCACAGTCCTTAGGGGCGATCCCGCTGGTGTGTGAGTAGTGTGTGACCCCACCCCCATTTGTAATGTTAAAGCTCCCTTGAGCAGTTGGCTGACGAGCCTGGGACCCTGCACCTGCGTGCCTGAGTGGTACTAAACCTGGCAATATTTGGCAGCCACCGGCAACCCCAGAACACGGCCTAATCCCTGCTGATGAGGGGTAAATACCCCGAAACACGTGTCCAGGGATGGCGAAGATAGCGAAGATAGCAGAGAATCGAAAGAAGATGCATCGCGGAACACAAACTACACTTACCACAGTCCTTAGGGGCGATCCCGCTGGTGTGTGAGTAGTGTGCGACCCCACCCACATTTGTAATGTTAAAGCTCCCTTGAGCAGTTGGCTGACGAGCCTGGGACCCCGCACCTGCGCGCCTGAGTGGTACTAAACCTGGCAATATTTAGCAGCCACCGGCAACCCCAGAACACGGCCTAATCCCTGCTGATGAGGGGTAAATACCCCGAAACACGTGTCCAGGGATGGCGAAGATAGCAGAGAATCGAAAGAAGATGCATCGCGGAACACGAACTACACTTACCACAGTCCTTAGGGGCGATCCCGCTGGTGTGTGAGTAGTGTGCAACCCCACGCCCATTTGTAATGTTAAAGCTCCCTTGAGCAGTTGGCTGACGAGCCTGGGACCCCGCACCTGCGCGCCTGAGTGGTACTAAACCTGGCAATATTTGGCAGCCACCGGCAACCCCAGAACACGGCCTAATCCCTGCTGATGAGGGGTAAATACCCCGAAACACGTGTCCAGGGATGGCGAAGATAGCGAAGATAGCAGAGAATCGAAAGAAGATGCATCGCGGAACACGAACTACACTTACCACAGTCCTTAGGGGCGATCCCGCTGGTGTGTGAGGAGTGTGCGACCCCACCCACATTTGTAATGTTAAAGCTCCCTTGAGCAGTTGGCTGACGAGCCTGGGACCCCGCACCTGCGCGCCTGAGTGGTACTAAACCTGGCAATATTTGGCAGCCACCGGCAACCCCAGAACACGGCCTAATCCCTGCTGATGAGGGGTAAATACCCCGAAACACGTGTCCAGGGATGGCGAAGATAGCAGAGAATCGAAAGAAGATGCATCGCGGAACACGAACTACACTTACCACAGTCCTTAGGGGCGATCCCGCTGGTGTGTGAGTAGTGTGCGACCCCACCCCCATTTGTAATGGTAGATCTCCTAATACATGCTGCGACCACCGCCATCACCTTCGTGAACAACTGAGGGGCACTGGTGAGGCCGAATGGGCACATGGCCAACTGAAAATGCTCCTGGTCATAGAAAGCTGGTTGCAAGGGCACACCATACTAATGAACACCATACAAGGAAGAATGTAAGGGCACGCCTTATTGGTGTACAGGGCTTAAATTAATAATCCCAAATGCTCTATTTGTGGTAGTATGTTCGAGCAGTGTAGGCTTGTCAGAGGGTAGTGTTAAGCATTTGTTTTACACACAGTCAATAAAGGAGACACACACTCCAGAATAAACTCAAGTCTAATTTAGAAAAATAACACATATTTTTATATAATTTTAGACACCAGGATCATCAAAATCAGGTAAGTACTTTCAGAGTTATAGATTATTGCAGTATAAGAAAAATACAATGAACACTGTAATGTTATCTTATGGGAGATACACTTGCGAACGGTATTGAAGTATATCTATAGGGACTTAAGGTGCTTAGGGGCCAAGGTCCAAGAAACCACCAGCAATTCGGTTTTATCTGCCCCGGTGAGTCCGGGTGCATAGGTGCTGGCCGTGTTGGCAGCAACAAGCGCTAATCGGTAAAGTCAATGGCAAAGGTACCTGCAAAAGAAAGGCTGCAAGTGGGGACAAGTCTGGCAAATCCCAAAAAGGGGCTCAACTTCTTGGGATCTCTGGAGCACAGTGACACAGATGGTTTACGTGAACCCAGGCTGGGGGGCTCGGGCGATGAGGTGTTTTGTCCTTCGGGTCACTGAAGTTCGAGACTTTCACTTGGCTTTGGTGACCTGGAGAATGAAGGAAAACAAGACTGAAGGGCCACTTTGGGTGGTGGCCTTGGAGATACTGACGTCCCTTATTGGCTGGTTGGTGTTGGCGTCAGTGGTATCCGGGATGGACACACAATAAGCCTTAGTGTATCCTAGAGCTAGGGTACCCTGGGTATTGGTGCAGGGAGGCTCCAAAAAGGCTCAGCATCTCGAGACTCAGAGAAGCCATTGGGCTGACCTCCTGGACTCTCGATGACCATCTCTGGGCAAGTTGCTCCCTTGGTGGACCAGATGGTCAGCAAAACAGTGAACTGAGCAGATGAATTCGGTGACTGCAGGATTCAGGGAGATTGCTCCTCCACCTCAAGGGAGATGCTGCTTGGTTGGCAGAGTACTGAACAGCACTCCAAGGGTTTGGGGAGGCTGATCGATTCATTTATTGCAATTGTTGGGAGAATAGCACCTGGCAGGTTTTGGTGCCAATTTTGGTGCTGGTCAACAGTTCTTGCATTGTTGGCTCTCCTTTGTCCTTCTTGTGTTCCCAAGTAAACAAATCTGAGTTCCTGGTGTCAGGGGGCCACCTAAATTATGAATTTACGGATGTAAAGGGGAGTGTAAGGTAGTAGCAATGAGCTAACTACCCATGTGGTGACTACGCCCTCTATATGACCACTTAGGGGGGACAGTGGGCATAAACCTAACCCAAAGTTCCTAGTTTCACCAAAAATAAAATGGTGAAATCCTTTTCAAGTGTTCACTTCAGGTGGCCCACCTTAGGGATGTGCTTAGCCCGATAGTGCAACACGCCTACTGAATAGCTAATTTAACCCAGCTGCTGTGGTGCCAAATAGTGCCCAGGGCAGGGAGTGGTATTTTCCAGGTCTGAAGGAAGCAGGGGTCACATATCAATGGCGGCAGAGGCTTTGAAATCTCTGGCCTTGGTATGCTAAATCACTAGCCATTCTGATGGAGGAGGCGGAAACACCTCCTGCCAGAGCAGGCATTATTCCTGACAGGGGTTCAGAAACTTTTTTTTAGTGGCAGGCTCGAATAGTCTAGTCAGCCTGCACACTAAATGACTTGTAGGTTCCAGTGGTTACCTCTAACATGCCCTCTGGGTGCATGTACTAATAAATCCAACACTGGCGTCAGTGTAGATTTATTAAGATGAGGTGTTTGATACCAAACACCAAATGTTTTTTAGTGAAGCCATTATGTAGCTGGGTAACTCGTAATGACCAGTGCCCAGTACGTATGCTTAAGATGGCTTCCTGCTCACTTGCAATGTTGTAGCAATGGAACCAGACATCAAAGGGCATGTAGATATGTCCTCACATATAATATAATACACCCCGCCTTAGGGCACTAAGGCCTTCTATAGGGATGACTTACATATAGTATATGCAATGGGCATGGCACACAGGGAATGTGACGTGTCGTACTTTCAAAATGGCTTACACCATTTCACACATCCTGGAATGGCAGGCTGCATGCAGTTTTTGTGTGGGTCCCCTTGGGTGGAACAATACATGTTGCAGACCACAGGGACCCTCTTTAGTATCTAAGCCCTGGGTACCAGAGGTACAATTTGTTAGGGACCTACAGGGGTACTAAAGTACTTGCCATTTGGGTTAAATGGAGATATTTACCTGTTTTAAGGGAAAGAGCACCGGCAGCCTGATTAGCAGGGACCCAGGGCTTTTTCAGTCGAAAAGCATCAGTACTAGGGCAAAAAGTTTAGGTGACCATGTCAAAATGGGGCAATTTCCTGCACTGGCTCACCCTAACTGCAGGAGTGCATGGATGGGAGCACTGGAATAGGCGTGCTGTAGGTCCAATGCTACCATCCAGGTTCCTGGATCCAGGACAGATAAAACCAGGGCCAGTAGGAGCATCTTACATGTGTCTTTCCACAGTAAGAGATTGAGAGGTCAGAGATCTAGAATAGGTTGAAAGCTCCCACCTTTTTTCAACACTGAGAAATAGAGTAACATCCAGTTTCGGAGCTGGGACTCTCTCTATGGCTGCTTTAACCAAAAGAGCCAGAACATCCCGCAACAAGATGCACAAGTGCTTCCCCAAATCTGCTCTCATGTTTCTAGAAGACAAAGCCAGTCAGAACAGAATGGCAGGTAAGAGCCCTTTTAAACTCTCTGCAGAACCCACCTGTCTGATGTTAAGGCCTGTCACTCCTGAAGAAAATCACTGATTCTGCCTCACACAGGTAGGCCTTGTGCCTCGAAGGGTAAACTAAAGCAGCTAGTCCTCGATGCTCCCCCTGAACAGTCAATGATGTCTAGTCTTGGTCATATGACCTATTTGGACACGTTCTGGCCCTCCTCAATGGTGTGTGCCAGACTGGCATGGAATTCCCTTTGTACTGCTGGCAAGAACAGATATATGCGACCATGTGTAAGAATGCTTGGTAGTATTCTTCCCAGCAAGTAGTTGATGTTTACCAATCGGAGGGAAAGCTAGCCTAGGAGAACATCTGTTTCCCGAATGCCTCAATTCTCTTTGCCTCTCTATCGGGGGATGTGGGGGTTATAAGAAATGAGTGGGAATTGATCCTGCTAGCAGAAGCCTGAACTACCAGGCTCTAAGGAGTAGGGTGTTGTGTCAAGAAAGCAGGGTCACTCAGAGCAGGTCTTCGGCATTGTGCTACCTGTCTATTTACAGGTGGGCAGGAACAAAGTTTAGCTCGGGTACCCATAAGAGTGTCAATCAGGGCTTTGTTGAATAGCAGCAAAGGCTCTGATGAGGTTGGCCCAGGCTACAAATCTGCAGTGAGGACATTGGTTTTCACCTCAAAATATGGCAACTATAAGCCCAGAATTTCAGAAGCTCATCTTATGATTATAGCAAATGAGGCTGTCTCTTCTGCAGAAGGACCAGAGGGAGAACCCAGCTCTGTGTCAGGGGAAGTATCCAATCCACAGGTCTCTTGCAGGTCCAAATAACATTTTTCATCATGATATTGTAGAGGAAATTCATCACCATCCTCACCAAAGGCTAGTTGCCACTGGTCTGAGTCAGATCCAAAAAGCTGTTGGAGCGCGGGAGGTAGCTTCAAAGCAAACATGCTGTTTTATCTGAATACGAGTGAACTGGTCGTGTTGGATTTGTTCCAGGACGTGACCTTGGTTGAGGTCAAGATGGATTCGGTTCAGAGTAGGACAGGACAAAAGGATCGGCATCCTTCTCCTGCACTGATGGTATCTGGATGGCCTCAATGTGGCAGGAAACGTGTTGATCATGGTGGCCAACGTGGAGTCAGCTGCGGAGTCAGCCTGAACCTGACAGGGGTTCAGGAGGCAGAGACAGGGACAAGAACAGATCCACTGGTGGTAACGCGACTGGAGGCCTCAGAGGAACCTTGAGGCCTGAAGGTATGTCAGAGGTAGTCAGTAGGGTTGCCAACATTTGCAACATGAATTCCCAGATGGCCCTGGAATTCATGGTGCATCTGGATAAGCTGTGGAATCAGTTGTTCCTCAGGAAACCAAGAGCAGGATCGAGCGGTACCTTGACAACCCCACAACTTCTCAGAGAGAGTGGCGAGACTGGGATGAGTGCTGCTTGCCATTCTTACGCACTTTGAATACCTGAAGATATATACTATTGCAGGTGTAGTCCTGAGAATTAGAATGGGTTCACACTCTATACTTTGAGCAGGAACTGGGTTTATGCTACATCCTGTGGTGTTTGGCGTTGAACAGCTTATCTTTGAGATCCCGGATCAACTTTGGATACATAAGGGCATACTCCTTGCATGACTTGGAGTCGAGGCCCAGAGCCAAACACAGCTCGTGGGGATCTATCACAGACATCTGCTTATGACAGTCCTTACAAAGGTTAGCCTTGTTGTTTTGAGAAAAAAGTTGACAAACGAGAAAAAGTTAGGAGCTAGCTGTACATACCCATATAAAGGCATAGAATGAAATGAGATGATGTCAACCAGCTTGGGTGGTGCTTATATGTTGCTCCAGCCATCACTTCCGTGGCAGACCAGGGTCAACGCACAAGTGCTATGATGAAAAATCTTTGGGATCCAGTGTTGTGTTTTGTGGATATTCTAACAGTGAAGAATGTGTGGTAGAAGTATCCATTAGAAATGTTCTTTTGGAATGCCTCATTACTGCTTGCAGTGATACCTTTGTATGACTGCATGAGAGTGGATAATGCATTAGTACTAGGTGTGTTAAACATTTGTTAGCCTTGACTAGGTGTGTAAGTTGCTAGGGATCAGAGTTGGTCTTTGGTTTAGTATTGTCTTCCCTGCACGTTAAAAGAGTGCATTTTAACCTCACCTCTAATCTTTCCCCTGTCCCACCACTTCCTGGGCATCCTTCTTTTTTAGGAAGTGTTATGTTAAGTGAAACTTCTAAAGCGCTGTTACACCCAAAGGTCTCCTCCACTAGCATACGGAGCTACAAAAAGGTGAAAGACTTCGATAATGAGCCGCTTTTTGAATGAATGGTGGAGAATATGGATTTAATGCTCAGCGGCAAGGAATTCCATAGCTTAAGGGCAAGAATGCGAAGGCACGACCCCCAACTAATGATTTGCAAAAGACTACTACTGTAACGGAACAGTGCTGTTCCGATCTCTTAGGCAAGGCGTCTAACCTACTTCCTCTATGGCTGAATATATAAATCAATTGCATGCTTAAGCTACATTTCTCATTCAATGCATCCTGATAGCACACTGAAACAACTGAACTTAATGAAATGCAACATGTATTAATTTCACTGCATAGGAAGTACATTTCCGTTTTAAGATACTCCTATGTCGTATTAGCAGGACTTATAGCTCACACAACAGTATATTAGTCTCAAAATATATTTATTTTGCTTTATGGTATAATAAAACACAGGTAGTAAATATTCTTCCTTCTCATATCTTCTCTCTGTAGATGGTAGATGCTGGGATCATTGTTCCACCAGCTAAGGGATCGCCCTCGGAAGAATGACATAAGTCACAGTTGTAAGTAAACTTGTGCCCCCCCCACACCCTCCCCCCAAGTAATTTCTTACCAAAGTCACCATCACCACGTGAAAGATAAAGAAAAAAAAGAAACATTTTGGGAACTGTGCAGGTGCCCTTGGAAAAAAAAATAAGACAGACCAACCAGGTCTTGACAGATAAACCCTCTCTTGCTCAGGAAATCCCAGTTCATACGGGGACCAAACCGGGCTTATAAAATAGCCACCTTCACCAACGTGCACATACGGCGCAATATGAAATGTGCACTTTTATTTCTTGCCCCAACAACAATGACACAGTTACTGTCGTGAGGGATGTTCCCCGATGCCCACCGGATCTCCAATCCCACGCTCCGCGTCTTTCCCAGGAGACGAGCGCGTGACTGTGCTAGCCATGCTCCTGGAGTGTGGTTGGGTGGTGAGTTCCACCGGTGGTCTCCCGGCATCTTTGGAGCATCAGCTGGGCTTGCTTCACTCGCTTCTCTTCGTCCTCCCTCCTCCTTGCTGATTGAGGGTAGGCTTTTCACAGCAGTGGTGTTCATCCTCTCTTCAAACTTCTGGTTCTCTGCACTTCCTTCCTTCCCGACGTGCACACCAAACTGTCTCGTTCAGGTTTTAAAAGGGCCATGTCCCATTAATATTTCTGGTGTTTCTTCCCCACTCCTCCCATCAAACTCTGGTACGAGACTTCCACTTGTCCCTCGCGTTATTGTCTGACCCAGGGACTTCTGTAACAGGAAAACAGGACTTTTACTGGACTCGCCCTGCTACTGGAGATTGTTTTTGATGTCTTCCTGGAGAGAGGTAAGGTCCCTGACATCCCCACAACCTATTATGTGTGTTTTTAGGTCTCGCCTGTCAATGCGCATGCGCATTGAGCAGAGCGAGACTATGGGGGCTTAAACAAAGCTTACCTACACTGGCGATTCACTGGCGATTTGATGAAGTGCATGCGCACTTTTAACTGCAAGCGCAATCAGTTAAAATGCGCGTGCACAGCATCAAATCGTCAGCTTAGTGCCGCCAGCAGCCCTTCCCGCTCCGCCCCCTGCTGCATCAAAGGCTTGGCGCTCTGCCTCAGCCCAGCCATTCTCCTCCCCTAATTACCCCCTGCTGCATCAAAGGCTTTTTCACGGCCGGCCGGCCGTGCTTTCAGTTTCACGGCTGGCCGGCCGTGTCTCCTTTTCTTTTTTTTTTTTTTTATCCGCTGCATGTTCACTTCTTATCATAGTTTTGCCGTTTCTAAGTTCTATCAATCACAGGCTTTATAACACTTCTTATCATAGTTTTGCCGTTTCTAAGTTCTATCAATCACAGGTTCTACTGTTATCATTTTATTTGTACTGAATTTCCCAACCTCAGAAGCATGAACGCCTAAATAAGTCTTACTGAGATTCAATCTCATAACCTGCAGATCATGGAAGATGTGAGATACATTTCTAATGTGATGCAATATCTTGCTGGCATCCGGAGCTTGACTCATCTAATCAGAATGCTTAGAATGCTTGCATTAAGTAACTACTATTTGCCTGCCTTGTAGTATTAATGTTGGGGACATGAAGCGTATGGAAACAGCATTGGAATGCGCTCACTAGTAATCTCCCCATCACTTACACCACCGCATCCACCACCGCATCCACCACCACATCCACCGCCATATCCACCACCACCACATCCACCACCACCACATCCACCACCACCACATCCACCACCACCACATCCACCACCACATCCACCACCACATCCACCACCACATCCACCACCACCACCACCACATCCACCACCACTACATCCACCACCGCATCCACCACCACCACATCCACCACCACTACATCCACCACCACTACATCCACCACCACTACATCCACCACCACTACATCCACCACCACTACATCCACCACCACCACATCCACCACCACATCCACCGCCACATCCACCACCACCACATCCACCGCCACATCCACCACCACCACATCCACCACCACTACATCCACCACCGCATCCACCACCGCCACATCCACCACCACCACATCCACCACCACTACATCCACCACCGCATCCACCACCACTACATCCACCACCGCATCCACCACCAGTACATCCACCGCCACATCCACCACCACCACATCCACCACCACCACATCCACCGCCACATCCACCACCACCACATCCACCACCACTACATCCACCACCACATCCACCACCACTACATCCACCACCGCATCCACCACCACTACATCCACCACCGCATCCACCACCACCGCATCCACCGCATCCACCATCACATCCACCATGACATCCACCGCCACATCCACCGCCACATCCACCGCATCCACCATCACATCCACCATGACATCCACCGCATCCACCATCACATCCACCATCACATCCACCGCCACATCCACCACCATCGCATCCACCACCACATCCACCACCATCGCATCCACCACCATCGCATCCACCACCATCGCATTCACCACCACATCCACCACCACATCCACCTGACAAAGGTATTAATTTTGCTATTTTCAAAACCAACACATAAAAAATAAAAAACGTTCCTAATGCGAGACCTATTGCATTTTCAATGCTTGTTTTGCATTGTTTTTGCATTTGTGTGGGCAAATCGACTTTGCTTTTTTGGATTTCTTTGTGGGTGTTTTTACCTTTTCAGGTTTTCAAAAACTGCCAGAGCACATAGCAGAAGCTGCATTATCATGGACATAATTTAGGGGTCACAGCTGCGACCATGGAACTGCCTTTGGGACTTCTGGACATAGTGAATATTATTATATTTTTCACTGTTAGGTAATAAAAAAATGGAACATACTTAGACATCCGATATTTTAAGCTGTCAGCAATAGACTTGTATGGTAGTGGCACGGTGATTTTAACAGTGTCCAGTGCCATTTACTAGTACAGACTCCCTTTGCTAGTCCCTGTGGCCATTTATACTCCTTTTGTTCAATTTGTTATTGTGGACACGTTCTTTTGCTTTTTTACTGACTCTTCCCTGATAGTTTGTGTTTATGAAGGTTCAAATATTTAGCAAACTTAGTTCTTCTTCATGGGTCCTTCCTAATCTTTGGAGTAGCATACAGTCTTAAAGTAATGTTGTGAAATTGAAGTATTCTTTTACCTGTATCACTTAATTTGCTTCAGATTTTTAAGAAGGAACATTTTAAATTACTTTTCGTACCATTTTGTGATTTGTTTAAGAGTTGTATATCATTACAGGTTTCAAATATTCTTGGAGTTTTTTTAATAGAAGAAGTTTTCCAAAAATCAATACAGAGTGTCCTAAGCTTTCCGTATTTTATTAATTGTCTTTATCACATGCTTCCATGTCTCATCCTCATGCCATGTTTTTCATAGCTAGTTCTGGGCAATACCGTGCAAATGTACGTCCATGCCCTCTGCTCCGCTGGAGCCCCGTCTTCAGCAACTAAGTGAGGCGCTTAATCCCCACCTAAACAACTATTTCAACCATCTCCGGACAACGGATGGCTGGGAGCGTCTGATGCTATGGCCGCCGTTCCAACCGGACGCGGCAACGCCAGGATATCGGCGAAAATCTTGCCCAGCGTTTTTTCCTCAAGATGTCGTCTGAGAAAGATGATCTCCACTCTGAAGCTCGTATCGTCCAGCAAAGTCAGGTTTGGCCATGCCGTTATCAGGCCAAGGCGTTTATGGATAACCATAATGTCTGATGAGGTATTTAACTTATAATCATTTTCGGGTGATCGAGTTGCGAGCTTTTTAATACTTCAGCCTGACCCCAAAATGGCGGCGATGTTTTATATGATGAATATCGTCTCCCGACTCTAAGCGTGCTGTTTGAGGTGAGAGGAGACCGTGTACAATTTCTGGATATCGCAGCCTTGGCATTCTGTTCAGATTTGTTCAGAGTGGGACCGCTCAAAGTATCTGCTTCCTCGAGGGGGGCGTGGCTTGCGCGCCGCTGCAGCATGGCGTGTTGCTCTTGACCTCCGAGACGATTAAGGCCCGTCGGAGGTTTTTTTATCTGATTTCCGGTGCCCCTGCTCCACGCAACAGCTCTCCCGGTTTGGTGTCTATGCTGGGAGCAGATTGTGCGCGTTTTCGCTGGATTCCGGCTGAAGCTGTCGGAGTTCTGTCAGACTGAAGTGACGCTCGTTCTCCTGACGGGCGACCGCCATCTTAGCTGCTTGTGACGGTGTCGCACTTCTCCTCAGGAACGACGACATTGCTATATTCTTGCCGGACCAGCGACATATAAGGTGCTATTCATTACATTTGGATACTTTTTGACTTTACATTATTCTTTTTTTTTCTTCGCGCTGCTCGGCGGGTTATTTTGTGGCTATTTAGTCTTACATTCACCTGTGTTTACCTTGGTGAAACAGTTTCACGACGGAGCTACATTTCCTCTACCATATGTCTTTTTGGTTTGGTCTGCTGGTCTCTCGAGAGGTATTTTATTAATTCCTGAAACTGCATGTCATATAAGTCCGCCTTTTTTGTTTATCTTGCTGGTTGGTTTTCAGTGCGCTCTACTCCTTTATTCTCTGTTGGGAATACACTCTTTTTGACCTTTTTTTGCCTGCCTCTATTATACCTCACGTGGTTTACATTTTTTTCTGTGTCTGGTGTTCCATGGCTGCAACTATGGGCCGTTCATCAACTACTAAAGATTCGAAAGAGTCCGGTGCCTCTCTTAAAAGACTCAAACCACTGTCTCCTACACCTGAGTCTTCTCAAGCTGACACTAATACTACTCTTGACGTAATTTTAATACGTCTCAATGAGGTTCATGATATTGCGCAGTCAACAAAGACTAACACAGATTTACTGCAAGTGGAGGTGTCCGCTATCAGGAATGACTTCAAGGCTCTCTCTATTCGTGTTTCGGCCACGGAGACACGTATCAGTGGTGCTGAGGATAATATGCAGAAACAATCTAGGTCTCTTAACCAATTGGAGCGCTCAATGGCGGCATTGAGAAGGGATCTTACTGAGCAGGAGGATCGTAATCGCAGATCTAATCTGCGCATCGGAGCAGATTTTTGCCCACATGCGGAAGGTTAAAGCTATTTCCTGGGAAGGTCATCGAATCTCAATCTCCCAGCACTTCGCCAGGGATACTGTGATAAGGAGGAAGGGTTTTCTTAATCTTCGGAAACGTCTTTCTGAGATGAACATCCCCTTTTCCTTTTCTGGCCCTTCGAAATTCCGCATTACCTTCAAAGGTCGTTCCAGGATTTTTGATGAACCCGCAGACTTAGCTTCTTTCTTAGACAATCAGATGGAACTGCAGATGGAACTTCAAATGGCAGCTTCGTCTGCTCCTGGTGCTTCTGGCACATGAAGTGTATACCTATATCTCCTCTGCTATCTCTGTTCTTTTTCAGATCTATTGACCTAGTTGTCTCCTATGATCTGTTTGGTGGTTTTACGTTCCTCTGTTGTTGGTTTCTAGGTGCTGTCTGTTTGTGACTCCACCAATGGAGCTTTGGGCTCTGTTTCATGTCTGCAATGACTTCTCTCTTCTCCAGATCTATTCAGTTTATCTTTTTTGTTTTGAGTAGTGATTTTATTGCTCACTATTGTTAGTGTTTCTTTTGCTATCTGGTGTGTGACGTTGTCGGCTAAGGTGTATGATTTGTTTTCTTCTTCTCCTTTTCTGCTCTCTTTTATATCCCTATGTTGTAGTTTACTACTTTCCTCGGTATATCTTCTTCAGGTATTTTCTAACCCTTTTGTAGTATGGCTTTTTTCGATGTTGCCCTTTTTCCTAATTGTTCTTTTTCTTATTTTTATCTTTTGCTCTTCTTTTTCCTTTAACCCCACTTTCTATTACTTCTATTGATGTATGTTAATGTGGTCCATTCACCTGACGCTTGTTTCATGCTGATTGGTATTTTGTGTCTATACCATTATTGATAATTGTATTCTTTTCTTGTTTGACTATATAGATTGTTTCATAGATGATTATTACTTACATTTACATATCTTGTATTCATTTCTAAGTATTGTATAATTTATTTATATGTCTATCTCAGGACAGTTTCATTGATTGGTTGCTTACCTATTAATATCAATTGCCTTTCTCTAATACGTATAAACTGTTCTCTTTCTTTTGCATTTTACAGTCTCCTTTCCTCTTCCTTTCTAGTATTATATATTTGATATGTTCCTGCATTTTCAAAGCAAATTACATGTAACAAGTTCTATATATTTAAGGATTGTTAATTAATTGCGTATTTTTAGTTTTGCATAGTCATCTTCATGATATAGTGGTTTCTTCTCTTTCTCTAATATATTGCTTCTTTGATTGTTATATTAACTAGTTTTTTAGCGCCTATAGTTTCTCCGGTACTTGTGTATTATCTTGGTACCTAAGTGTTGACTTTACAGATTTACATGATGAATTGTTTTTGTCATACTCTATTGATATTAGTTCATATTTCAGATGTTCCTATCTTCTAATTCAATGCAATCAGTTGTGTAATGTATTGGGGGTGTTGATATCAATTATTTTTCCTCCTTGTGACGGTCCCTTTTCTCGCCTTCCCACGTTCACCCTGGTATGAATTTGGTCTTTTTCAGACCTCCCCTGCTGCTTCTTCTCTCTCTTCTCTTTTCTTCTCTTTTGTCTCTTTTCTTCTTTCGGATTTCCCTCATGGATTCTCCCTCTCCCTCTTCGTTGTTAATGATTGATGTCTGGTTGCTTGTATCTGTGCTGGTGGTTGGCTATTTTTCATCTATGGAGTCTTTTCTCTTTTTGTATGTATGTCCATGGCGGGTTTGAACGTGCTATCCCTTAATGTTAAGTGTTTAAATCATCCGGTGAAGAGGTCAAAATATTAGATTATTGCAAATCTCTCTCTTCAGATATAGTCCTTTTTCAGGAAACAAAGGTCTCTACCAGAGAAGCGCTGTTCCTGAAGAAAGAATGGGTTTCTGATGTTTGTTGTTCTGACGCTTGTGGCAAAAGAAATGGAGTCATTACTTTAGTTTTAAAAAATTCAGGTTTATCCATACTATCTTCTGACCACGATACTGAAGGTCGCTGGTTATTAACTAAGCTGTCTGATGGTAATCATGATCTTTATGTGATGAATATTTACGCCCCTAACAAGGATGATCCGTCCTTTTGGAAATCGGTTACCAAAAAATTGAATGATACACCTCATTCTGGAAATCTTATCGTTGGTGGTGATTTTAATTTACCAATGGATCCCATTTTAGATAGGAATTCAGTTTTTCAATTTCGTCCTCCAAAATCCCATAAACAAATGCTTAACATGTGTTCCCTCACTCATCTTCAAGATGTATGGCGTCTTCACAACCCCACTGGTAGTGACTTTTCTTTTTTTTCTTCACCTCACTCTTCCTTTTCTCGTATTGACTATTTACTGGTTCACTCTTCTCTTGTTTCGTCTTCCTCCTCTCCGCTTATTCATCCTATTCTGATTTCTGATCATGCTGCGGTCACTTTTACATTGTTGTCCTTTGCTCCTAAATCGAGAGCTCGCTCCTGGAGATTAAATACAGAAATTTTGCATGATAATGCCCAGGTTGATGAATTCTCTAGTGCAATCGAAACCTTTTTCCTTGAGAATGAAGGCTCAGTTTCTTCCCCAATTGTCCTCTGGGATTCGTTTAAATGCACTTTCCATGGCCAGGTTATTAAATGTATGTCCAAAAGGAATGCTGCTATTAAAAAAGAGCTTACAGATTTAGCATCTGAAATAAAAAATCTGGAATCTACCTTTAGACACTCTAAGGATAAATCTTGTCTACAGTTAATCAAGCAATTAAAATACAAATATAATACTATAGTTACCAAAAGAGCCCATATTGGTGTTCAGGCGCAGAAATCCAAAAGGTTATTGTTAAAAAATCGAGCTGGGAAGATTCTCGCAGCTACATTAAAATTTCCAGACTTCTCCTTTAAGTCCTCTCAAATCTCTTCTATTACTGATCATTTTGGCTCTAAAAAATTTCAGACTGGGGAAATTCTTGAAGTCTTTCGTGATTTTTACAATAACTTATATACCCCTTCTAATCAGGCTTCTTTTGAGCAGTGTCAGGACTTCTTAAAATCGGTTCCGGTACAGTCGGTATCTGTGGATGATCGTAATTTTTTAAACGGCCCGATTACTCCTGAAGAAATCATTACCGCAATTAAAGCTACTCGTTCTGGGAAAGCCCCGGGGCCTGATGGCTACCCTATTTTGTTTTATAAAACTTTTCTCTCAGTGATTGTCCCCAGGCTTCAATCTGTCTTTGATGCTTTTATTAAGGATGGGTCTGTCTCTGGTACGGCGGCTGATGCTACTATTGTAGTGATTCCAAAAGAGGGAAAAGATCATTCAGATCCCAAAAACTTCCGTCCTATTTCCCTTCTTAACATGGAGGCTAAGATTTTTGCCAAAATCTTAGCCAAGAGATTAGAATCCTTCATTCCTAAACTTGTCCATTCCTCTCAAACCGGTTTTGTAAAGGGCCGTCTTGCGCGCGATAATATACGCACTTTTTGCCATATTCGCGGATCAGCTAAACGTTCTCATCTCCCTGCCGCGGCTTTGGCCCTTGATGCTGAAAAGGCCTTTGACAAGGTCTCTTGGCCTTTTCTTCGGGCTGTCTTGTGTGCACATAATCTTGGTGACTCCTTCATAAATATGGTAATGTCCCTATATTCTCAACCTAGAGCTAATATAAGAGTCAACGGTGCTACGTCGTCCTTTTTTAATCTTCACCAGGGCACCAGACAGGGTTTTCCTCTATCTCCACTTTTGTTTTTATTGTCCATTGATCCTCTCCTCAGATTGATTGAGATACACCCAGACATTAAAGGTTTTTCTTTTGGGCCTCATTGTATTAAAACTGCTGCATACGCGGATGATGTCCTTATTTTCTCAGATGATATTGCCTTGGCTATTCCTGCTATCTCGGATACCATTTCCCTGTTTTCAAAGGTTTCAGGGTACACCTTGAATAAGGATAAGACTGAGATGTTCCCCCTGAATGCCTACTGTTTCCCTACGCATATGGGCTCTGCTGGTTTTAAATGGCAGTCTAAGCATTTAAAATACTTGGGTATCTATTTTTGTTCTACCTTATATGCTACTACTGCCTATAATGAATCCCAGACTATTCTTAAAGTGCGGCGTCTTTTGGACACTTGGTCTCCGAAACACATTTCCTGGTGGGGTCGCCTTCAGACCCTTAAAATGATGATTACGCCCATTATTAATTTTGTATCCTCTATGCTCCCGGTAAAGTTATCGTATTCCTTCTTTCATGAACTTGATGTTCTGACCTCTAAATTTTTATGGAATGATAAAAGGGCTAGAATTGCTTATAAAATCTTGCGGAAACCTTATGAAATGGGAGGTTGTAATCTTCCTGATTGGGAAAAATACCAAACTGCCTTTTTGGCGTCTCAAGGTGCTTTATGGTTCTCTTCTCCCCCTATTCATGTTCCTTCCTGGTTATTGATAGAGCAGGAATTGGCTTCTCCATTACCGACTGCTTCCTTTTGCACTGCGTCCACCCTGTCCATCCTGTTCTCTCGCTCTATAATTCTAGATACTCTTGCTGCGGTCCGGAAAGTCGACAAGAAAGTGGCGATTCCACTTCACAAATCTAGGTGGTCGTCTATTTGGCGGAATTCTAAAATTACAATTAATATTAATCCCACTCTCATATCTTATTGGGCAGCTAAGGGGATTTCGCTTGTTAAACATCTTTATGATTCAAATAATGAGCCACTACCTTTTTCCGCCTTAGCTCAACAACATTCTTTAACTAATTTGGATTTTTATACTTTTCTCAAAATCAAAGTAGCACTTGCTAAGGTACGTCTTCATCCTACTTCTCCTACGATTACTCTCTTTCAAATATGGACTAAATCTGGTCACGTAGCATCTACAATCTATAAATTTTTATCATCTGTTTCATTACCTACGCATACGGTTGCTCAACAAAAATGGTTGCACCATTTTGATCATGGAGTTACTGATCATATTTCTTCAGACACCTGGCAGCGGATTGGTAAACTTTCTCTTCGCAATAAAATCGCCCCATCGTTAATGCAATCTAATTTTTTTTCCGTCAACCTTCTTCATTGGACTCCTGTTCGTTTACATTCGCTCAATCTCAAAGATGATAACTTATGTTGGAGCTGTGGTTTATTGACGGGTGATTTTCCGCATATGTTTTTTGAATGCTCCCTCCTCCAACCATTTTGGGACCTCATTCATAAACACCTCATGCTCATCTTTGGTATTAAGTTCCAACTCTCTTTTCCATTAATTTTATTAGGTCCATTAGCTGCCCCTGTCCCTCTCCCCTTGGATCCCATGGAATTACAGTTGTTGGATCTCCTATTGACTATTGCAGTGAAAGTCATTCTTATGGAATGGAAATCCTTTTCCTCTGTTTCTTATCATACTTGGTGGGCTTGGGTTTCCTTTTTACGTAGTGCTCACACTTCGGTCGATCATGCTCACCTTTCTCCATTTATTTCTAGTGGGGTTTGGGATGCTTTGGATAACTATATGGATTTGTCATCAAAGGGATTGGTTGACCAATATTCTTTCGATTTGTCTGGTTGAATGGCGTCTTGTTTGTCGGGTTAGTCCGTTGGAAATCTTTCTCTCCTTCCTTCCTCTCTTCCTTTCCTGTCTTCTCTCCTTTTCCATCTTTTCCCTCTTTCTCTCTTTCTTTCTTCTTTCTTTCTTCTTTCCCTCCCCTACCTTGATTATACCAGCTGATAGTGATACTCTTGATTGTGGCTTCTGTCTAAGATATTTACTCCCCTTAACTAATTCATTTTTTGTTTTTTGTTTTTGACAGGCTACTTTTGTTTATGGATGCATTTGCTACGATTTATTTTTGAATTTCAGCCTCTAATTGCTTTTTATCTGGTATCAATTGTATCACTTATATTTGTATTCTGTATTTTCTTTTGCTTCTTTATAAAATAAAATTCTTTGAAATCAAAAAAAGTATCTGCTTCCTCATAGCAGCTAAGCGCCTGATTTTAAAATGGCGGACACGCGAGGATTATTGAAAAACGAGTAACTCTACTGGGGGTGCTGTTCATTGCCTGTTAGCTGCGTGATCTATATTGGAGGTACTCCGTGTGCTCCTTAAGTGAAGGGGGTCGCAGCAGGATTCACTTGCTCCTGAAATGGCGCCAGAAACGTGTTCTATGGCGCATATAAATGGCAGAGCACACTTCTAAGGCACAGTAAGGTTTTGCTTGTTTCCCTCCTCTGCCAGTATATTTAACTGAGGGACGCCTTACCATAAATATCAGGGCAATGCTTCAGTGGTGCAATCTGAGGTGTCACCTCAGGGGTGAGGAGCTTAATCCCCATCTAAACAACTGTTTCAACCATCTCCGGACATCGGTTGGTCGGGAGAGTCTGACGCTGTGGCCGCCATACCAACCGGTCGCAACTACACCAGGATACTGGTGAAAATCTTACCCGGCGTTTTAACCTCAAGATGGCGCCTTAACTTTATTTTATTCTGGCAAGTCTACCTTTCTCACTTTCCACTCATGTTTTCTTTTGTTTTGATTGGGGGACTGTTCTCAAAAGACGAGGATTATGTTATTGCAAAGCGACATTGTTTCTTTCTTATGTGTAATTTCTGAAATTATGCTTTAACACACAATTGTGCTGTTTGCTACAATCCACTCTGCCCCACTCTAATCCATTCCCCTCCTCACCCCACACCACTCTGCCACACTCAATCCAATGCACCCCAGAAAAATCCAATCTGCCCCACTCCAATCCAAACCGCTCACCCCAATCCAATCCTCCTAACCCACCCCATTCCAATCCAATCCTCCCAACCCACCCCACCCCACTGCAATCCTCCCAACCCACCCCACTCCAAAAACAATCTGCCCCACTCCAATCCAAAAACAAACGGCCCCACTCCAATACAAAAACAAACGGCCCCACTCCAATACAAAAACAAACGGCCCCACTCCAATACAAAAACAAACGGCCCCACTCCAATACAAAAACAAACGGCCCCACTCCAATACAAAACAATCTGCCGCACTCAAACCAAAGCAGTCTGCCCCATGCCCAATCTGCCCCACTCCAATCCAAAGCAATCTGTCCCACTCCAATTCAAAACAATCTTCCCCACTCCAATCTGCACCACCCCAATCCAAAACAATCTGCCCCACTACAATCCAAAACAATCTGCCCCACTACAATACAAAACAATCTGCCCCACTACAATACAAAACAATCTGCCCCAATCCAAAACAATCTGCACCACTCCAATCCAAAACAAGCTGCCCACTGCAATCCACCTCACTCCAATCTGCCCCACTTCAATCTAAAACAATCTGTCCACTCTAATCCACCCCGCTTGAATCTCAAATAATTTGCCCCACTGCAATCCACCCCAATCAAATCTGCCCCACTCCAGTCCAAAACAGTCTGCCCCACTCTAATCCAATTCAAAACAATCTGTCCACTCCAATCCAATCTACCCAAATCCAAACCAATCCACCTCACTTCAATCCAAAACAATCTGGCTCACTCCGATCCAAAACAATCCGCCCACTCCAATCAACTCACCCCAATCCCCCTACTCCATCCCAAATCACCCCACTCCAATTCACCCCACCCCACCCCACTCCAATCCACCTCACCTCACCCCACTCCAATGCAATCCACCTCACTCCCTCCCCATTCCAACCCACTTCAATAGACAACAATTCACTACACTCCACCACAATCCACCCCACTTCAATCCAAACCACTAACCCTAATCCAATCCTCCCAACCCACTCCAATCCTCTCAACCCACCTCACTCCAATACAAAAACAATCTACCCCACTCCAATCTAAAAACAATCTGCCCCACTCCAATCTAAAAACAATCTGCTGCACTCAAATCAAAACAGTCTGCCCAAAGCCCAATCTGTCCCACTTCAATCCAAAACAATCTTCACACTCCAATCCAAATCAATCTTCCCTACTTCAATCTAAAATAATCTGCCCTCTCCAATCCAAAATAATGTGCCCCACTTCAATCTACCCCACTCAAACAGGGCTGGAAAAATCCACTCGACTGCTCGCATATGCGAACTAAATTTAACAAGGGCGAGCTGTTTTTAGGTCCTACTCGCTCTTTCTGGCGCGTAGGAAGACAAACTAGGAAGACAAACTAACTTTTGTCCTCTGTCTCTGAAAGCGGAGCAAATGTGACAAGATAACAAGATTTAAAGGCATTTTATTGCTCACAAAGTTAATGAGAAATAAAGATGCCTTTAAATCTTGTTATCTTGTCACATTTGCTCCGCTTTCAGAGACGGAGGTCAAGTAGTTTGCAGTTAGGTCGAGGAGATTTTTTAAGGTACTAGTCCCTACAGGGCTAGTACAATTTTTTGGATTTTTCGAGCCCTGTCAAATGTGCCCCATTACAGTCTAAAATAGTTTGCCCCACTCTAATCCAATTCAAAACAATCTGCCCAGTCCAATCCAATCTACCCCAATCAACAACAATCCACCTCACTCCAATCCAGAACAATCTGCCTCACTCAATCCAAAACAATCTGCCTCACTCCAATCCAATCCACCTTACCCTAATCCACTCACTCCCTCCCAAATCACTGCACTCCAATCCACCACACTCAAATCCACCCCACTCAAAACCACCTCACCCCACTCCAAAACAACCTCACCTCATCCCACTCCAATCCACCTCACTCCCTCCCCATTCCAACCCACTTTAATCAACCACCATCCACTCCACCACAATCTAAACCACTTCAATCACAAAAAATCTGCCCACTCCAAGCTTTCCTTTCCAATCCAAAACAATCCGCCCACTCCAATCAAACCAACCCAATCCAACCCACCTCACCTCACCTCACCATAATCCAATCTACCTCACCCCAATCCAACCCACCTCACCCCAATCCAATCTACTCCACTCCAATCCACCCCACTCCAATCTGTCCCATTCCAGTCCAAACCACCCCACTCTGGTCCACCCACCCACTCTAATCCAATCCACCCACCCCATCCAGTCTACCCCACTCCACTGTGTTGCAGCACCCAGGCATTTTGATGAATGGGCACCTACGGAAATCATTCTATAATCTGGGGATGCGGATGGACAACTCTTGTGCACTCCCCGACATAAATCCAGATGACAATCTCTCTCGTCAGTGCTCGGCTAGAACTGAGCACGTGCTTGTGTACACCCTTACACATTTGTGCCCCATTATAGTCTAAAATAGTTTGCCCCACTCTAATCCAATTCAAAACAATCTGCCCACTCCAATCCAATCTACCCCAATCAACAACAATCCACCTCACTCCAATCCAGAACAATCTGCCTCACTCAATCCAAAACAATCTGCCTCACTCAATCCAAAACAATCTGCCTCACTCCAATCCAATCCACCTTACCCTAATCCACTCACTCCCTCTCAAATCACTGCACTCCAATCCACCACACTCAAATCCACCCCACTCAAAACCACCTCACCCCACTCCAAAACAACCTCACCTCATCCCACTCCAATCTACCTCACTCCCTCCCCATTCCAACCCACTTTCATCAACCACCATCCACTCCACCACAATCTAAACCACTTCAATCACAGAAAATCTACCCACTCCAAACTGCCCCACAACAAACTGTCCCAATCCAATCCAAAACAATCTGCCCACTCCAATCCAAAACAATATGCCCCACTCTATTCCAAAACAGTCTGATTCACTCTAATCTGCACCACTCCAATCCAAAACAATCTGCCCACTCCAAGCTGTCCTTTCCAATCCAAAACAATCCGCCCACTCCAATCGAATCCAACCCAATCCAACCCACCTCACCTCACCATAATCCAATCTACCTCACCCCAATCCAACCCACCTCACCCCAATCCAATCTACTCCACTCCAATCTACTCCACTCCAATCCACCCCCCTCCAATCTGTCCCATTCCAGTCCAAACCACCCCACTCTGGTCCACCCACCCACTCTAATCCAATCCACCCTCTCCCCATCCAGTCTACCCCACTCCACTGTGTTGCAGCACCCAGGCATTTTGATGAATGGGCACCTACGGAAATCATTCTATAATCTGGGGATGCGGATGGACAACTCTTGTGCACTCCCCGACATAAATCCAGATGACAATCTCTCTCGTCAGTGCTCGGCTAGAACTGAGCACGTGCTTGTGTACACCCTTACACATTTGTGCCCCATTATAGTCTAAAATAGTTTGCCCCACTCTAATCCAATTCAAAACAATCTGCCCACTCCAATCCAATCTACCCCAATCAACAACAATCCACTTCACTCCAATCCAGAACAATCTGCCTCACTCAATCCAAAACAATCTGCCTCACTCAATCCAAAACAATCTGCCTCACTCCAATCCAATCCACCTTACCCTAATCCACTCACTCCCTCTCAAATCACTGCACTCCAATCCACCACACTCAAATCCACCCCACTCAAAACCACCTCACCCCACTCCAAAACAACCTCACCTCATCCCACTCCAATCTACCTCACTCCCTCCCCATTCCAACCCACTTTCATCAACCACCATCCACTCCACCACAATCTAAACCACTTCAATCACAGAAAATCTACCCACTCCAAACTGCCCCACAACAAACTGTCCCAATCCAATCCAAAACAATCTGCCCACTCCAATCCAAAACAATATGCCCCACTCTATTCCAAAACAGTCTGATTCACTCTAATCTGCACCACTCCAATCCAAAACAATCTGCCCACTCCAAGCTGTCCTTTCCAATCCAAAACAATCCGCCCACTCCAATCGAATCCAACCCAATCCAACCCACCTCACCTCACCATAATCCAATCTACCTCACCCCAATCCAACCCACCTCACCCCAATCCAATCTACTCCACTCCAATCTACTCCACTCCAATCCACCCCCCTCCAATCTGTCCCATTCCAGTCCAAACCACCCCACTCTGGTCCACCCACCCACTCTAATCCAATCCACCCTCTCCCCATCCAGTCTACCCCACTCCACTGTGTTGCAGCACCCAGGCATTATGATGAATGGGCACCTACGAAAATCATTCTATAATCTGGGGATGCGGATGGACAACTCTTGTGCACTCTCCGACATAAATCCAGATGAAAATCTCTCTCGTCGGTGCTCGGCTAGAACTGAGCACGTGCTTGTGTACACCCTTACAAGGCTTACATTAAGTACACATCTCTAAATAAGAACAATCACATGCATAATGAAACCCACAAAACAAATACATTAAGTGCTTTGTTATTCAAACTAATTCCATTTGCTATTTGCAAGCAGAATTAATCTCGGACCACAAATGTACGCTCATTGGCTAATAGACGACAGCAGGTGGATGTGGTGGTGTGTGTGTGTGTGTGGGGGAGACGGGGGGGAGATGTGCTGAGGTGAGGGGGGACCGAGGGTACGGGACTGGAATGGTAAAAAAGCACTCCTAAACATTCAACTGTTCATGCCATGTCTTGAACCGAAATCATAAGAGCACTCTCAAATGCAGTCCAGTTTCAAAGAGTTCTTTTAAAGTTAAACCCTTATAGTACGTAGAAAAGTTCACACGCACGCGTGAGAACGAGTATATATGCACATTAAGCCTCAAATAACATCGTCCATCAATTGTAACAGAATTCCTTTTTTATCCGTTTCTTGCTTTTTAAGACGATTCTAACTAATAAAGGACAGAGGTAAATCATTTATTTATTTTTCTAAAAAAAATACCCGATCTTTCTTGATGATTAAAAGCATATTTGGTGGTACCAGCTTCAATCCCTCTTCCCCGATATCAATTCATAACAGAAGGTCAGCTTGTGAATGGTGTGAGGTGCCAAATAAAGCACTTAAAAATATGGCGTTCTTGATGTTATCCACCTAACAGGCACCTCAGCCTCCCCCCCTGTGCAATTGTGGCAGTGAAAGGAGGTAGTACACCAAAATGAAAATTGCACCCATATTTCTTTATTTATTTAGATCAATTCCACTACGTCTTAATAATTCTTTTTTTAAAAAACTTGATGGAGTTTGCTCTAGCTATATATGGGGCTACAAAAAAGCTCAGAGAGCAATAAATCTCCTAAAATGTCCGACTGAAAAGGGCGGTCTAATGTTTCCTGATTTTAAATTATATTTTTTTGCTTCCTTTTTTGGTCGGATTCGCAGTCTGTTGAGAAATGATAACTCCTTATTTTTTCATCAGCTAATGCTAGGGCCTGATAGTAAACAATTTATGGACCGAGCCAATGACCCAAATTACTTCAAACGAGTCAAATTTAAGACTGCTAGGCATATTGTACAAATTTGGAAACAGATAATGATTCTTGATAAGATATCTTTTTTCAATTCCGAATTAAGGCTATGGGGGAATCCAGGACTTCCTGGAATTTTTTCTGATGGGGCAGGGACAGTATGGTCTAGCTGCGGCATTAATGCCCTTGGAGATCTTTATGGCTCTGATGGTTTATTAGGGTTTACTTCACTTAAATTAATACATACTCTGAATGATAGGATGTATTTTAAATATATGCAACTTCAAGACTTTTTTGTTCATAAGATGAATGTCAAAGAAATAAGACACTCGGACATCTTGCAATGCCTGTACTCAGATCGGACTAAATCACTGATTAGTGAAAGCTATGGACTTCTGAATCAGGCAAAGGGAGATGATTGTGGAAAACTAGCATCCAAATGGTCGGTTAGGCTGGGATTAAATATAACCTCCAAGCAAATATCTGCTTCTCTTCTTCAGATTAATCGAGTAGTACAGTCCTCTAGTATCATACTGCAGCTTTATAGAACTGTCTGCCAATCATATTATACTCTTCAGAGAATCTCTAGCTGGGCATCAGATAACTGTCAAAATGAACGCACAAGCTGTCCTAAATGTAAATTGGAGGCTGCTGATATCGGCCATATGCTCTTTTCATGCCCGGCATTATCAGAGTTCTGGAAGGGCGTAGTAGATGTATTAGATAGGAAACATATTGTGTTTCCGCCTCTCTCAGCTCATCTGATTCTAATAGACCTTCAGGAACTGAATAGTCCAAATAAAGATCTGAATTCCATTTTATTTGCTTGTGCAAGATTAACCATAGCTAGGGCATGGATAGCTCCAGATCCGCCACACGTTATGGAATGGTGGGCCTTGGTGAATGAAATACACACCATGGAGATTGCTTTAGCTAGACTAAGAGGGCCTAACTCTCTGAGGAAAAAAGAAAGGGTTTGGGACATTGTATTTGGATCAGAATAACCTTCCAAGATTAGATTTGGTGGTTGAGACCACATTTGCGATTAGCTATTTTTTTTTGTATGTTTGTTTACAGCTTTCTTCTCTGGTTACTCTTTCCTCTGTAATGATAATGTATTCTGCTTTTCTCTTTTCTTTTGGAAAATATTCGCTATATAATTATGTTATGAATTGTAAATGTATCTATCTTATTTGCCTCTTGCAATATCAATAAAAATGTTTAAAAAAAGAAAGGAGGTAGTACATCACTATGCCTAGTGCATTGGTCCCTCGAGTCTAGAGGGCGGCAGAGCTCCTTAAGCGCCAAGGTCTACCTTATTGAAGCGGTGATAGCCTATCATACCTTGGCATGAAGTGACGGAGGGATATTGGAGTCTTCAATGGCCGCCTGCTGGATAGTCACCAGACTATGGTAAGATACAGGAGATCGAGAAAACTGCAGCCAATGTCAGGACCAGCTATGGTCCCGTCGTTGCTAGTGATCCATCCAGTCCTGGGACCTCCTGTGGTGGGAATCAGGGTGAAGGGAGACATGTCAAACAGGTAAGATGTTCCTCTGACATTACAACAATGATCACTTGGTTCTGATGGGGGATATTCGCCTTTCCAGTCTGCCAACTTGCGTGCAGGGCCGCTGCTGGGAACAGAGGCGTGGTGGAGAACGAGGCACATGTTCCAATTAGGTTACCCATGGTTAACTCTGGAGGTTACTTTATGTGATTACTTAGATGCTGCATACAGCGAATGCGGTGCAGTTTCTAGATACCAATAACTGCTAATAAACCCCACAGAGCCATGCCTAAAAGTTGCCCAAAGAGCCATGCTCTGCACTGGATGGGAGCCCAGAATATTGAATGAAGCTATAGGTGTTGCACAGGGAGTGGAGAAATCGAATACCGGTACAAAGTCTCCCCACACACCTAATGAATCAGAAAATTACTAGCAGTTTTCTTACATGGAAGTTCAACATAGCTTCATAAAGGGATATACATTTTTTGGGGGGAGGTCTTGTTGAGAGGCACTGATTTTTAAGTAACTGCCATGAAGCAAAACAGCATTTCTATCAAAAAGTTGGAAACTCATACATTACAATTATAGTTTTTACATTGTGGTACATTACAACATATTCATTGCGATATATACCGTTACAACTTGTAGTAATATACCACAATGCTATGCTAGTCATCACAATGCATCCTATACATTGCTGTAATAAAAAATGAAACATATTTACTATCCATAATGTTTTTCAAATAAATGTTATATACATATCACACAACAACTGCTCCTCTTTCCCTGGTCACAACGGCGATTCTGCGGCTGTGCGAAATCCTTACATGGCAGAGCCACGCCGTCAATATATCCACCCCAATTCTTCTGAAAGAAGCTATATCATATTCATGAGTAAGTTAAATTATTATCTTTTTTTTCTCTTACAGAGACCAGTAAAACCCCATGCGTTTCGGTCTAACTTAGACCATGATCACGGGTACATATGACCAAGGTCTAAGTTAGACCAAAACGCATAGGGATATACTGGTCTCTGTAAGAGAAAATAAAGATAACTCTTTAACTTACTCGTGAGTGCGATCCAACTTCTTTCAGAAGAATTCGGGTGGATATATATACATATATATACAAATACCCACATATATACATATACGCACACATTCATGCATACACACACACACACACACACAAACAAGAGATAGAGAGAAAGACAGACACACAGTGAGAGAGATGGATAGATATACATACTCTTTCCATTTTACTTTTTAGGGGATCCCCCATTTTTTTTGTTACACTTTTTAGTATAGCCTAGGTTTACTTTTACCCACTAGGGCACCCTAAAAAGCGATTCTATCGTGTTACCTCATCCATCCCTGTACCCTAAAAAAAACTCATCTCTTTTAACCTCTACCAACCTTTGAATCCTCAAAATACCTTTCCTCCCTTTTCCTCTACCAGCCACTGCACCGTAGAAATTACTTGACCTCCCTTTACTTATACACACCCCTGAGCCCTATAAAAGTGCCTTACTACCAGATACATACCTTCTCCTGCTTGCGTATATTGTAAAGGCTCATGCATTGTAAAAGATTTGTTGTAAATGTAGGTCATTGTAAAAAAAAAAATTGCCTTGTAAAGGTGAAAGTGACGTTCCCTATGGAACTTGAAAGGAACGTTCAGTTCTTCGTCTTTGAATGTACATGAAAGTTTAATTCTTGACATTTCACTATAATGTACATATTTACCCAGGCAAAGCCTACTCTTCAGCCAAATGAAATGCAGTTTCTAATGAAAAGCTAGCTGACACAAATGAAACCCTTTTAAATGGCACTGCCCCATCGCCTGGCAATGAGCAAGAGCACAAGGTCGCAGACAGCAATTTTATGCAGTATTTCGCAAAAATCACATTTTCCCTGGTACCGCTGTCAAACAAGAGCAGGCCTGAAATATATCTCCACTGAGAGCTCATACATTCCTCAATATCTCCGGAATGTCCCACAGCATCAATAATTAACATTTGAGTGACGCCCTAAGGACTTGGGCGTGGCTTACGAGAGGCGCTTTTGGGTCAGCGCACAGGTATGACCATAAGACAAAAAAAATGTTTATTTAAACTAAGTTCAAACAAAAATATATTCACTACATCACAGTGGCTCGCAAACAAAACTGTGTCCAGAAGAAGTAAGACCCGCCAAAGCCAACAGGTCTGTGTTTAATGTGGTGATGTATGCAGCATAAGCACGTTAAAGCTGTACAGAAAACAAAAGCTGGATTCTAGTGAAGGCTCCCAAATTGTAGTCTTTCATGCAATTCAATGCAAACCCTGCAATCTAGGCTGAAGGCTACACACAAGGAGCCGATAGCATTAAGTGAGATATGAATACTTCACTGGAGTGAGACAAGATGTGATTGATTAAGTCTGGCTGGTCGAAGAAAGCCAATGGTTGAAAAGCCCATGGAATTAATGTAGTACGCAGTAGGTCTGCTTGACAGGTGTCCTGTCAAACCCAGACCTAAAAAAAAGCGTAGCAGAAGCACTGAGTGCGAAAGACGCAATAATGATTTGGCCAGAGGAATAAAGATTTCCATAAGAAACAGAAGGGCTTGAGAACTTCCTATCATCAAATGCATACCGACAAGCTAGTATAGTGTTAGAAATACATCTATCATGATATCCTCTACACTCACACTCTCATTTATCCCAAACCCCATACCACTACTATGTTCCCCAAAACAACCCTTTCTTGACTCTCTCCTACTCTACCTCCTTGCATCATCCGACACCTCTTTTACTATACCGATCCCCCAAAACAAACCTTTCTAACCTCTTCCCTCTTACTCTTCCCCTCCAAAAACCCTTTCTACTCATCCAAAAGCCTCCTCTTACTGCTATGACCTAAAAAAAGAAATCCTTCACTCTTCTATCCCCCACTATTCTTTTCAATCAAAATAACAGACTAGCATGTTCACTTCTCTAATTCCATATTCCACTATACTAATTCACCACTAATCCTTTATGGGTTCCAGAGTAGCGTGCTGCTCGCCAACAAAGCGTTTCAACACCTCATCAGGGTTACAAGCGCTATATAAATGCAAACCTTTTTTTCCCTTCTATCCCTCCGCTATCCTTCTCACTCAAAATAACGGACTAATATCCACCACTCAAATGACTTTCATATTTCACTATACTAATTTTCAACACTAATCCTTTATGGGTTCCGGAGTAGCTTGCTACTCGCCAGAAAAGCGCTTCAACACCCCATCAGGGGTAACAGGCGCTTATGAATGCAAACCTTTCTTTCCCTTCTATCCCTCCGCTATCCTTCTCACTTCAAATAACTGACTAATATCTACCACTCAAATTACTTTCATATTTCACTATAATAATTCACCACCTTTATGGGTTTCCGCAATAGCGTGCTACTCACCAAAAAAAGCGCTTTAACACTCCATCAGGGGTTAGAAGCGCTATCTAAGTGCACATTTTCTTTCCTCTTCTATCCTTCCGAATCCAAATAAATGACTATCATATCCACCACTTAAAATTCACTTCCATGTTTCACTATACTAATTCAACACTAATCCTCTATGGGTCCCGGAGTAGCGTGCTACTCGCCGAAAAAGCACTTCGACGCCTCGTCAGGGGTAGTAAGCGCTATACAAATGCAATTACAATACAATACAATACATCCTACAGAAATAGAAAGCCTTGAGAAATGTTCCAAAGCATAATGTGCCATGAAAGATTGCATCATGAGAATTCGGTTCCAGCAGTAAGATGGCATTCAGAATTACTAAATCGGTAGCATAGGGCAAAATAAGGACTGCACTAGTCGGGATATCCCACAGCATGTACAGGCAGGGGGGTAACGCTGGCCACTGCAGCCTCTGTGGCGCAGGGGCCTTCAACATTTCGAGGGGCCCCTAACCCTTCAGGAGACTTCCTTTCAGCTCAATACCAATGGAGACCTGTGAGATATGACAGATGCAGGCGGTTCATCACATTCTGAAAGGGGGGGTCTCATTCTGCGTTACGCCACTGTACAAAGCTCATCTATTGTCATTTTTTACTATGAAAGAATAACGCAATGAAAAGTGTTTGTTCGTGTAAAAGTGTGAAAGAGTGATACAAATCTCGAGGGAGGGCACTGAATCCTGATAACTGCTGTATTTTACTACCCCAGTAGCTGTCATCCGTCGTTATGATTCATATGGGTGGAGGGGTGGCCAAGCTGCCGACAAGATGGCGGTGTAGCTCTGGAGCTCCACGGAATTCCCCGAGATCCTGGCAGTATGGGTGGAATCTGCCGTTGTTCACAAAGCGGTACAAAGGGGGGGGTGATGGATGGAGCATCTGAACCAATCAAACACTCACACCCAGTCAACAGATCTGGTGTTAATCCATCACCGTTCTTTAGCCCACTCTGCCACCCCAGTTCAGACATGGCCATATGCAAATCAGTCTGACCCTGTGCCTCATGGGAACAGACCAGCCCGAACTGCCAAGCCATGCCTTCCCTGGACTGGATTCAAGCTTCCTAGGACCGGTTCCTGGCATTACAGCCATCTTCAGCCAGGCTTGCTTGAATCCAGTGGCAAAGTGAGCAAGGGACTCACGTCTGAGCATACCCTGCCAACTTAGGGCGAACAAAGAAAAACCAAAGGGGGTGATGGACGGAGCGTTGACAATACAAACACTCACCCCCAGTCAAGTGATCTGGGTTTAATCCATCACCGTTCTTTAGCCCGAAACCGGTCCTTGGATGCTTGTTTCCAGTCCAGGGAGGACCTGGCTTGGCAGTTCGGGCTGGACTGTTCCCATGGGGCACAGGGTCAAGACTGATTTGCATATATCTGGGTTCAAACTGGAATGGCATGGTGAGCAAAAAAACGATGGATTTAGGCCCAGATCTCTGTACCGGCGTGAATGTATGACATTGTTCTGCATTCTGGCCATCAACTGTTGTTTTTGCATTTGTCACCCCGAGTGGGACGGGTATGCTCAGACGTGAGTCCCGTGCTCTCCATGCCACTGCAATCAAGCTATCCAGGCTGATGAGGGCTGAAAGCCCGAAACCGGTCCTTGGATGCTTGTTTCCAGTCCAGGGAGAACCTGGCTTGGCAGTTCGGGCTGGACTGTTCCCATGGGGCACAGGGTCAAGACTGTTTTGCATATAGCTGGGTTCAAACTGGAATGGCATGGTGAGCAAAAAAACGATGGATTTAGGCCCAGATCTCTGTACTGGGTGAATGTATGACATTGTTCTGCATTCTGTCCATCAACTGTTGTTTTTGCATTTGTCACCCCGAGTGGGACGGGTATGCTCAGACATGAGTCTTGTGCTCTCCATGCCACTGGAATCAAGCTATCCAGGCTGATGAGGGCTGAAAGCCCGAAACCGGTCCTTGGATGCTTGTTTCCAGTCCAGGGAGGACCTGGCTTGGCAGTTCGGGCTGGACTGTTCCCATGGGGCACAGGGTCAAGACTGATTTGCATATAGCTGGGTTCAAACTGGAATGGCATGGTGAGCAAAAAAAACGATGGATTTAGGCCCAGGTCTCTGTACTGGGTTGAATGTATGACATTGTTCTGCATTCTGTCCATCAACTGTTGTTTTTACCTCTGCATATGTATACAAAGTTGATTTTTTTATTTAACCCCTTCGATGCTTGTGACGGAACCATTCCGTCATCAGTCACGGTTGAGCTGTGCTGATGACGGAACGGTTCTGTCACGACCGCACCCTGTTCTGGAATGTCCAGCACAGAGGGGGAATCGGCGCCGCACGGAAGCGGTTAAGATCATTTTATTACAGGAGGCTGGTGGGACAGCTAAAAGTTACTTTAACTACACTCAAAACAGGCCCTGTCGATTCCTCTTCAGGATTCAACCGTCATTAGATGTCAGACATCAGATATTGCTAGTCACACCATTTTTTTCCTGGCAAAACCATGGTATTACGTGGCAGTGCATGACCAGCACAGTCATACTGTCATCCACTTAGAATATTAAGATACCAAGCTATAATGAAGGGAGTACCAGGATATTAAAGCACACGGATATTAATCCTGGTACTTTAATATTAGCATAATAACATACAATATTACAATTATTATTATCAATAATAATCGTAAGGCACAAAGCTTAAGGGCTCCTAGTCCAACACACCTTCGGTTAGCGATTTTTAGAGAGTGCACCAAACACACAGAGCAAAACAAGACATCAATGCACACTGACAGACTGTCTCACATAGCCCTGTGTGGGATACGAGGTGCTGACCTGGCTTGAGCTATGGGTGCAGCAGGGGCACGTGTGATATGCAGCACGTAAAACGAGGTAATGAACAGCGTGGAGTGCATGAGGGTGCACCACATCGGAGCTGTGCCTCAGGTGAGCTCTAAGTGCTGTGTGTCAAAGCAGTGCTAAGTGGTGTGTCTAAGGAGAACTCTTAAGTGCTGTGCATCTTGGGAGCACGGACTGCTTTTCATAAGGGGCGGGGGGCGTTGTGCAGCAGAGGAGCACTCACTGGGCAGTATGCATCTCGGGAGCACAGGGCACTCAGGGGCATTTGGGCGGTTACCTTGTGGACATACAGGGCTGTGTGCAGTATGGGGCACAGGGTGATGTACAACTGAGGCGAGTGGTGATGTACAATAGGAGGAACAAGTAGATGTGTAGGAGAGGCCAAAGGGTGAAGTCCCTTAGGTTTCAAGTTACTCTACAGCAGGCGCAGAGCAGCTCCACCAGTCTATTTTATTACTTGCATTATGTGGCATTCCCCTCATTATAAATAAAAGACTGCAAGTTCCAGAATACAAAGAAAAAAAACTGGGGCCCACATTTTGGAAAGCACAGAAGGACGTTATCAAGCTTTTAAGGCCTGGCTTGACAGTGCAGTGGACTTTATGAGTCCAGGCACAGAAAAAAGTTTTATGAAGCACTACTGTGAAAGGAGCTTTCGCTTCTCCTACATGTTTATCCCCCTACCTTTACAGCACTTAATTGGTCAGGCATTGTGTGCTTCCGGCGAAAGATTGCTTGCATTGCACTCCTACTGGCGGTTGGAGGGCTTCCCCTCACCAACCAAGGCCATCACGTTTAAACTTGAAAATGACGAGCAACAAGAATCCCCTCTATAAAGCAGTAACGCAGTTGGCTGGCAGGGGTTTACCCACGGCGTCTATGGCTCTGCATTGACATGCTACTGTACAGTAGCCGTGTGTTGTAGTCTTTGTCCAATTGATTAACTCTTTTTTCTGGGCACAATCAAGGGCAGGAGGCTGAGACGGGGTAGACCACATGGGGGGGAATAGATGGATGGATGGACGGGAGTAACACACCACTGCACCATACCGTTATACCAGATCAGGCAAGGTCACACAAGTATTCCGCAAGTGTCCCATTGGCTTACACCCATCCAAGTTGTTTCACACAAAGAGCCACGAGCAGCAGAGCTTGCTGCATGACAGCACTTTTTTTCTTATAGCGGGTGGGGGGTTGGGTAATGTGGACAACAGAAGGGTGCGGGGTGTGAGGGGAAGAAGAAACACAGAAAAGGAGGGATGGATTAGGGAAAGAAGCAGTACTGGCAACCAGGAAAGTGTGAGAGAGAAAGAAGCAACACGGACAACCGGGGTGGGGTGTTAGGGGACGAAGCAACACAGAGCAATATGAACAAGGAGGTGGGGGACAAGCAACACAGACACGGGGGCGGTACGGGAAAGAACAATGCAATGGGGACGTAAAAAGCAACATGGACAAGAATGATAGGGGGAAGAAGAATTAAAAAAAAATAGTACCTAAATCACAGCGTGACCACCAGAATGACAGCAATCAAACTATAGCAATAATTCGTTAATTCCCTTAATATGGGAGACTGGTAAAACTTCGGCTCTTCCTCCGGCAGTGCGTGAAGCACGTAACTGGTCAAAACTCTCGCTGGAACATTGGACACTTGAGCTTGAAAGCTCAATACCATCGATTGATCAGGATCCATCATTAGCCAATGATACATTCAATAAATGGATAACAAATTCCCTTACTACCATCCTTCCTGTTAAGAAAACGGTCCTAAAACGATCTAGGGTCTCCGCTCCCTGGTACTCGGCTGAGCTCCGGGCGAAAAAGTGTTACTGCAAAAGACTGGAACGGAAGTGGCGTTTGGGGTATGCTGAGCTGGATAAAACCATCTACAGAGAGGCTATTAGAGCCTATAAAAATGATATAAAGACTGCTCAATCGATATATTACTCCCATAAAATCGCTGAGGCCGGCTCTAGCTCCAAAGAGATCTATCAGATTGTAAAAAGCCTGACTAAGCTTCCATCGCCGCCACTTACTGATCCTATTCCTCAGCTCCGCTGTGAGGGCCTGGCGGATTTTTTCTACTGTAAAATTGACCTTATATATTCCTCTTTTCCGCCCACAGACCCGACCACTTTGTAGGAGACATCTCTTCCCCTTCTTCAGGAAGTTAATTACAACTGCTCACCCTCATTGGTTGAATTCCCACTGTTGAGTGCGGACCTACTTACCTCCCTAATGCTGCAGGTGAAATCGGGTTCACCCAGTGACCCTGCTCCTCCCCGTATTTTGGTCTCCGCCATACACACCATTTTCCCTATTTTACTAAAAGTCCTCAACACCTCTATTTCTACAAGCACTGTCCCAGTGGCTTGGAAACAGGCCATGGTGCGGGCCCTTGTTAAAAAACCTAACTTGGATACAAAAAACTTCAATAATTTTCGCCCGATCTCCCTCCTTCCCTGGGCTGTAAAAATCCTAGAGAAGTATATAAATGGCCATTTAACAGCTTTCCTGGAAAATAATCAGCTGCTTGACCCTTCACAAACGGGTTTCCGACCCAGACACGGGACAGAGACCGCTCTGCTGGCGGTCACGGAGGAATCCAGGAAACTCTTAGATCGAGGAGGATCGGTGGCAGTCATCCTCCTCGATCTGAGCGCTGCATTTGATACCGTTAATCATGGTATTCTCCTGCAACGTCTCCTGGATACTGGAGTTTCTGGCGGAGCTCTGGACTGGCTTAAATCTTATCTGAGCAACAGAGCCTTCCAGATTTATGAAGGTAATACCACTTCCTCCAGTAAATCTCTGGGCTCTGGAGTCCCGCAGGGTTCATCGCTGAGCCCGACGTTATTTAACGTCTACATGAGACCACTGGCTGAGATCGTCCATCCATATGGGATTAAGATCATTACCTATGCGGACGATACTCAGCTGGTGGTCTCTCTGGCTCAGGAGGGTGTTCCCTCAGATGGGGTGGATCTAGCGGGATGTCTGGAGATGGTCAAAAACTGGATAACCAAGTCTTGTCTCAAACTCAATGGGGACAAGACTGAGCTCATGTTATTGGGTCGGCTCGCACCAGTTTCTATCGATGCAGTCTGGCCATCTTGTCTGGGCCCTCCACCGGTACCTAAGGATACCATCAAGAGCCTTGGCATCTGGTTAGATAAGTCTTTGTCATTTGACCATCAGGCAACCAGACTATCTGCCATTTGCTTTGGTATCCTTAGAGTTATCAGGAAGATTCTCCCCCTGCTACCGTTTAAAGTAAAACAGATTGTGATACAGGGCTTGATTCAATCACGTCTGGACTTCGGGAATGCCCTGTATCTGGGAGCACCTGACTTTGTCCTGCGCAAATTACAAATAATACAAAATTGTGCTGCCCGGACGTTACTGCAAATTCCTCGCAGGTCGTCTATCAAGTCTGGGCTAAAAAGTCTACATTGGCTCCCCGTCCGGGAGAGAATTAGTTTCAAATCCCTATGTATCGCTCACCAGGCCTTCTGGGCCACGGGTCCATCAATCAATCTCTCCTTGATCACCCCATATCACTCGGCCAGACAGCTGCGCTCAACCCATGCCACTCTGGCCACTGTACCCAAAATAAAGAGAACTAGAGCAGGAGGCCGCTCCTTCTCTTTTAATGTGGCCAAGATGTGGAATGCCCTCCCTCAATATCTAAGGTCCAACCCAGAACTTACTTCCTTTCGAAAGCAATTAAAAACGTTTTTGTTTAATAAATAGATTTCTCTCTGGTCACATCATTCTTGGCATCTGTACCCCCGCTCTCATTCTTAGCACTTGGACGCCTCAGGGCAACTACGTGCGCTCTACAAAAATTATTTTCATTTCATTATTTTCATTTCATCAGTACTTGGATCATGCTCCAGCTGAAAGAAGACAAACTGAAGCCGGCATGTGCTGGCCAATTAGAAGGCAGGTAATAGGAGTGACAATGAAGCCAGCGAATGGTAAGAAGTGAGTAGGCTGCAAGCCCCCTGTGGTATACAATATTTCTTGCAAGAGAGACAGCATGCAGCCCCTGTGCTGTTGCAGGCGAGACATAAAAAGGATTCAGCTCGGGCAAAGCCAGTAGAGCCTCTCCCTGACTAGCAATGAGCAGGAGTTAGGCAACCCCTTCTGCAGGCAGACCAGATTGGGCGTGAGAGCCAGCGTTATAACGGAGGGTCCTCCCTGCAGCCCCTGCATTCAATGGGGATCCATCAGCTTTATGGGCACCACCCGTGGTTTATTTGTAATAGAAGAAGCGTTGGTGGCTGAAGATCTGCTCAGAAGCCTCAGCGAGTGCAATTAAATCTTGGCATGCTGAGTATCAAGGATGTATAGTCTAGAAACTACCTCATGGCTCCTTAATCCACCACCAGACACTCCCTGTACCTTTATCCCACTCTTGCTGGTTCCTGCTCTCTTCCTTTGTGACGTTTTTTGCTGTCTTTCTCTTCTTCATCTTTCCAATTTGTATGTTTTCCTTCCCTGGCTCTCAGTAAATATCTGATGCTGAAAAATAAGTGCCAGTCCCCAAAAATAAATGCCGGTAGCACTCACTGGCAACCACTGGCTCAAATGACTGGGTCCCCAACACTTCAGAGAGCCCTTATTTAGCTCCACTGGTGAGAGCAGGTGAGGCTATAAAAGTGGGAGAGCATTCTCTCTGGCTTCCAGCCCGCTGCTCGGATCCGCACAAGGGCTTGCAAGATTTATACTCAAAAGCCATCAAACGTGTCCGTTTATTACCTTTCTATGTAGTTGACTCATGTGGAGTCTAGATACACACGATCAGGGTACTTTGATGACTGTTCTGAATCGTCTCAGTTTCAATATCGAAGCAACAATTTTATTATCAAGTGGGCAGTCATTCACTATCTGTCTTCAATGTCAGGGTTCCCTGATCAATCTAATATCCTAACTCACTCTACCACGGGTAACAGTTATGCCTCAGGCCTGGGTGGTTTCAATACCGCAGTGCGCAAATTTATTTTATTTGGGGGCCCTGATCTTTTAATGGAATGCGCTTCTCCGCCACTGAAGTTGCAGGTGTGTTAATTTCTCAACAGAACGAAGGTGCTTATTAGATAGAAGGCGTTGAATAGTTAGCTGACGTTTCACTTCAGCAGTCAGGCGCTGATTCTGTAGTGCTCTCTCTGTACCAGGTATGACAGCCATTCTGTGGTTTACTTGCAGACAGGCTGCATCACAGGAGGGTCACTGGCCGTGGAAACAGGTCAACCTCAGGATCGGTCCCAAGGTTTGCCCAGACCGTCAACTGGCTTACTCGGCACAGGATCTTAATTTCGTGGAGAAGAGTTGGAATGGCTTTTTAGTTGCTGACTTTGGTCACTAAGAACCTCGGTTCAGATTCTGGGTTTGGCATTTGAGTGAAAATGATTATCATATAATCTTATTAAGCGCACATAAGGGTTTCCTGGAGCTGAGCAAAGGTGAAGATGTCCAGATTAGAAGTTTAAAACAGCCAGGTCTTCGGGCCTTTACGGAATGCAAGTAGAGAAGTGCAATTTATCTGGGGCTCTGTGAGGGAGTTCCACAGTTTCAAGTCCAGGACTGTGAAGGAGCGCCCTCCCATACAGGTTAAGCAAAACCTAGGCACAGTGCACAAGGCCTGGTTCAGTAAGCTCAGCAAACGTGTGGGCTGATAAGGCACCACCAGATCCTGAATATAACTTGGGTCTACTCGCTCTCTCGCGTTGAACATATAGCACAGAGCTTTGAATTGAATATGCTTAGTAAACGTAAGTCAATGAAGCTCTTGGAAAAGGTGTAAGACTGAAGCATGCTTTTGGGAGCCGAAACAAAAGTCTAGCCACGGAGTTTTGAACTTTCTGTAGGCGTTGAATGGACACTTTATCTATTCTTAAGTGCAGGATGTTGCTATAGTCCTGTCTAGATGAGATTAGAACTTGGATCACAATCCTTTGGACTGATTGAGGAATCATCTAGATGACCCATTTGAACACAGCGAAAGAGGTGGCCGTAACCATGCTCACCTGAGGCTTCATGGAGAGATTCTCATCCAATACAAACCCAAAATGTTTAACCTTGGGGGACAGGTCGGGAAGAGTCCCTAGGGACTCTGGCCAATGTTGTGGACCCCAGAGTTCAGGATTCTCACCCAGGGCCATGATCTACACCTTATTACCAAACAGCTTGAGAGAGATATCTCACATTCAAGAGGTGATTCAACTCATGCCTAGGTTGAGATCGGACGGTCCATTACCCTGTGCAGATGACAAAGAAAAAATATTTGTGTGTCATCTGCATAGGATAAATATTGTCAAACCACAACTCTCCACTACATCTGCCAGTGGGTGGACGTAAATATTGAACAACATTGGGGGCAGACCTGAGGGACTCCAGAAGTTAAAGCCCACGTCTCTGACATAACATTGGCCGAGAAGACTTGAAACGTCCGATCCTTTAGGAATGATGTTAACCAGGCCAAAGCTGTCCTCCAAGACCCAATGTTGCCAATCTTTCGATCAAGATGGAATGCGACAGTGTCAAAAGATACCCTAAGATCTAATATTCATCCAAGAGTCGTCTAAATTGATCAGTGACTCATAGGACGGCAGATTCAGTGCTGTGCCCAGCCCTGAAGCCTGACTGCAAAGGATGTAAAATATGTTGGGCCTCCACATAAGTTGTAAGCATTGCGTTCACAAGTACCTCAAAAATGTTGGAGAAACTGGGCAACAGAGAAATTGTTTGAAAATTCGACCAATTGTCAGGAACAAGCTTAGGTTTTTTAGGAGCGAAAAACCATGGCATGCTTCCAGCTTTGTGAAACATAGCCTTCCTGTAGAGAAGAGTTAAAGAAATTCACCACCACCTGTAATAATTACGGATCCAAAAGGCCGAGCTTAGAGGGTGGTTGGAGATCCAGTGGAGAGCTTGATTTGACGGACTATGCATGGTTTGATTGAAAATGGTGGGATTCTGAGCCAATGACATACACGATCCGTCCCTAGAAGCATCAGCTTCCAACTGCTTTCTCATTAGCAAGCGTGGAAACAGGCTCAGCGTCTGGTTCATTACCTGGAGTATGTAAAGGTCAGGTTTTCAAACATTTGGGAAATACAAGCGGCTGTAGCACGTCATCTTTACGTTTTAAGTTGTATAAAAAGTCATGGATTTTAGCCATGTAAATATACAATATTCATATTTATTACACTCTTTAAACTGTGAGTTTAGTAGGGACCTAGGCTTATTTGTAGTATCCTGCAGTTTCTAACCATGTGCTACAAAAGACAAATGTCTTTGTAGGCCCCGTTAAGCTCCTAGTCTGCTTCAGCTGCCTCCAGGCGCTGCTGTAATACCTTTCCTTCCATTTGCAGATTGTTTTTCACATGCACCAGGATGGGAAGCTCTGTTTATGTTTCACTACAAGCTGCCCCTTTACTTGTCGGTAATAGTCTTAAAGTCGGTGAGATCTACTCACAGTTGCCAACGTTCGTCTTTAGTGGTCAGACGCTCTTGGTTCTGAGGCAATGCTCAGGTTTCATCTTCCACTGCCACACGGCTCTGTCTCTAAAGGGCCAGCTGGAAACAGTATATTCAGTGTTTACTTCTGCATTAAATAATAAGGAGGAATACACGTATTGTGCAGAGTGAAGGTTTGCCGGTTGTCACGTTTGTTTGTTTCCACCCTGGACCGGGTTTGAAGGATTCATTCTAAGCCACAGTGCCTGGACGAACCCCTCCTTGTTTACATGTCGCCAGGCAGCTGCTATACCTGTACTGCAGGACGTGCTCCTCTTTCTTTCCTTGTTTACTTTGCCACATGGTTTGCTTCAGAGGTCTGTGTTTCCTTTTAAGTGGCCGGGTTTATCCGCGTTTGGCCTGTGTTGCAACTCTCATGAGGCGTAAAGTCTAAACAGCATCGTATTGATTCACTAGTTAACATTTCCTGGTGGGCATGAAGTCACCTCGTAGGCTCCTTTCGAAGCAGCTTTGAGGATTTATTATAATGTATCAACGCAAACATGTTATTTCATTTTATCCCCGTACAACGCGTACTATGTCCATGCCCAGTTTCTTTGTTTAGGGCAGTGCTTGGGACGTGTTTTACATCCATGTATCTTTTTTAGCTACTTACTGCAGCAAACACACACGGTCTAGTTACACGCCCTTGTCGCAACAGGCGAAGACAGGTACAAGTACATGCAACACACTACACAATGCATAGAATACCTGTCCGCACATTTCATAGGCCGCCGCAATTATGCAATTCTGTGGCAGTAAGATTTTCAGCATAATTACGGATCTACCACACTTGCCGCATAATCCACCTCTGTTGCAACATTTGTAGACTTAAACCCCCCAAAAATGGTCCTTGCTTAAACGGATCAGAAGTTACTAAAACAAATCTCCACGCATGAACCTACACGATAGCAGCCTTTGCAAAGGTTAGCCAGGCCTTTCAGCTGCTGATTGCCATATTCAAATATTAAACTGATACACGCGCGGTGACACGATTGTCCAGACAGTATTGATGTGCGTTAGAATGATAAAACATCAAAACCATACCATCACAAACCGCATAATGTGCCTTTCTCTGTGCATAAACTTAGACAACATGCAACATAATTTGATCTTTCCTCGGGTATGATTCCAACGGCCCTGTACATGTATCAAACGCCTGCATAATGCTTATAACTCTGCAAAGTCCCAGCCCTGTGTACAGGTGTACCGGTGCACCTTATCTTGTGCTCGCTACTGCTCATTATAAATGGAGTGGTAAAGGCGAGGCTAGAGTGTGCATCCCTCGGCAAGTACAGAAACTCCTAGAATGCCACGTGTAATACAACAAGCATGGCAAAGCCAATAAATGAGGCTTTAGAGTGGTAAACACTAGAATGCACAAATGAACACTAGCATGCGCAGCGGATGCTTGTATGCAACAGGCACCACATTAGAGCCGGACCCACAGGCACTACCAGTGCTTGTTAAAAATGCTACATTATACACTTCCTTGATAACATATACAATCATTAACACGGTTATGGCCACATTTCCAACAACCCTCTCTGCCTTCCTCCTTCTTCCAACAGTGTCCCCCTCCGACCACGCAGCCGGAGGAGGCAGCTAGTCTGGTCTCGCCAGCACCCTAGCTTTACGCCTCTTGGCCAAAAGGAGGGCGCTGCAAACCACTTCAGTGTGCCCATTTCAAGAGGCTGTTTTATAAATGCCGTCACACGCTGTCTGACCCGCTCCAAAAGACACAGCAGCCCTGAGCAGCCTCTTAGTAAGTGTTGAGATGCAAGCTTTGGGTCAGGGCGCCTGGGACTCTCCTAGTGTCCTTGAGCCTCGTTTCACGCTCCCGCCCCCTGTATTTGAGTGGCAGGAAGATATCTGTTGGCCCACATACAAACACACATCTCACATGCATGCGCGCACGCACGCAGGCGCAGCTGTGGTAAGCTTCACTTTCAGCCAGGCCTGTTTCTTTTACCGGCTTTTTTTACCGGCAACATCCTCTCCTTGTAAGGGCGATGACAAGTCTACAAGTCCCAGAATGCAACACTCAGATGCTAAAAAGCCGAAATGGTTAAAGGTTATACACACTATAGACCTTGTAGCATATGTGCACATGATGGAATAAAGGGAAAAAGTACATTACTTCTTAATTATACTGAACGTTTGCTCCGCTGCTGTGAAGTGGTATACACTTTACAATTAGTGCATTGTGAACAACAACTTGTGTTCATAGGGGGCACTTGTATTTCAACGCACGCACACAGCATCGTGTGCAATACATGGGATTAATGGTAACAGGTCTTGTGGAAAATTAGTACGGTTTGGTGAACATTATCTGCGCCATCTTGCCTTTTCCCCTGATGCCACACTTTTTGTCGTGCGCGCCCCGCCATTTTAGGTGCCTTGAACAGAACAGCCCTTTCTGCATGCCACTGGCCCCCCCCAGCATAGCCCTTCGCCCTCACCAAGCCTGCACGCTGACCAACCCCCCCGCTCGCACATGCTTTGAGTCATAAACCCCTCTTCAGCGCAGCCCCGACTCAGAACCCCATCCTGTTCCCAGCGCGACACCTCCCTTCATTCCTTTCATAGTCCCCGGCCCTTTTGATGCAAAAACCCCTTTTTCCTGTGCCCGTTTGCCTTCCTCGTTCCCAGGCCGGCACCTAGCTCTGCCGATACTGTTTATTGCCCCTCCCCGTACAGTAGGAAGCCCCCCCCCCATCAAAGGACCCCCGAATTGATCAAAGCACCCACCCTATGAGATCCGATCAAACCCCCCACATTCCGTGAATCGGCGGAATATCCAGCTGCGCGATACTCATCACCTGTTGTGACTAGGGTGGGGACTTCAACTGTAAATGTGTGTGGGAACGGGCCCAAAGGGGAAATTCCGAGAATGTCTTTCCGTACATCAAAGCATTTCCATGAATATGTAATCTGCAATAAAACCATAAAACAGTGTATAAGAGGCCAGGCCTCAAAAATGTAGTTAGAGCACCTCAGAACGATACCTGCTGTCTGTTTTGCTGTGTTCTCCTCCGGAGAGAATAAACCTTGTTTCCTGCCTTCCAGTCTCCAGCGCCTGCCTCTTCATTGATTAATATTTCGTGGGTTAAAGAGGCGATACTGCCGGGCAATAATCGATTGTCCCCGACCTTAGTTTTTACAATTGGCGCCCAACGTGGGGCCCATCAGCGACTCGTGGATCCAGTGGGAGAGGTCCCGACGACAGAGTGAACGACTGCAACGATCGGGAGAGCTCTTGCCCAATAGACCCTCGTCTGGCAGCCGATCATCCGAACTTCACTAGTTCCGAACAGACCTCTCTCGAGTGATCTACGGTCCTGACTGGGAACCATTAGGAGTGCCGTGAGAAATACGAGAAGAAAGAGGACAAACGGGCGCTGGATTCGGAAGACAAGAAACCGTCCACGCGGTCCGGGTAAGGTCGTGTAAACACGACGAATCGCGAAATAATTGCTTGATTGTTAAAAGAAAAATACTAGTATTACTCTTCATTTGACCTATTTGGAGATTCACTGTCTGCACACGGAGAAACAGTAGGCTCCTTCCCTTTTGCAAACAGTGAAGGATAGGTAACGTAGCCGTCGTGCCTATTTTTCTCCCCCACTGACTCTATTATTTATTAACGGTTTTTGGGAGATTCCCTCTCCCACACTGATTAACTGGGTTCTTTGACCCTGAACCACTGTTCACAGATTGTCTTCTGGAGATTCTCTGTCTGCAAACCGGAAACAACAGATTCCTCTTTGCGGATAGTGAAAGGGTAGAGGACGCAGACTTTTGCGCCCTACTTACTCTCCCCATTGATTCTATTCTATTTTATTTATTATTGATTGTTATTTATTATTGATTGTTCCTTGTTATTAGTTATTCCTTGTTGCTGGTTCATGAGGTATTCACTGCCTGCAAACAACGTAGAATAGAAATATTCTGTCTAGTCTTTGCGCACAGTGATAAGATAGGCAGTGCTGACTTTTTGTCCCTCGCTCGCGAGCCGTCATGTCTGTCTTCTCCCCATTGATTGATAATTGGTTCAGCCCGGACCGTTTGTTAGAGGTGGATCATCTAGCTCCGCTGGAAGGCACCCCTAATAAGGACATGTTCATAAACTATGGATTAGTTACCATAGCCTATAATAAATTGTGGCACAGGTATACCAAAGAAAGTCAAGACAAACAGTGGCCACTGGTAGGATCCTTTGACCTTGATAAAATAGAAACGTTGGAAATAGCCCTTCGCAATAATAAGACAACGCCCATTATGCTCGACAGTCTCGGTATGTGGCGCAGAGAGGCTATGCAACGACAGAGAAAAGACGAGGACAAATCAGGTAGAGAAACATATCGACAGGACAACCACGGGGCACCACGACCCAAAAATTATCCCCCGACACTACGCAAAAGACGGCCAGACTTAGGGCAAGACCAATGCGCTTTTTGTAGATATGTCGGACACTGGAAAGCCCAATGCCCGACTCTACTGAGCGTGAGTAGGGGCAGAGGGCCGACAGGAACGACAGACCGGCAGAATGAGAAAAAGCGCGAGGCAAAGAAGAATCAGACTCACATGGACAGACCAGATAGAACCACCACGTTTGATTATGCCCAATGGCACAGATTTCGCCAGAACGATTTCAGCGACATGCTCGAGTTTTCCTAGGTCGGACAATGTAAAGACAGGAACCCAGCCTAGCTTTAAATTCACAGACGGAAAGAGATAATTATGGCCAATAACTGTTTTTTATTTGTCTTTGGGTCTTTGTATGTCGTACTTGTACTGTCCCCCGTCTGAGTTTGTGTGTATGTAATGTACGAATCTGCGTCATCCCTCTACACGTGTTTCCGTGTTACTTAACCTCTGTTAGCAGAAACTTTAGCATAAAAACAACCTGGAAAGAAAGAAATGGTAAAACAAAATCCGTAGGCCATTGATGAACTTGAACTTTTATTTTAACATAACAAACAAGAAACAATAATGCTAGAAACAAGAACGGTAAACTGTAAAAAAAAAAAAAAAAAAAAAATGAAAGTCAAACAGAACATTCGCCCCCCCCCCCCCCATTCTGGAACCTTCCAAAGTAGGGCAGGGTTACGGCTACGCCCAACCAGCGGCAACCCATATAAGGCGGGCCCCGCTGCCAACTCTTGGTCAGGAAATCTTAACATATGGGGAAGCCGGAGGAGAGGCAGGGGCCAGCAGAGTCCGGCCGCAGCGGCCCTGGATAGTTGCAGGCAGTCCCGCCACATGCCTTCCCGGCCCGGCCTTGGTGGCGCATCGGAGTTTCAGGTAGTCCCGCCACATGTCCCCCCCGGCCCGGCCACCAAATGGCCAGGGACCGGGGCCAACTGAGTCCGGCTGCAGCCGATAACCTAAGGAGGCCCGTCCCAGAGAAAGACGGGACACTTTTTTCTTTTCTCCTCCGTGACAGCCGCAGCAGCTCTGGGCGGCGGGATATCCTGTCCATACCTCCACAAAAATTTGTCCTGGTCGGGCTGGGAGGGAGAGGCGACGCGGACGAGCCTCTCCCACCTCCACAGATAGGAGGCTTCCCAGCCCCGGCCCAACACCGAACTCCCCCAGCCAGGCGGTGGTGCCCCGATACTTGCGCAGCACCGAACGTGCAATGGTGCCCATATTTTCGGAGCACCGAATATGCAATGGCTGCACCGATACTTGTGCAGCACCGAATGTGCACAGCAGGTGGCCATGCTCCCACAGCTCTGAGCACGAGGCTTGTGGAGCACAGGACGTGGAGAGACCCTCGTGCAGGCCGATGAAAAAGAGCAGCATGGAGTGCACCGGGAGTGGGAGATGGCGCGAACGAGTCTCCCTCGCCCTCCAGGTGAGGGCGCCACAGCTGCACCCTAGCTGAATGTCCTGCTCCCACGACACGGGGTCCCTTTTCTCCACACCAAAGGGCCTCTTCCACTCTTGCAGTCTCGACGAGAGGGGACTGCTGCAGGGCTTCAAAATGGCGTCTGGGTCCGCTGAAAGGCGGGCCTCGGCCGCTAGAGTAACTTTGACCAGCAATATAACTCGGACACTTGCCCACTGGGGCACGAGCCCCCACCTCCGACAGCATCTCCGCAGCCTTGAAGATTCTACAAAAGTCCCCGGAGGAGCCCTCGGCCTCTGCAGGCTTCCGGTAAGGGACGACTGCCTTGATCACTAACGAAACAGGCATGACATTGCCACTCCTTCTGTTAGCATGAATTCTTGAACTGCCGAAAAGGACTCTGGTCCAACTGCCAGTATAGGAAACATTTCCCCCTGATGCTACTTCCGGACTGAACCGGCCCCGCCCAAAATGGCGTTGGTATCAATAGGAACTTACGAACACCTCGTGGTGTTCCTTCGCACTAATACAAACTTGATGTTCTGAGACATATATGATCCTTTGTACACTTGGCTCCATCTGAACTTTTTGACAATCACCTCAAAGGACACAGGGCGAAAAGGACCTTTCCGACCAGGAATGCGAGGGAAAGGTCGTGCCCTGCAACGCGAGACCTAGAATAGAGCTGGACCCGTAGCTCCACCGCCGGTGCTCCACAGCGCCAACGAAAGACAACAAAGAATACTGAGAACTTCGAACATTTGACATCCTCAATCACCGTTTCTGCTACGCCTCATTTCTCTCCCAGCCACCATTGTATTGATTATGCTCCAATCCAAATCTGATATATGTAATAACCTATCAGTTCACATTATGAAATGTACTCGCTGCTCTCGCTACAGAATCGTTTTTATATTGCATTTCTATGACTTTCCTGCAAACAAGTTTATCAAAGTTTATCAATAGGCCCGCCTCCTAAGACTAGAAATCTTAAATGTTTACGACTCCTTCATCTGGGTTCCTACTGCTTTCCTTATGCCCACCATAATAGACCCGAATAGAAAATGAACCAGCAAGATGTCTTGAATATGTTAAAGGGAGGACTGTGGAAAATTAGTACGGTTTGGTGAACATTATCTGCGCCATCTTGCCTCTTCCCCTGATGCCACACTTTTTGTCGTGCGCGCCCCGCCATTTTAGGTGCCTTGAACAGAACAGCCCTTTCTGCATGCCACTGGCCCCCCCCAGCATAGCCCTTCGCCCTCACCAAGCCTGCACGCTGACCAACCCCCCCGCTCGCACATGCTTTGAGTCATAAACCCCTCTTCAGCGCAGCCCCGACTCAGAACCCCATCCTGTTCCCAGCGCGACACCTCCCTTCATTCCTTTCATAGTCCCCGGCCCTTTTGATGCAAAAACCCCTTTTTCCTGTGCCCGTTTGCCTTCCTCGTTCCCAGGCCGACACCTAGCTCTGCCGATACTGTTTATTGCCCCTCCCCGTACAGTAGGAAGCCCCCCCCATCAAAGGACCCCCGAATTGATCAAAGCACCCACCCTATGAGATCCGATCAAACCCCCCACATTCCGTGAATCGGCGGAATATCCAGCTGCGCGATACTCATCACCTGTTGTGACTAGGGTGGGGACTTCAACTGTAAATGTGTGTGGGAATGGGCCCAAAGGGGAAATTCCGAGAATGTCTTTCCGTACATCAAAGCATTTCCATGAATATGTAATCTGCAATAAAACCATAAAACAGTGTATAAGAGGCCAGGCCTCAAAAATGTAGTTAGAGCACCTCAGAACGATACCTGCTGTCTGTTTTGCTGTGTTCTCCTCCGGAGAGAATAAACCTTGTTTCCTGCCTTCCAGTCTCCAGCGCCTGCCTCTTCATTGATTAATATTTCGTGGGTTAAAGAGGCGATACTGCCGGGCAATAATCGATTGTCCCCGACCTTAGTTTTTACAGTCTCACTATGACAAGTGGTCTACGTAACGTACCCGACAAATCCAAAATATGAAATGCGCATCTATTACCTTTTTACTAGCTGCCTCTCACAAACACACTCTCTCTCTCCGTCCCCGGCTAAAATTATATAAAAAAATATAACAGATGGTACAGCTGTGCACCAAGTCGCTATCAATGCAAAGTGCGCCCTCTTTAAAAAACACATTACGTCAAAAAAACACAATTTTAGTTCTCTTCTGATCACAATGTGCGCATTATTTCCCGTCTGTGTTTTCCTGCTTGTACTAACAGATGTGCAATAGAATGGATCTGTTCACATAAAACTGCTCAGAAATGTACCAGAAACTGAAAAAAAAGTCGCTTTTTAACTGTGCAGTTTAAAATGAAGTTGTCGTGAATCTTTAACGCACGTTTTTCCACTCTCAATAGATCTGACTATTTAAAAAGTAATTCTTCACCGACTGAAAGTTTGTGTGTAAGGTTGTCTGAAAGGATGAGTGAGTGAACTCGATTATTAATGATCTGACGGATGGGGGAATGTATGGATGAATTAGGAAGTGACTAGATGTGTGGCTAAGTACACAGTGAGTGAATTAATAGATATGGAATGGATGAATGAATGCACTGATGGGTGGCTGGATGAACTAGTGAGTGTGTGAATTGATTTACACGCGATTGCATGGGTGCACCACCAATCTTACATGCTGGGCCTTAAGACATAAGCAGAAATAGCATTACAAAATGCCAATGAACAACAAGTAACAAACAGGCCAGTGCAAGCATTACACCAAATGTGACCACGACTGTTCCACGAGTGCCTACAATGTGTCAAGCATTACCACTATTATGACAGCACGCACATTACACAGGAGTGGGCACTACTGTGATAAGAATGCTCATTATATGTCAATAATTCTACCATTGTGCAGTCAATAATCCTTAATGCATATTCAGATTTACACCATCACTTATTTTCAGTCCTAACTACATTTTTAGATTTACCCCATTGCTCTGTAATCCTCAGTATTGCTTTGTCCCAGCTCGTGGTAATCCTAAGGGAATGTTCAGATCGCCGCCACCGCCACACATTCATCTTGTTCGGATTTGCACTCGGAAATCTTGAGTGTTAGGCCCGATGTGCACCAGTGCTTAAAACACTTGGCTGTATAGGCACACATTCATCATCACTCACGAATCACTAGTCAGATTTGAAGTTTTCACCATCATTCGTTAACCCTCCTTACATGCACTGAGTAATACTGCCACACTCCTTTGTAAACAGGTCAATTTTTACATAGGGCCATTTACAACTGAACACTTTAGATTTGAAAATTGTGTTGTAATAATAGCAAATGTGCATTAGCTACTAATCCAATAAGTCCTTTTGAGAGGTAAAATGTTCATGCTGATGACACAACCCCACTCCCCATTCTTCCCCAGAAGTGATTTAAAAACAATGGAAGGGGTGAAGCAAGTACAGCAGGTACCTATGAAATCAGCAGAAAGAGTGCAGTACCACACGTCATCACTAAGGGACTTTCCGAAGTCACTGACACAAGTACAGTCCCTGAAGTCATTGGTAGAGTTCCCCCTCAAGTCATCAGAGAGGGTGCAGTACCACAGATTTCCATTATAGGTCTCACTCAAGAATGCACAACTGTGCAGTATCTGAGTTTGTCACTAGAGGGCCCTCTGAAGACATCAGAAAGAGTAGAGTACCACAGGTTGTTATGACAGGTCTCACTAAAGATAGCACAAGCGTGCAGTGTCTCAGTCTGTCACTAGAGGTCCCTCTGAAGACATTAGAAAGGGTGCAGCATCTCCGGTTATTACTAGGCGCCCCTCTGTAGTCAGCATAGGAGTACAGTGCATAGTCAGTTACCAAATGTCCAGTGCTCTCACAACCTTCCCCACCTCACATCCGGAAGAATGACAACGTGCTTTTGTTTTTGCCTCCCATGGTTACAAACTTAAAGGGAGCCCTGTGCCAAGAAATCAATCTTGAAACATAAATACATGATGCGCTCTATATTTTGTGCCCAGGGCCTTCATAAAAAAATTAAAGGCCTGACAGTTGTCCTACGGGAAGGAGTGGGCTGCGTGACTAACACGACTGAGATTGACTGGCAGACGAAGTGTCCCGAAGCTGCTGGGGTAGGTTTGTTGAGGCACTTGGCCTAATTGTCGAACAGATGCCGCCCCCAAGGCCTTGGTTCTGTTTACATATGCATGCATCCTTGCAAGCTCTACAGTACATGCAAGAGCATGAAACAACGCGTGCACGCGCACAGATGCCTCATGAAAGCCTGTGTGTGCAAAGACGCTGGCCCTGGCACTGCACCGAGGCTTAGACATGTTAATGATGCTTCCTGAAGGAGGACGCTTCCAGCCGACATGAAACTAGCGGAATCCTGAACGTGAAGAGAGAGGCAGCAGAAGATGTGAGCTGGGATATGTGGAGGTGGATCGGGCATCTACATACCCACAATCCTTTGTGTGAAATCAGTGCATTCACAACCCTTTTAGTACGTCACCGATCCTTCCTGTTCATTTTTATATGAACAGACGAATACCTGTATCGCTTTTTGTCCAATGCAGTGAGTGCACATTAAATGCTTGGCCAACTGATGCTGTAGTGTATGATCTCAGCACACTACCATTGGAGAGAGGTCTTATTATCAGGCACCAGTGCGGTTTGGCAGCCATTATCAGGAAATAGAAGTTGCATAATGCCATTTCCTTAGATTCACTTCATTTACAGTGATGAGGGGGTTAAGGATTACTGAAAGGATGCCAAATAAAACAAAGTTTAAATCCTTATACAAGGAAAGGCTTAATAGCAGACACAGGGCTCTTTCGCGGTTCAGTAGTGTTGTGACCACAGATGTACTGAAAGCAACAACTGTGAAGTGATTGAATGGGAATCTACAGTGTGAAAGGACCGAGCATTGAACCTAATGCGAAGCAATAGGTATGGTGACAACTTAACCATGTTAGCGGACAATGCGGCAATGGTCTCCATCGATATCGAGAGAGCATTCAACAGCATCAGCTGGGATTACCGACATCATGTGCTGGATAAAACGGGACTGGGTGGAGGCTTCACCCAGTGGGCAAGGCTTCTCTATGCTAACCCAACGGCACAGGTACGCACAGGAGGAGTGATCTCCCATTCTATATGGTGGGGAGGGGCACCAGACAGGGTTGCCTTCTCTCCCCGTACCTATTTGCTATTGCAGTAGAGCCCATGGCCAGGCCCGGACTGGCCGTTGTAGGCACCGGGCAATCCCCCGGTCGGCCGCATGGGTGGGGGCCGGTTTTGGGCCCCAGGGGGCCGTTTTTGTTACAGGGACGTTTTTGCAGCATAGCAAAAACGGCCCTGTAACAAAATCGGCCGAAAACCGGCCCTGGCAAAGAGTGCGGTCGCACCCCCAGGGTAGAGGGGGGCCCGGCTGAGCACTTTGCCAGGGCCTATTTCGGGTCCCAGTCCGGCCCTGCCCATGGCCAGTGGAGAGCGCAGGGGGGACAAATACCGGAGATTAGAGCAGCATGGGGTTTCCCACAGAATAGAGCTTTACGCAGACAACATGCTCCTCTTCCTCAACAATGTGAGAGAGGACCTCCCGGGGGCCATATCTGTGCTGGGGCGATTCAGAACCAATTTCGGTCTTTGTATCAACTGGTAATAAGCATTAATATTCTCTCTTACTAATACTATGCCTATCCCAGCTGATTTGCTCGGATTAACCTGGGAGAGCTCATGTATGAAGTACCTAGGGGTTAAGATATACCAAGAAATAAGTGATATACCAGATGGCAACATCAGGGCAGCAGTTCGTGCGCTCTGTGACAGCGTGAACTTTTGGGGGACCTTCCCTCAGTTGGTAGCCGGAAGGGTGACATTGCCCCTTATTGTTCCCAAGCGGACGTGAACTCGCTCTTAGTAGAACTAATATGGGGGACGGGATGGCGTGGAGTTACCTTGGCCAAACTGCAACAGCCCACATCTGATGGGGGACTAGCAGCACCGGACGTTGACGCCTATTACCTGGCAGCCCAAATACAATGGTGCGACCAGTGGCCACATGACTACCTGCACCCTGTGCGGGGAGGACAGGGGCTGGCACCTGAGCTTCATTTGCTTCACTAGATCCTATTGGTTCCTGGGGGTCCTGCACCAAGGTGCACATGAGAGTTGAGAGTTGTGAGGCATATCTGGCGATGCTGCCTGCAGAGCACCCAATACCCCAGTTTACACACCTGACTTACAGTTACAGTGCTGAACACCACTGAGCGACAGAGGAGTGCTTGGAGGGGTAACAGACTGGGTGGGGCAGGGAGTGACCCTGTGGGTGATCTTTTAAGACGGCAGTCGGTTATCGTTTGAAGAGTTGTCTGGCCTCTATGCCCTTCCCCTGAGTCGGTTTTTTGTTACAACAAGCGGTGACGGCGACCATTAGAGGACATTGGCGGACTGGACTGACGGAAGCACCAGATCACCAAAGCATGACGACTGGTAGGAGGAGGGCCGTTGCCCTTCTGTACCAGAGGTCAAGGGCAGGTATGGATAAGCCACTAGGTGTATTAAAGAGACAGTGGGAGGGGGATGTGGCCCTCCTGATTGCAGAGTTGGCTTGGACTAGGATACTGGCTACCATACCCAAGGTCTCTCGTAACACACTGTTTAAGCTGATCAATTTGTATTCCCTACACAGGGCATATTTAACCCCAGGGCAGATTAAGAGGTCCTTTGGAGCACAAGACGCAGCATAGCCCAGATGTGGCGAGCAGGGAGCTGAGATGAATCACATGGTCAGGGTCCGCCCGGCCATACCGGATTACTTGGAGGGAGCAGTGACCTGCATAAATGAACTCACTGACAGAACGATCCCCTGAAACCCCCAGGCATGGCTCCTGGGGGGATTTTCATGCCCGTCAAAAATATCAAGGGCCTACTACGTTTGTGGACCCTGCCCAAAATCACGATGAGGTGGAAAGCCACCAATCGCATCCGAGTAGACAAATGGATAGACACACTATTATTATGGTCGGGATATGAGGAAGCCACCCTGCTCCTGGAGACTCAGGCCAGACAGGGGGGCTGTACAATAGATAAAGCAGGAACATGGGATACCTTGGTGGAATGCCTGAAATGACCTGATACGGATTCCCCTGACACCTCCATACACATGGATCAATACACCGGACATGCCCACATTGGTGAATGATCCGGTATAGGCCAGATTTTCTTTACGCCTTCTTGAAATGCCACATGGGTTAGAGGCAACAATACTGTCATCACAATGTAAAAGTAACACAGGAGGCAGGGAAAGAAACCAAAAGAGGGAAACAGGGAGGGGGGAGGTGTTAAGGAGATACGCAAGAAATGGGATATACGCAACATCACTATTACATGACAACTTGTACATTGGGCAAAACTAAAGTATGTACCTGAAAAAAATACCAAACAAGCACGGCTATGCTCCTTGAATGTACGTCATATGATGTGTGAACTGTCTGCACAGTAAACGAATGTGTTGTTACACACCAATAAAAAATTTGTTAAAAAAGAAAAAACAGAACCATGTTAGCACCAATATATTTGGTCCCTTAAAAGTGAATGTCAGTGGACCAGTATTCATGATGCAGGTAACTTCTTGGGGGAACTTTTTCTGATGCTCCATAAGTTGTCGTTTCCGGCCAGCACGAGCGCCCGGATCTTCGTTGCATCTCTAGGAGTAGCCCTTAATGTACATAGTGCGGACGTCAACTTAGCCAGGGTACATTTGCATATCCATGATGCTCTGTGTTCTAAACATACAGCGGTTTTATTAACTCCCTTAATTTCAACTATCATTTATCTTCAGAGATTTACAGCTTCAAAGATTCGATGGGGCGCAGCGAAAGGCATCTACAGTGCAGTATTTGTACTCAAAGCCACCCTTGGATTGAAATATTTTGAGAGTAGAGCTTCAAATAGTACACTGTTCAGTTGTGATCTCATTGTACTCTATATTGCGCACGCGATCCAGTATAAAGGCTCCTTATTCACTGAAAACGTGTAACTGCATGATAATATTATGAGCTGATACAAAAATGTAAAATTTCAAACAAGCAATTGGTTATTTTAAGAGGGGTTAGTTAGTCGATGAAGGTGGGCGACACACAGCGTACTCTGTACATTTGTTTGTTTTGTTGACGACACACACTTTGTCACACTACTAGCTGAAAGTATCCCTAGCTCTAAACAAATACTGTAAACTACAACCATACAACACATGAAAACAAAACAGTTCAGTCCTGCTAACAGTTAAAACTAGTCTCAAAAGTGTACATGCCACAACCACTCAACAAGAAGCATAAACACTATAAAATGACAGTTATTTAGTGAGGCTAGATTAGCCCAGTGTTAGCACTCACAATCAAAGAAATCTATTTTTCCCCACAAGAAGGAAACCTGTTTTTTTCACAATTTTAAAAGCCGTGTTACAACAAAGATCAACCTAAATGCTAAGTATAAATGAACCCAAACCTATAAAAGTAGGAGGGTAAGTGAAAAATGATAGGAGGGAATGCTACAGAGAGTGATTGGCAGTGGCGTAGACTATGTGTAAGCTTTCCTTCCTTCGCTCTATGTGTGTCAGTCAAGAGACGAGAATGCCAGACGTGGGTCACTTGCTCACTGCCACATAATCCAAGCTATATGGCACTGATGAGGCCTAACAAGGCTGAAATCAGTCTGGGGTTGGTTGTGTGCCCCTTTGGAAGTGGCCTCACCTGGCTGTGTTGGATAGGGTGCTCCCAGGAGGAGCAGGGTCAGTTGTGAGCTGCACAAGACGGGTCTCTACCTGGAGTGGCATAGCAGGTTAAAAACAATGGACTGAAATGCTACCACAAGGGGGAACAACAATGGGCTGGAATGCTACCACAATGGGTGAAAAACAATGGGGTGAAATACTACAATGGGTGAAAAACAATGGGTTGGAATGCTACCACAATGGGTGAAAAACAATAGGTTGAAATGCTACAGTGGGTGAAAAACAATGGGTTGGAATTCTACCATGTGATTGTTAGTGGTTAGACTATTTGCAAATATCCCTCCCATTACCTTTTGTGAATTAAATCAAATGAACCAACTCAGTATACAGAAAGGTTTAATTCCAGTTAATACATTAACCTGAACTACCTGCTGAAATCTATTACCATATTATTTTTCCAGAAACACTGCTTGTCAACCCACTTCCATTTTTCCCTAATTTGGAGAACTCTCTGGTCTCTGAAGGAGGGAACTCTCTGTGTCTCAAGTTAAGCTGTCCCAAATATCTGGTCTCTTCTCCTCAATTTTTGAATCTGTCTCCTATTATTCCCCTCCAAGCTTCTCTTATTGTTTCCTTAAGGATTTTCTGCTTATATCCCAAAAAGTCTCAATAATTAAGTATCATTCTCATGCATAAATTACTAAATCCAACCTGCCGGAACTCAACTGGCAAATAGCTACTCAAAGCTATGCTTGTGCTCTCTTCTTTCAATGCCTGTTTTTCAACCCAGTGCCAAAGGGGCCAACATTCGTGAATATTTTATGAGGAAAATAGACAAGTAGGAAGAACAACTATAAACGTCTGCTGTATGCTGCTGAAATACTACTAACACTAACCTCTCCCAGACATTTAATTGCAAACCTACTGCATTGTATCATTCTTGTGGGTTTTGCTGTTCGCCCTATGTGGGAAGGGTATGTCCAGACGTGGGCCCCGTGCTCACTGCACCACTGGAGTCAAGCTATCCTGGCTGATGACGGCTGATAGCCAGAAACCGGTCCTAGGATGCTTGATTCCGGTCCAGGGAAGACCTGGCTTGGCAATTCGGGCTGGACTGTTCCCATGAGGCACAGGGTCAAGACTGATTTGCATATGGCCATGTCTGAACTGGGGTGGGGTAGTGAGCAATATAACGATGGATTAAACCCTGATCAGTGACTGGGGGTGAATGTTTTGCCAATGTCATTCATCTTGTGTGTTTTGCAGAGCCTCCTACAACCCCAGGCGATTGTGTCAGCTATTCGCTCGCAACTGCTAGATTATCTATGTACTAATGATGTGGGGAAAACCTCAGTGCAGCTGTATGGGAAACACAAAAATTTGTAATAAAGGATGAGTTCATCGCGATATTTGCGGCAGAGAATCGAATACGCAGAGAAAAAAACGTCACAGCATAGAGCTGGAAGTAGCAGAGATGGAGGCCATACACAAACGCACAGTTGCACCTAGAATCAGGAGGGAGATGGAGAAGAAAACGCCTGGACCTAGATAGGGCAGAATACGCCCTCCTGAGGCTTCAGCACAAATTCTACTTGAGTAGTGACTAATGTGGCAGGATGCTAACGCAAAGGCTCCGCGCTGGGACGGTATCAGCATCAATCCTCTTGATCAAACAACACTCCGGGGAGGAAGTGCAAGCAGACAAGAAAATAGTAGAGGTGTCTAAAACATTTCTATCAGACCCTATAGTCCGAGCCGATCTCCTCACACACTGTCCTACACTTACCTGCAAGACAGTCTAGTCACCCGACTGGCAGAGGCAATAGCAGCCTAACTTGATCAACCAATACACATCGAGGAGGTAATCTTGGCAATCACTCATTTTAAATTGCACAAATCACCAGGTCCTGATGGCTTTACGACTCAATTCTATGAAACTTTCTGTTCCGAATTTTTCACCGTTCATGACGCGGTTGTTTAACTCCTTTCTCGAAACAAGCTCCCTCGCGGATTCTATGGGGGAAGCCTCGATAGCGGCTATTCTTAAGTCCTCGAAGGACCCACATCATTACTCAAAATTGATGCAAAATTATTTGCCAGGACCCTACCAGCCTGGCTAAATCTTCTAATGACGGGCCTGGCAGACCCGGATCAAGCGGGTTTCATCCACACACAACAGGGAGGAGATAACAACAAAAGACTTCTCCACCTTATGGACATCATGCGTAGGGTGCATATAGAAGCCCTATTCCTATCAATCAACGCCGAAAAACATTTGATCGCCTGAGCTGGACCTACCTCTTTGACACGCTGCACCACTTTGGGTTCGAGGAGGTGTTCATAAAGTGGATCCGCTGCATACATCAAGCTCCAAGAGTGTTTGTTCGAGTCAATGGAACATCCTCTGACTTGTTCGCAATTGATTGTGCCACCCGGCAGGATTGCCTATTATCTCCCCTCCTCTTCACGCTGTACATGGAGCCGCTAGCATAAAGAATTCGTAACGACTCGCAGATCGAGGGCATCCAATTTGATGCGGACACTCACACTATCATCCTTTATGCAGATGATGTTATCCTGTCATTAACAAACCCTCTGGTTCACTAGTCCATTTGCTAGGGCATTCCCCAAAACTGGCGCGCTTCTGGGAATGTGTTTTAGACAACAGACAGGACATTCGATACCATCATCCTGCGCTTCCCAGCATACACCATCCTGGGCCTTCTGAATCCACTGACGTTTTCCCAGCACTCCTTGAGGGGTAGACAGATAGCCCTAGCGCTGCTAGCAGCACGTCAAGTAATTTTAGCCCGGTGGGGCTCATCAAATATCCCTGATCACACAGCATGGCTACATTAACTCTCGCTAACACTAGCGATGGAGCATATGTATTTAGTAGCAGAGCACAAGGAGGAGATCTATGCGGAGTTGCGGGCCCCTTTCATTCAGATTTTCTCGATAGAACTACTGGAGATCACATGCCCCAAGTATCTACAAATACTACGACTCCTCCCAGCATGAGGGGCGAAACCACTATCAACTTCCCAAGTGGGAACCAAGCATCAACCCATTTTTTAAATAGGCCTTCTCTCTCTCATGGCTAGGGCGAGGTACGACTAGTGCGGGGGATGGGGTAGTGGGAGGGAGGGGGGGTAGTTATTTTAATTGTTTATATTGAATTGTTTAGATCTTATACCACATGATCCATCTATCGCTGCCATCCTCCGGGTTGTAGGCGCAAAGCTGTGTATGATTATATTCCATGGAAAACCCTGCCGGCCAACGGTTGTAGGTACTCAGCTATGTAAAGATGCAACGGATCCTTTTCTTTTTTTTTTAAACAGAATGGTTCCATAAAACAACTCCAAAGATTCATCGACCTGGGTAGAACAATATGACAGCGGAGATTAGCTGATGGTAGAAAACCGAGACTGCTTGAAATCATAACTGCTCCAGCAATGTTACTGAACAGAATATATTTGCCATATATTGTTGAGAGCTGTTTCTTATCTGCACACTGTGGTATGTAGAAACAGGATTGCTATCTTCTAAATAAGGCTCTCTTTACATTTTGTCAAAAATAAGCATATATGTTAATGAATATACTTACATCATAATGCACTTTACGTTTCATTCTCTATTTCCAATAAAAGGCTTTAGTTTTTATACGTAGTTGTCAGGTCTACTCTAGAGTCTCCACCAAACCGTCATGCATTTGAACACACTCAATTCTCTTCTACATTACAAAACACCCATTTAACACCTTTTTGTCCTACGTAGACCTTCCTATACAAAGAAAAGTACCATGGTTCTCACCCCTGTTGACCCAGACACTTGTAACCTGTACCACAGTCTGTGTTAAAATCAAAATAGGTGTTGGGAAATCTCCACTCTGTTAACCTTCAATTTTACAGCTACACATCATTTAGGATAAAAAAGAAAGTCGGACTGGACTATACGGCAATCAGGCAGAGCCAGAAGGGCTGATCTGACAAGTCAGTGTGTGGGCCGGCGTTGTGATGGTTTGTAGGCCTGTCTACCGGTTTTACTGTTAAGTTGCCTGATATTTCCACAGACATAGCCTGCCTGATATTTCCACAGACATAGCCTGCAGCCAGCACAAACACATGGAGTGGGCATCTTTTTTAGCCATTTGATTCACTAATTGGGGGCACTTTTATTTTGGTGTCAAGTCCAATTTTGGGTCCCAGTCAAACCTGAGGATAGAACATCCTTACCATATTGTAATGTCCAACATATACCTCGCAAGGGCTGGATTTATTTCTAAAGATGTGCCAATGAAACCAAAAGATATTGCAGAAACTATCACATGCTAAAGTCATGCCTCAAGCATGATGCTTGTTGCTCAACAAATTGCAAAACCATCAATTCCACTTCCAACGCGGATCAGCCCTTGTTCTTATATCTGTAAAAGATTGTGGCATAATAAAAAGCACCTGTACAGCCAAACAAAAAAAATGGGAGCTGCTTACCAACAAAAAATGGAGGTGCTTACAGCGGGTTATTAGGTACATTTGTCTGAAGAATGCTCCTTCTGGGTGACTTTACATTTACCTATTTGCATGTAAAAGCGAGTTCTTTGGCCGTGGGCTTTAACTTACATGTCCACAGAGAGAAAATTAAAATCAATGTTGCAGTTATTGAGCGTGTCTTTGGCACCAACTTAATGTCATTTGATGATAGACCAGCATTTCCTGTCAGATTTAGCCAAAATAAACCCATCAGAATTCATTCTGTGGCCAAGGAATGCGTCAATACCCCTCAGGCAAAAAAAGTAACATTTCACAAAAAGCATTGGCATAGCCAATAGGTCTTGCTTTTGGGACCTTATAAGCGTTTAGCTATACAGCACATTATCCTGGGTGCTGTGCCTCCAGGGAATTCAGAGCTGTACAATTACTACAACCTGGGTCATGCAGTCTGATTCAGGAATACATGCTTGCCTAAGGGGAACATTTCTGGACGCATTCCAAAGCTTTTTAATGCACAGACAGAAAGAAAAGTGCCTCAATACAATTCAACAGCACTATAACATTCTGTGTGAGACTGCATCACTAGAGTATCGAATAGGCTGCAGAATCAGTCAGGGGCAAGTTATGCTTAACACAATAAGATGACAAACAACTTTACTGAGGAATGTATTGCGTAGAAAGAAACACAATCAAGCAGTCCATTTGAAACCCTTAAACTAAGCTCTGCTCTGGGGCTCTGCACTTACAGAGTATGACCGATAGCTAGCCCAACATTTCCGATTTAGTAGAGGTTGCGAAAAAAATACCCAGCTGAAATTGAATTCAATCCTTGTCTAATGTTTTCCGGTTGTACAAAAACAGCAATGCTTATCACATGGCTTCACTTTCAAGAAGACTTCTACAGAGCCCTCCACACCCCCACCATCCAGGTCTAGCCGCTGCAAGGGCATTTCAAATAACAGTGCTTGTCCCCCCCACCCCAGTAGTCAGTGGGCTTGGCACATGTTTTACAGCATCTGCTGTGAAGAGATTAATGGTTGCATGGATTGTACTGAGCTAAAGCCAATACTCTGGAAGTGTGTGTGTGTGTGTGTGTGTGTGTGTGTGTGTGTGTGTGTGTGTGTGTGTGTGTGTGTGTGTGTGTGTGTGTGTGTGTGTGTGTGTGTGTGTGTGTGTGTGTGTGTGTGTGTGTGTGTGTGTGTGTGTGTGTGTGTGTGTGTGTGTGTGTGTGTGTGTGTGTGTGTGTGTGTGTGTGTGTGTGTGTGTGTGTGTGTGTGTGTGTGTGTGTGTGTGTGTGTGTGTGTGTGTGTGTGTGTGTGTGTGTGTGTGTGTGTGTGTGTGTGTGTGTGTGTGTGTGTGTGTGTGTGTGTGTGTGTGTGTGTGTGTGTGTGTGTGTGTGTGTGTGTGTGTGTGTGTGTGTGTGTGTGTGTGTGTGTGTGTGTGTGTGTGTGTGTGTGTGTGTGTGTGTGTGTGTGTGTGTGTGTGTGTGTGTGTGTGTGTGTGTGTGTGTGTGTGTGTGTGTGTGTGTGTGTGTGTGTGTGTGTGTGTGTGTGTAAGCGCTCGCGCAGATATGCACACACAACTTTCACAGATTTCTGAAATTTGAAGTTTCTAGGCTGACATAAACATGCATACAATACACTCAGGAACAAATCCAAACATACAAATCTTCAAGACGTGCATTTTACTAGACACACCTCTCAAGCGATTACCTTTCACTAGCAGAGGAGCTGTCATTTGTGTGGGCATCAGATGCAGGGGTAGCAGGCCTTGGGCTCACTGTGCACAGTTATGGCTATCTAGTGCTTTAACCACTTGCTACGCCATGTCACTGCTTTTTACCTGGCTTCTAGGTGGTATGTGCAAATGACCCAACTTGTAGATGGACGAGGTCATTAACCTCTTACACTACCGAAAACGGATGCGGTAGCCGCAAGAGCGGATTTAACTTGCAATGGTTTCTTATGTAGCCCTTTAACAGGTGGAGATCTGATTGTAAATCAAAATTTAAGTCAATATGAACCCAGCCAAGATTACATGGTATGGGGCTTCATTTATATTTTTGCAGGTTTGGTTAAAGCTAACGCGATATAAAGTTGGTGCATCTGTTAACACCCCTGGTTGTGTGGGAGCGAAGGATGATAAATGGGTGTTTTTAGTAGGAGGAAAATGTAGTGGTGTTCTATATTTTCAGCAAAGGCATGAGCTCCCTCTCTTTTACCTTCCTCCTACTCTTGCTTGTCTCAAAAGTCTGACTTTTTGTATTTGCAGGTACAATTGGCTGCACTGGGATCCAAAGCAGAGTTTTAATGAGTATCTATTTGGAGCCATTATGAACTTCACTGTTAACTGCTTCAAAATCAAATTCCCTTGAGCTGGGTTGGGTATCCGATCCCCCGCACAGTTCCTTTCACACCACTACATATGACCATTAATGACCCTTGTTATTCGAGTGCGAAAAGCGGTCCCCTGAGCCAGTAATGCAGTTGTGCTGGGAGCATATGGCATATGTTCCAAAGCCGATCATGTGTCATTTCTAGGTCCTATCAAACAGGCATGGGGGCGCTGGATCACATTCTACCACACAGATGATACCACAGAAGGGATGACTTTCATCCCTATGTCAAATGTCTTCTTGTTCTGTTAACTAAACTGAAGGTGGCAGCAAAAGGAGCAAGCCCTTGCGTACAAATGAAATTCTACACAGAATAAATCACTGATCGGCAGATATCTGTCTCAAGATAAAATGAAAGTAAGCTCAGGCACAGGGTTGGGCTAGAAGAACGTCAACAGAAATCAGGGCTAGTAGCACCAAGAGATAAATTAAGCAATGGCAAAGCCAGTACATTTGAAGCGAATACTCGAGCGATGACATTTGCATGCAAGAACTAATAGGGCACTACTAAGGGGGAAGGAGTCAGTGATGTATTACATGACAGAGTACAGATCGGGTTGCTTAATTCTGTTTGTAGCATCGTGCTACAAAGAACCACAGACACAGCTGGTTACTATTCAGGGAGCTTTATTCTATACACCCTTCATCAACCCTGTCCCTACTCTAACTGCTCTAGTTCCTGTCCCCGGCTCCTCCCGTTCCTGCTCCTCCCTTTAACTCCACCCTCCAACCACTAGACTGCATCACACAATCCCACATCTCCTCCTTTCTTAACAAAATGAGCTTAATGTCCTCAGTGTTCGCAGTTCTTCAATCCACCACACGGGTTGGCGGACAGCCTGTTCTTCAAGCTCCAGTAGTGTCGAATCAGTGGTGGGCTTGGCTTTGGTCAATCTTTCCGTTGTCTTAATCAGGGCATTCTTGACCACGTTGCGTGTGAACTGTTTACTCTCACATTCCGCAGTCCTCATGTCTCCTTCCGGTGGTGTAACTACTGTTGGTTCAGATGCTCGATCTCTTTCATGAGTGGATAATGTTCTGGTCCTCTTCCGAGCACCCGCATCTACTTTTACTTCCTTTTGTCTAGTCCGGTCGAGAGCAACACTGCCCTCCAATTCAGGGTCATGTATACCAGACAATACGGTGCTATCTGACGAGACTGTCTTGGGTTGGTTCGATAACTCATTCACGGCCTCGGGTTGTCTGGCGAACTCGTGAGCTATCTGTGCATATGCATGTTTCTCTCTCATCTGATGATCTCTCTCTACTGACACGTCCGGCGTTCCTTGCGGAGTGACTGACCGGTCCCTTCCCATCTGGTGACTAAGGTCCACTATCTCTGTCTTCCTTTTGTAGGTCCTTCGAGTCAGCCTCGCGGACCCCTTCAGGGGTGACGGCGTATGATCTATGTCTGGAAATACTTGTGACTGACATGACCGGTTGTCTTGTGGGGTGACTGAGTATTCAGAGACCTTAGTGTAGAACATGTTGCTTTGGACGGGAAGGATGTCCTTTGGTTCCATGGTGCGTTCGGGTGGTTGACGCCATGGCTGTTGTCGGGACCATGACTTAGTCGACTCAAGGGATTGGGCAGAGAAGTCTTTTGTCGACTCCCAGGATCGGACAGGCGCGCCCTCTGAATCAGAGCAGTTCCTAGCCCTATTCTTTTTAAAGCGTCCTTTTGAGAGTGTATCAAGTAATGGATTTCTGAAATGAGTAGGCTGTGACACGTTGTTCTTTAACTCAGGGTTGTCTTTAAGGCGCTCCTCAGGGCACCTTTGTTGACTTGTCTTTGGTGTTGTTTCATTTGAGAAATTGTTCAGCCACCACGTGCTTGTTCTTTGTGTTTGATCTCGAGGTTTTTCATCTTTGCCCGTCTCACCTGATGTCAACGACTTCTTCTCAGTTTCTTCGTTGTCACGGGTGCCATTGATGCGTTGGTCTTTTCCTGTTCGTTGTTGGGTAGGATCAGTTCGTCTTATGCGACCTGTTTCTTCGGGAGGATCAGTTCGTCTTATGCGACCTGTTTCTTCGTTGTCACGGGTGCCATTGATGCGTTGGTCTTTTCCTGTTCGTTGTTGGGGAGGATCAGTTCGTCTTATGCGACCTGTTTCTTCGGGAGGATCAGTTCGTCTTATGCGACCTGTTTCTTCTCCCCCTTTGTTTGGTGCTCGGACACCCATAACACGTGTGTGGTGTGTTCTCCTGCTGGATGTTCCTTCGGACTCATCTTCACAACTTGACGAAGAGTGTTCCTGCGCCGATTTCCAGTGTTGACCATTTTGATCTCTTCTTCTATAGTTTGTCTTCCTTACCCTCCTGTTGTGCAGGTTGCCATCTTGTCCAGGAGTGCGATCTGTCCCACTTGACGCTCCCTCCTCATCAGACTTTGAATGACACCTTGAGGGTGAAGAACTCCTTGGTGTTGTCCTTTGACTGGTTAACTCGGAGTACTCCTCGTCACTTCCTTTGTCACTTTGTCTCTCCCGTTGTCGTTTTGCTGGTCTACCTTCCCTCTCTCTCCCTTTTGTTTTGTTTGTCTTCCAAGTTTTATCTGTCCAGGTATCTTGACATTTTGCCTTCAGAGCCGGGTCCGTTGATCTGTCTCTTGCCTTGACGTGCATTCCCATTTCAGCCTTCCTAATAATTTCTTCTAACAACCAATGCTCTCGCAGGATCTTGCGCTTTGTTGCGGAGTTTGCGCAGCCTTCAATTATACGGAGTCGAACTGCGTCCTCATTCGTAAAGGTGTTGAAATGGCAGCCTTGTACCAGGTTTTGCAACCGACTGATGAAGGTTGGCAATGGTTCGCCTGGTTCCTGCCGAGCTGTGTTGAAGACGATGCGGTCCTGATCCACATCTGCTTGTGCGGAGAGATGGGCACATAGCTTCTCTTGGAGTCTCTCATAGATTTCTGTGTCTTCTTTGGAGAATGTTCTGATTGGGTATCGGCCCTCAGGACCCACCAGATGGAGGAGTAGCATTAGAAATTTTCTCTCTCTTTGTTCACCATTGGCGTCTAGGAAGTCACCCAGTGTTGCCAGCCATCGGTTCCGTTCGAGACACAGACTCCAAGTATCATACCGCACCCCTGGGGGTGGTATTCTGATGCAAGGGTTGCGCCGTTGTGCAACTCCTTCCCCTGCCATGAGAGGGGGATTCAGATCGATTATATTCGCAGGGCACGGGCCGTTCACTTGGCTTCTCGTCTTCTTAGCTGATCCTCTTTAGTCGAGGCCTTCGGTCTGTTCATTTGCTGGGACGTTGATGATCTTTGCAAACACCACAGTATGCGCCAGTGAATAGAACTTGGATTTCTTGCGTTCCAAAATGTCCACCATCCGGCCGCACTGTGCTAGACACAGGGCTCCTTCTTTTCGAATCGCAGGCTAGTGGCAAGTGGTTACCGACTCTTCCGCGGTGAGGCTGGGCACGTTTTATATCTTTGTTCGTTCGGGCGTTCCCTTTACCCTAGTGCAAGTCCCCAAGTCACTTCAGTGTGTATTCGGCTTATTTGTCGTTGTCTTTTCAGCGCTTTATTATTCTTCACTTGCATTCGCCAATGCTTGTTTGCATGTGTTAATGTTTACTTTGTTACAGTCACCAATGCTTGTTTATTTGCTCTCGCCAATGCTTGTTTGTTTCTTTTCGCCAATGCTTGTTTCTTTGCTCTCGTCAATGCTTGTTTATTTGTTCTTGCCAATGCTTGTTTATTTACTCTTGCCAGTGCTTGTTTATCTCCATTCGCCAATGCTTGTTTATCTTTTCTTGCCAATGCTTGTTTGTTTGCTTCAACCAATGCTTGCTTATCTCTCCTTGCCTGACTTCAAAATGGCCGCTCTATGATAATCAAGGGGTCTGTCCTGACAAGCGCCTGACTTCAAGATGGCCGCTGTCACTGCAGTCACACACAAGGCTTTCTCTCCTGATTCATGCACTGCCAGCTCACTCTGGACTCACCGGCCGGCAACCTCGGGGGCAGCACACATCAGGGCTCACTTTTCTTCGGCCACAGCAGCTACCAGGTGAGGTTGGGGTGGGCTCCCGCCTTACTTTCCACGTTCCCGCTCTTCTTCTCCGCTGGCGTGCCAAACCTCACGCATCGGGCGTGAGGTTTTCCGACCTCCGACGGCACCCGGGCTCCGTTTTCAGCGCGCTCAGCAGCGCTTGTCACCGGGCTCTCGGGGACAGCGTCCTCGACGTCGGGGGACCCTGGTCTCGATCTGGGGTGCTGGACAGGGTCGGAGTGGGCTCCCGACTCCTGTTCTTTTAGGGTGCCAAGGTGCACGCAACCCGGCGTGACTCGCGCTTTCAGCGCGAAACAGCTTCCTTTTCCTGAGCGTTTCAGCGCTCGATTCAGTGGCTCCCTCTGGGCTCCCGCAGTCGCTGGGGGGGAGCAGTGTCACCGGCTGCTGACCTCTTTCTTCAGGTGGCAGCACTACCAGGCAGCAGATTCATTACTTGATGCTGCAGGGGACAGGGTACTCCTATTGGGTTCTGCAGGCTATAATCATGCCTATCCCACCCTCGTCGCCAGTTGTAGCATCGTGCTACAAAGAACCACAGGCACAGCTGGTTACTATTCAGGGAGCTTTATTCTATACACCCTTCATCAACCCTGTCCCTACCCTACTCTAACTGCTCTAGTTCCTGACCCCGGCTCCTCCCGTTCCTGCTCCTCCCTTTAACTCCACCCCCAACCACTAGACTGCATCACACAATCCCACACTGTTGAAAGCACCAAATGCTGTAAAATTGCACGGAAGGCAAGTTTTTTTGAGTCTCAGGATTGGCACAGCATCCTTTGATCGTGAGTAAATCACCTAATCACATGCGGGTAAAACAAAAAAACAAATACAAATGAATGTAACAAATGTGTCTCTGTGCATAAATAAATAAATATTATTACAATGGCGTAAAAGAAAAAAAATGCAGATCATAAACCAAATACAAAACGGGTAAAACCATGGGGCATACCATGAGAAAAATCCCACCTCCCTCACCCTAAGTAATGTAGCTACTCCTATTGTGCCCCCTAGTTAAATAGCGTGGGAGTACTCAAAGAAACTGATCTCTGCTGAGCAGCAGGGCTGGGAAGGGTGTTGAGGGGGGCCGGCTCAAGGAAGCACTGAACTGTGCAGCCCTGGGGAGCTGTCTGCACCCAGCGCGGGTGGAAATAGGGCTTTGGGGGGGGGGGGGGCGGCCGACCAGCGGGAGGCCTGTCACCCCCGGGAGGTTTTGGGGCCGGGGGGGGGGGTAGTGCCAGCACCGTATGAGGGCTGGGTTTTGGTAGCCTTGGGCTGGGTTGGGCTATTTTTGGGCGGTTTTTGGGCTGGTTGCCTTTAAAGCCAGCCATTTTGCGCCACAGGCCACCATTTCGGTGGAGAGTGGCACAGCAGCCGGGCTGGCATATAAAATTATTTTAAGGGTGGTCGCGACGACAACCCGCGGGCCCTGGAGGGCCGGTGGGGTGAGGCTGCTGCGGCGCGCCGCTGGCGCTGCTGCGGCGGCCGGATTAGCAGTGGTGCCGCCGCGTGCAAGCCCAGGTGAGAGGGGGGTGGGGTGGGGGGCATCGCAGGGCCTGGCCAGAGCGGTGCGGGCGGGACGCGGCCGGGGAGTGGGGCAAGTGGGAAGGGGCGAGGCATCGCGGGTGGCGACGGCTGCGCATAGGCGGAGGGGGGGCGCTGCACGGGCAACACTGCCTGGTACGTCGGGTCTGTCTTGGTGCCGTATGCGGCGCCTACGGTTTACTAGGGCTCGGGGGTACGTGATAGAGGCAGGTTGTTACGGGCAGTGCCAGCGGAGCTAGCGCCTACAGGGGGCAGCGTCTACTTGTGCTGGGCGGGAGGATGCGCAGCTAGGTACGGCGGAGAGAAGCACGTGTAGAGCCCTATTTTGCCTGGCTTTTCAAAGACGAGCTCGCATCTGCACGTCCCACAGGGCGCAGTTATCAGGTGTGCAGGGGAAGGAGGGGATTAAGTTGTCACGTCGGAGCTGGCACAAAATAGGGGCCGATAAGCAGGGGGAGGGCTGGGGCAGTTGTTGCGAGTTTTGCGCCGCAGTACGAACGGGGGACGGGTTGGGGGGGAGGGGGGCGGACCGTGTGTGGGGGAGGAGGACTGTGGGGGGGGGTGTTCCGCGGCCGCTGGGTAGGTGGGGAGGGGGGGAGGCGCGACAGGCGCGGGGGTACGACGGGTGTGGAGGGGGGAGGGCTTTTGGGAGCGGGGGGTGTTGCTCCCCCGGCTGGCTGGACCAAACCTCTTGTGCTGACAGGGACGCTGAGATAGGCGCTCGGGGGGCAGCATGCGGCCCCACTCGACCGAGGGGATGGGCCGGCTCTGCTTGTACGGGCGGCCGCGCTCCCACGAGGGACCATGCTTGGAAGCGCGAGGGGAAGCTGGGCGGTGTGCCCCCCCCCCTCAGTTCCCCTCCCCCCGAAGGGTCGGCACTGCCGCCGGGGTTCGGGGATGGAGTGGAGAAGCGTGGTCAGATGCAGAATTTTACTTACTATTTATGCGTTGGGATGGCACAGACTTACTGGAAGGTGTTGGAGCACTTCACGATAGGGACGGACATGATACAACGAATGAGAGAAGCAATGTTACGGTATATGAGGTGGACACTCAGAGGCAAACAAAATGCAAGTTGGCGGACCGTGCAGTACAGGAGGAAAGGGACTTGTGTTCTGGGAGACGCAATGTTACGGTATATGAGGTGGACACTCAGGTACGAACAAGATGCAAGTTGGCAGACTGTGCAGTACAGGAGGAAAGGGACTTGTGTGCGGGGTGAAGCAATGTTACGGTATATGAGGTGGACACTCCGGTACAAACAAAATGCAAGCTGGCAAACTGTGCAGTACGGGAGGAAAGGGACTGGTGTGCAGCGGAAAAGGGGCAGGCAGCCAGGAGAGACATGATACTGCGAACAATGGAGGACACTCGAACACCAGAGCACCGGTTGTGTGGGGAAATAGGGGGTAGCGGACAGAGTGTTGCATGGGACCGTTGGCATGTGCGGGTTACTGGGAGTGCCAATCACAGGTGGAAGGGTGTTATGCATTTATGGCAACCACACGGACCACACGTACACATCGGGCAGCACTGTCACGGCCACGGAGAATGTAAATTTGGAAGACAAGGTCTGCCTGCAGGTATGGTGGGGGGGCAGGCATTGCATTTGGAAGAATCTGGAAGGGGGAACACTGGGAGGCCAATTTTGTCAGTCGGGGAGGAGTGGTGGTACGAGGCGGAGGCAGAAGGGGTGCCGCTGCTATTTGCGTTGCCCGGACAGGTTGGGCTGTCGACGTTCATTCACTGTTAGGGGGAGTTGCAGGCTGTGGGGTCTGCGCTTTGGGGTTGGGTGGCGCCTCCAGAGAGTTTCAGCTTTCACATCTTTGTGTGGGGAGGGAGAGTGCGGGGCTTGGTGAGGGAGGCAGTCCGGGAAATGGACCCTGCAACTAGGGGAAACCAGCGGGGGGTGGATAGCGGGGTCGCTTTCTGTGGCCCCAACAGCACGTGGCCGCCGTTGTTGGCGAGCAGGCTTGTCAGTTGCATTACCTGGGAGGGTGGATGGTTTGGAGTAGGGTAGGACTCCTGGGGCACCAGGTTGTAATGTCGGGCTCTGGGAAGAAACAATGGACCTCACAGTGGAGGCGCAATTGGTAGCGTGCGGTCGTTGCAATGGGGTTATTGGGACGGTAGATGGTGTTGTGGATCGAGTACGACTCCAAGGGAGTTTTTGCTGCCGATGAGGTGGGGGTGTTTTCTTGTTGTGTTTTTCTGGGGCCACCCATTACTGGACCAGGGGAGGTGGAAGTAGGGCGGAGCAGAGGAGGAGAGGAGAGGTGGAAGAGCTGGACTGGGGGACTTGCGGTGGTTGTGTCGGCAGGAGGCGGGTTTGAAGGGGTCGGAGCCCAAAAGAGGGGGGGGAGAGGGGATGTGTGGAAGGAGGGGCCCGCTGCGGGGCAGGGGCCTTGTGGCCTCCGTGCATGGTGGAGCATGCGGAGGAAGAGGAGGAGAGGCGGGAAGCGGGTGGGGGGGGGGAGCTGAGTAGCGTTTAGTAGGGTTTTCAGGTATGCCACGGATAGGAACTCCGGGAGGACTGGACCACGGGGACAATCGGGATGGGGCAGGTTAGCCAGTCAATACCAGGACATGTTTTGCCCGTTCCCCTTCCAATTTTAGGGATTAGTATTGCTTTTCCTTCAGTATTCATTCTCGTCCTGTCAGAATAAGGCGGCTGGGGCCCACATCGTTTCAATGTTAGGACAACGTGGGTACATGGGCTCTTTCAGCGGAAGGTAGAATGTAACTTTAAGAGCAGCAGCATCCTTCTTGCAAGGGCCGATGTCGGATGTAACCTACAATCAAGGGGGGTTGAGGCGGGTTCGAGGGGGCGGGAGGAGGACGTGTTTCTCTTATGGCTTACTGTTTTGCTAGAACACAATTTGGCGGCTACCCCCCCCCCCCTGTTTAATGTGGACACGGATTTTAGGGTCCATTTTCTATGTAGTCTGGAACATCGACGGAAGGCTGATCTGGCGTAGCAGGGGTTAGAGCTGACAGTTACACACGAGTCAGGGACGCTCAGAAATTCATCTGTAAAGAAAGGTGAAAAATTGTGCACGTGTTGCTGGATTAGTGATTGTCCATTTCACCGGGAGGGGCACAGCCAATAGGCCTCGCCTTGGGACCTTATAGGGGTTTAGCTATGCGATATATTATCCTGGGTGCTGTGCTAGGTAAGCTGTCTCAGGTGGAGTGACGCCCGTGAGTGGAGGACAGGGAGTAAGGAGGGCCGATTTCAAGGAGAGCGGGTGGCAGGGAAGCTACCATCAAGGGGTGAGCAAGGCTGCAGGGGGGGACAAGCAGCGTTGATAGGGAGTCAACGAGTGGGGACAGAGGGTGCGGGTTGGGGGGCAGTACCGAGGTGTGTTAAACGGTGTGTTCAAGGGGCGCATGGGGGTTTTTGAGCTGGCGGCGTGGTTTAGAAGATTCGGTTCTTTGTTTCAGGGGGTTTTTTCACGGCAGATAGGCTCTGAGATGGGGATACACGAGCTGGAGGACTTCTTTCTGGTGGGACGGCCGGGTTCGACGGATTGCCAGCGGCAGCTGGTCAGTTGTGCGGGCCTCGTGGTTTGCCTGGGGGTGCCCATGGCGCAAAAAGGATGTACGGTTCCCGACGGTGCTGTCCTGGTTGGAGGGAGCTCGATTAGGGTCATGGAAGACCGCCTGCCAGAGGAGGAGGGGGCGTCAATGTTGGCATGGGGGGCGACAGCTCGGCTCAGGGGCGGTTCAATGTCATGTGCGTGGTGGGGACCAATCAGTTCTGTCGGTTGTGGGGGTTTTTTCCTGGCGGACAGGCTCTGGTGGGGGACACACTATCTGGTTGACTTCTTTCTGGTGGGATGGCCGGGTTCGACGGACTGCCAGCGGCAGCTGGTCAGTTTACGGGCCTCGTGGGTTGCCTGGGGTTGTCCCCTGGCGCCAGAGAAGATGTACGGTCCCAGACGGTGCGGTCCTTGCGTGGTAAGAGCTCGACTCCGGGCCATGGAAGCTCGCTTGCCAGAGGACGGGGGGTTGCAATTTGGCATGGGGGTGGCAGCACTGCCAGGGGAGGTTCGGTTTCGTTGCGTAGTGTGTGATGTTCAGTCCTTTTGCAGTGGGCTTTTTCCTGGCGGACAGGCTCTGGTGAGTGACGCACTATCTGTTTGACTTCTTTCTGGTGGGACGGCCTGGTTTTCGACAGACTGCCAGCGGAGCTGGGCGGTTTACGGCCTTATGGTTTACCGGGGGGGGGTGCCCCGGGCCCCAGAGAGGAAGCACGGTCAAAGTTCGGTGCGGTCATTCCGTGGTAGAGAGCTCGACTCCGTGGCATGGAAGCACGCCTGCCAAAGGACAGGGAGGGCAACGTCGTCGTTTGGGTCGGACGCTGGCGGGTTGGCGCTGCTGCATCATTGAATACGGTGGTCGGCGGGGTTAAGGGAAGTTTGGTGGGGTCAGGCGTTCGTGGGGCATTTCCTGGTGTGCCCATGGCCGGACAGGGGAGGAGTCGCGGCGCTGGAGAACAGGGAGGCACGGAGTAGGTGGCTTCTGCGGGAGCACGTGGTGCGGTTCAGGTGGGCTTTGAGGGCGGGGTGACGAGTCGCCGTCGGCGGGAAATGAGGGACGTATTTGTTGGATGGTGGGGCGGGGGGGTTTTGGTCGAGGTTGGAGTTGGAGAGCAGGTTGGTTCGTGGTCAGTGGCACGGTGGAGGGGCAGGCGCGGGATGCGTCATGCCGGCTTGTGTGCAGTGGTAAAGGAGAGAGCGTGCCGGACGAGGCCTTGGTTACGGCGAGGGTTGGCGCTGGTTTAAACGAGGGAAGCGGGACCTGTTAGAGATTCGGCGCAGGCAGGCGGGGTTTTGTGTAAATTGGTCGGATTTTAGGTCACAGGCAGGTTTGGAGGGGGGTTGAGAGGCCTACGGCCATGGTTAGGCCCGGAGGAACTTTCATGGAAATAAGGGCTTTTGGAGGAAAAATCAGGTAAAAGGATGGAGCACCCGGAGAGTAGGTGCGGGTCAGTGGCTTTTCAGGAAGAGGGGGTACACCTGGTAGTACGGAATGGAGCTTATTGATACACTTGAAGGAGACTCTGGATTAGGCCACTGGGGGGTGCAGATACACGAAAGTTAGTAGTCCTTGGGGGGGGTCGAAAGCCGTTAGCACGCCTTTCGAGTGGCGCTTCTTCCTAATATATGGGGGAAGTGTACGAGATCTGTTTTGGATTAACGGGGGGTAGGTCAAGCACAATAAAGCATTTAGACAGGTGGAGAGGCAAATTGACGTTTTTGCTAATTGTTTACTGTTTGTTGATTGGGGGAACCAGTTTAGGGGAGGGGGTGGGGGTTTTGTCAGGAATGTACATATTTAGTGAGGCCTAGTTTTGTACGGCACAGGCCAAGGGTTTTCATTGTATAGGGTGCACCTGCTTCCAATAAAGCGGCCTTTATCACACCAATTTTGGAGTCTCTGGTCGGTGCTGTTGTCTCCCCCCCCACCCCTGTTTGGCCCCAATAGGGCTTTGGGGGGGGCGGCCGACCAGCGGGAGGCCTGTCACCCCCGGGAGGTTTTGGGGCCGGGGGGGGGGGGTAGTGCCAGCACCGTACGAGGGCTGGTTTGGGCTGGGTTTTGGTAGCCTTTAAAGCCAGCCATTTTGCGCCACAGGCCACCATTTCGGTGGAGAGTGGCACAGCAGCCGGGCTGGGGGTGGGAGATAAAATTATTTTCCCGCCCTCCCTCCCTGGGGTTTTTCCTTGCAGCTGAAAAAAGGGGGGGTTCAAATCTTGTCCCGGGGGGTCTTGGGGTGGGTGTTTGCTGTTTTTCATGGTGGAGTGGGGTTTTTTGTGGTGGCGGGGATGTCTTTTGGAAGGAGTTTTCTTGGGGCCGGTGCATTGGAGCTTGTTTGAAGGTTGTGTGGTTTTGTCGTGTCGCTGGAGCAGGTGTGGTGGTGATTTTCTGCCTTTGGGGGCGGTTCTTCCTAATATATGGGGGAAGTGTACGAGATCTGTTTTGGATTAACGGGGGGTAGGTCAAGCACAATAAAGCATTTAGACAGGTGGAGAGGCAAATTGACGTTTTTGCTAATTGTTTACTGTTTGTGGATTGGGGGAACCAGTTTAGGGGAGGGGGTGGGGGTTTTGTCAGGAATGTACATATTTAGTGAGGCCTAGTTTTGTACGGCACAGGCCAAGGGTTTTCATTGTATAGGGTGCACCTGCTTCCAATAAAGCGGCCTTTATCACACCAATTTTGGAGTCTCTGGTCGGTGCTGTTGTCTCCCCCCCCCACCCCCGTTTGGCCCCAAATAAGCGGTGGGGCAGAGAGCAACAGTGTAAGAGGGAAAGACGGCACAGCCTTCAAAATAAGCTTAAACAAACATTTCAAAAACACTGTCTGAAAGTGGGCACAGTATAAATAAAAGTAAAGTTAGGTGCGCAGGCACCATGCTGAAACATGAAACGCGGCGGCCGTGAAGTAGGCGCTATGCTGACCAAATGAAAGGCACGCATCCGCCAAAATAAAGTAATTAAACAAAATGTAAATAAACATTTCTAAAACACATCTGAAAAAAGTGGCAGCGGGCATTGAGTGACATGGGAGGAGGTGGGAGAGGCGAACGCACCCACTAAACACAGACAAACAGAAACAGGGAGAAACACAAGCAGAAAAGAAAGAAAAAATAGTCCCAGAAACAAGCACATATACGACCAAAGCGTAAAGATACAGTATTGGGCGGTACTTTGTGGGAGGAAAAAAAACACAAAAAAGAGGAATAAATAAGAAGGACAATGGAATGAACAAATAAAAAATTAATGGGCGGACTGTAAGCCAACAAAGTGTATACAGCAGGTCTCAAAGCTCGACTTAAAATAACCATTAGTACACAGACCCAGGGTTTGTGCTTGACCGCAGCGAAGAGGTTAGAATTTTAATGTGCATATGGAGCATCACAACATACGTCAATAAGTTCTCAATTATAAATAGTGTGGTATATTTCTAGAAAGAAAACTTCGCACAAACAATCACCTCACATGCTCCTGCAAAACACTTCACATGACAGATGGTTCTAACTAAAGATAGAGCTCATGCTTTCGATTTTGGAAATGTTTTATTGATTGGTTCAAAACCATGATGTGAAGCTCATCTCCAAACATAAGGTGCAAGCATATGTTTACTGAAATACATTTATGTCTGCAGGCTCTCCTTAGACAATATATGATGTGCATTTCCTTGTAAATATTTAACTAAAGTCTTGGTTGTATTTCCTGCATTTTTGAGCATCCAATGCATTTTTTCTTTCATTTATGATTGATACATACATTAGGGAATGTGTAACTTCCTACCGACATTTTGCACGCGAGGTAGTTTTATTATGCTATACAAAAAGCTCCGATCTACTGGTTTCTGATGCTCTTCACTGATCACTCACATTCCATACAAACAGAATACCCACAACCACAACCCCATGTGTACTAAAATGACCAATCCTGAGCAGTGACAATCTTCCAACCAGTACTAAATTTGTGAAAACACGTAAGTGCCAGGGCCCTTCTCAGGGCCCACTGTAGTCTGCACCACCCACTGCCCATGCCAGTGCTGCTAATAACAGTACCAACCTTTAGACCTCAGACATCACCACTTCAATACACTTCTGGTGCTGTGCATACTCTGCCAGGAAGAAGACCTGGTCTGCTGCTGAATAATTGCCACTCTGCTGACTGCACTTTTCTGGACTCCTGCTTTGATGTGCGGATCTGCTGCCTGCTGCTCTCTTGCCTGGGTGAGAAGGACTGAACCTGCATCTCTTGAATCCAGAACTCCAAGGGCTGGTTGGCTGGCATCCTGATCTGAAGCCTCAGGGACATAACAGGCTTCCAACCTCCTGCACCTGGACTCTGTTATCTGTGAGCCTATCCTGCAAAGTGGTGCCACCCCAGTCCTGGACACTTGGAAGTGAGCCTAAGGTGCTTGCCAGCGGAACCATTGCATCTTCTCTGCTGAATGGCGCATGCTTGAGCAGAATCGACCCATCTCCTTGGCTGAGCAGTGCATCTCTGAGCAGAACCAACACATCCCTGCTGCTGCGTAGACTGGACACGTCACAAAAGACCCCCAAGTCCTCTAAACCGACGCACCCCCGTGACGGTGTAGTACATCCACGGACCAGGTCCTCGCATCTCCTATTGACCGCAGCCTCGATGACACCGGACTCTGCATCGCTGCTCCTCAGAATCAATGCATTGCCAGCTATGAGCCGCAATACCAGACACTGGACTGTGCATCACAAGCCCTGTCAATGGGACCATCGGCGACGATGCAACAAGACAAAACACCTTAGCTTTGTTACATCTCGGAACGGACACACTGCTTCGGCTGTGCAGCACATCTACACGGATCCACGCAATGCTCCGCAACCAGGATTTCTGGAACTTTGTTCAGCAAGCCTGGCTGGGTGTCTGTAGCCGGCCAGCACTCCATCGCAGTTGGCCCGAATTTGTGACTTTGTCCCAGCCCTGCATGACTAAATATCACCAACATCGATTTGTGCTTTTGCGCAGTATTTTCACACTAAACTTTAAATATCTCAAGTTATATCACTTGGATTTTTGTCGTTTGGGTCTTGTTTTATTTATTTATTTAAACATACTCTATCTGTTGTGGGCTCCTTTTGTGGTGTGTTTTCACTGTGTTACTGTTTGAAGTGTTGCACAAATACTTTACACATTGCCTCGAAGTTAAGTCTGACCTCTCTGTGCCAAGCTACCAAGGGGGTGAGCATAGGTTAATTTAGGGGTTGTTTGTGCCTTACCCTGACAAGGATTGTGGTTGCTGCTTGACTAGGGCTTACACCTCAGTCAGCCAACAACTCAATTTCTACAACCTGTATTTTTTATGTAATGTTCTGCCACTTTGTGAGACAAATCTTGAGAAATGGGGAGGGTGCCAACTGTGCATTTTGGTGTGTGACATTCTGGTAGTAGTTTATTAAATTCTTTATTGCCACATTTTGTATTGTGGATTCCATCAGAAACAGTAGCTTTTTTTAGTTTTTTTGTTTGTTGACTTGCAAATTCGGTTAGGTCTGTTCCGTTGTATTTTGTCTTGAGAATTGGTTGTTTTGAGGCAGGTGCGTTGAAGCTTAGCAATTTGTTATTTTATATTTTTTTTAATTCTGCAATAATCGAAGGGGGTTGTTTTCTTTTGTCATGTAGAGGTACTTTTAGTAGTATTTAGATAGCAAATGATTATGGAGCCACCCATAGAGTTTCTGAGTTGAATTTGATCCTAGACCTGTGTTGGAGGTAAGCTGGATTTCTAGATCTAAAAATTCAGTTTATTTCAGTGTCAATATGTAGTGGCAGGTAAGACGAGTTCAGCTGGGCTGCATTGCGGTATTATGCATTTGAAGGCTACCAGATGGTAGTCTGACCACGTGACTGGATTAGTCCTTTGATACATGACAGGTCTGGGTTGGCGAAAATTATATCTAAGAGGTGTCCTGCAATTTGTGTGGGTGTGGGGAGATGCGGAGGTAGGTCAAGTTAGTCTAGGTCAGTGAAGATTATTCCGGGGTGGAGCATGTTAAGTTTGTCTAATCATATGTTCAGATCAGAGGCGCAACTAGAGCCAAATTTCAGGGGGGGGCTAAGAAAAAATTTCGGGGGGGGGGCTGAACCTTTAATCAGTAGGCGGAGTGGAGCTGCAGGGGCTCTTAGAAGGGGTGAAACAAGTGCAAGGCCTAATTAACATTCAAATGGTCCTTTAAAGACCTTTGAAACGTTCGTGTGCAGCTCTGTGTGTGCCCGGGATCTGTCTCATCCCGGGCTGCCACACACGACGGGGGGGGGGCTGAAGCCCGGTGAGTTCAATGGGTCTTGCGCGCCTGGTTCAGGTCATCAAGGATGCTTAGGTTTGAATTTCGTGTTAGAAGATTTCAAACTGTGTCTAGAAAGGTTTCTAGATATGTTTAATTGCTGTGTGGTTGTATTTAAAGATGTAGTAAATTAAGGAGAAAGTTGGGGCAGTGTCGCATCTGACAACCAGGGCCTCACAGCCTTGTAAGGAAACATCCTCAGCTTTGTTGTTTTCTTACATATGACAAGTAATAAGCTTCCTCTTTTGCCTATGCAATTTTGTTACTTATTTTGGTAGGCTGGCGGAACAACCTCATTCAATATTGTGCTATGTCTTTTCCCAGTCATGATTCAGTCATGAAGAGCACGTCTGTCAATGGTATTAGTCAATAGGTCAAATATGTGATACTTGTTTTTGGAACACAAGTATCACAGTAGGCAGTTTAAAGAATGTGTTTTGGTGGTGGTGTGATTTTGTGCTGCAGAAGAGTGAGTTTTGTCCTTTGAAGTTGTAGAAGGTGTGCTGTTGGTGGTGGTGTTAACTGTAGCAAGAAAGTGTGTTGTTTGTGGGTGTTGTTATCTTACTCCAACATGCTTATAAGACATTTTTAAGGTCTCTATTAGTGGGCAGACTGGTTGGACTCGAGGTGATGCCTTATGGAGATAAAAATGAAAACTAGTCTTGTGCAAAATACAAGGAGATGAAAGGTTATGAAGAGTGATGTGGAGTTGCTGTCTGTTGTGTATGTTGAAGGTCAAAGGTGTATGGATAAGTGTTTGTGGTGAAGCAGAAGGATCGGGTTTTATAGCTCTGAGTTTTGCAATGGATGATAGACAGGTGAGTGAGTGTTTTGTATTTGTGGAGTGAGCTGTCAGTGTCTTTGTTGCTTGAAAAGTGTGAGGAAAAGTTGGTTTAGGTTGCGTGTCATTTGTGTTGGCGTGATGAGCAGGAGTGGATGTATGTCGGTATTTTGTGATGGAAGGGAGATGTTAATTTTCCAAATTTTATTTAGAAAAGTTTGTGTGTGTGTTTTGGTTTTGATTTGGTAGGGTAGTGGTATCTGATATTGGAATAGTCACTTCATGTGTAATATTTCAATATGAAGAACTGGGTAGGAGTGAGCAATGCAAGTTAGAGGAGATTCTCTGTGGACCATGAGAGGAGATAAAAATGGGTTCAAAGGGTTGTCTGTGCACGGAGTAGGAGGAAAAGGTAGCCTTAGTGGTTGATGGATGTATAGGAATATTCTTGTTCTGTTTTGCAGGTGAAAAGAACAGGGGTGAGCTCAGGAGGGCGGTTTGATAGAGGTTGGAGTAAATAGTTAAGGTTGCTGGAGTAGGCAGTTTTTGAAGTGGGTAAAGTCTAGTGGATGGATTTTGTGTGAAAAAGGAGAGTGTTTGAGGCTATTAATGTGTGTGTAGTGTGGGTTAGTAGTGTGTTGTTGATATGCGGTTTAGAATATAATTTAGCACAGAGTTGTGATTTGTTAGAGGTAAAGAGGCCCTTGTGTAGATTTAGGGGTCAAAGGGTATGTAGGATTATTTTGTAAAGTTGCATAGTGTTTGGCGAGACACTAATGGCTGTCAGTGATAAGTGTGTGTTTGTTGTGAGTGTGTGTGCATGGTTGTGGATGTGCCCTTGTAAAGGTTTGTAGGCAAACATTAAAAAGGGCATAATTTCTTGCCCCAGGCGCTAATCTCCCCGAACAAGCCTAAACAGGCAATTCGCTCTTGTCCTCTCAACCCTTAGCCTAGAAGCCCAGGTGGTCATTGTCTGGAACCACCAGCTAAAATTAAGCACTTGCCCTACTGTCATCTGCCACGGACTCAATGCCATGACACCTGTAGTTGTTTCTCAACCATTTTCTTGGGGTTAAGGCCAAGTAAACATATTTGAAGAGATGCACTTCAATTAAGGGCAATTATATCAAATGTAATCACACAATATTATAGTGTCTCAAACCATATGAAAAAACATCTATAATGTGAGCACATTTTGAGCGAGCAGGTTTGTGCATACTGACAACACAAATGAAAACCTTGCTTTCCACATTCTACACACTTGGTCAACTCTAAGGGCCAGATGTAGGTAGCCAAATACCGGTCGGTAACGGCCGAATTCGGCCGTTACCGACCGGTATTTGGCTACCGAGATGTAGGGGGACAGAAACGGGGCAAATCGGTAATTTTACCGATTCGGTAAATATACCGGTCGGTAAATTTACCGACCGGTATATTTACCGAATCTGTAAAATTGATATGTAGGTGGGACTCTTCTGAGTCCCACAAGGCCTACAAAATCGGTATTTTACCATCAAATTGTATTTGATGTTAAAATACCGATTCAGGTGTGCATGCACATGTGTGCATGCACACCTGTGCCATATGACAGGCAGACCTGCCCTTAGGGCAGGTATGCCTGCCATATGGCCCCCGAACCTTTTTTGGGGGTGCTAGAGGGTGTCAAAGTGACACCCCCTGCACCCTTGTCAAAATCTGTATTTACCGAATCGGTAAATACCGACCGGTAATGCCCCATTCATTCCTATGGGCTTCAAAGCCCATAGGAATGAATGGAGCATTACCGGTCGGTATTTACCGATTCGGTAAATACAGATATTTACCGAATCGGTAAAATACACATCTGGATGGACCTACATGTCCACCCTTCATATTTACCGATTCTTAATTACCGAATCGGTAAAATTCGGTAATTAAGAATCGGTAAATATTTTTTACCTACATCTGGGCCTAAGTGTCTAGCCTCCTGTAACTTTAGGTAGGCCTAGCGTCAACAAGTCCAATACTCAGAGGACTAGGGGGAGATTAAAAAAAATCCTCATACTGGGTGATTACTTGTGAGATCCAAATCTAAAACAATGTAAAGGTTTGCTTTCTGGAGCCCTGATCAGATACCATCTTGCCCACATAGATTTCACTCTTATCTAGTCCTCCCCAGACTGCCCGTCTTTCCTGATTCTTCACACCTGAGTTTTGTCGCACTTCCTTGAGATCATGCATGAGGTATTACTTGATTTCCACTCAAAATGTAGTTTTCATAATTCCAAATTGTTCAGTCATGTATTCTTTTGAAAGCATTGATTGTCTTGAGTCTGGGGTAATCCGTCTTTCTCTGTGCTTTTACACTTCCTTCACTCTGGCATTGGTCATGTGTTCCCCAGCATCAGGCGATCCACCCATACTTCTTGTGCCTGAACTTGTGCCGTTCATGAGTTGGTTAAGGGGCCCTCCTCTCTTTCCTTCTTGACAATGCCACCATTCAGGGGTAGGGGATCTTCCAACAGGTTGCTCCACGTGTCCTCTCAGGCACAGACATCTTGGGAGGCTTTGACACGCCCACATTGTGCTGAATCTGACACTGCCATTTCTTGTTATATTTCTTTGCTGGTTTTCAAAAGACTCTATAAACCACATGGGTCGGTCAGAGGAAGCAGTCTCCCCATCCTATATAGCAAGCCAGTGGGGCATAGTACACCCCACCTGTGGGCAGAGAAAGACAGTTTACCCTGTGAAGATAAAATTCAGGGCGATAAAAAAAAAAAAAAACTTGCAACCAGGCACAAACCTGAGAGCCCCTCTCAGGGTTGGTGACACCAACGAGAACCCATAGTGAATAATTCAGGAATGCAGTGATTGGGGCAAAAAGTGTAGAGGTGCTGTTTTCTGTTTAAACAACACTAAGCAAGCATACAGAACCTTGTACACAACCCGCACCCAGGAGAGTCCCTGCAAATCTTCTAAACGTTTGCTTCATAGCCAAATGTTACGTCTAGCCAGAGTAACTTATTGTACAGTTAAACAGGATCATAGCTCCAAAAACCAGGGGTGCCTGCATACAACTTAACCAATGACAAAGAAGTACAAATGACTGCAGTGCTGAAGTGGCAGGACAAGAACCAGAGAATGTGATCACAAACAGATTTTTAGTACAGACTCATTAAGACCCTGAGCAATCTTACCAGCTCATCTGAGTCCAAACATGGAGAAGACATAGACCAAAACATCAGAAGCATGCCAAAGACGAAGACTTCACCAACAAACTGCAACCTGAGATTCTTGATCTTCACAGCAGGCTGATCGGAAACAATATGGTGGCCACCTGTGCCATGGCTCGGGTACAAGTATTGAACATAACTACCGAGCATGGAGATCTAGAGTGCTCATCTGGTTCGCCTTGTTGGGCCAGCTCAGTCAGCTGCAGCAAAGGGAGGAGCTACACGCCTTCCCTTGCTATTTTATTGTTGCATTCAATTATGTTAGTATTTCTTTGCTATATACGGTTGATGTGTCGTTGCCTTGCGTAGTTAATTTGATGGCTTGGAGTGGTGTGCTGTGTTTTATTGGTATTGAAAAGAAGCAATGTGTTTTGCTATTGTACTGCAAAGATGTGCTTTTGTTTTGATGCTCTGTTAAAGTGTATAGTTGGGGTCAGTTTTTTCCCCCAACCCTTGTCTTCATATCGATAACAAAGCACTATCAAAGGTGAGAGAGCTGATGTTTCCAATTAACCAGGGCATTGAGTAATCTGCGATAGAAAGATGGCCTCCAAGTATTCCTGGCTCTCTGCAGGGAGGTTGAAGAGCAGGGAAGGCCTAGCTCAAAGGAGGCGGTGTAACCTTCAATAGGGGGGCAGTAACACACAATTATCACAACTCAAATAAAGTGAAGGCTGAACCAGAGTTGTGACTTTCATAAATCCACAAACTTTGCATTTATATAATAAATTATTTACAGTAGAAAAGGAGTCCACATGATAAAAAGCAAACAAAACACAATGAAGCAAGTAAAAACCCACCACAGCAATAATGCAGATAATAAAGCGCTGAGGCAAGGTTCACGAACTAAAATAAGGGGTTGCAAATATTCTTATCCGAAGCCGAGTAACATTGTTGCAGTTCACAAACCTTTAATGTTTGCAATCCTACCTATTCACAGACACCAACAAACATTGGTGAAGTCAATAGATCGGGCTTGTATTTTCAGCCCTAACTAAAGAATAAAACAGTCTGCTGATGTGAAAAAAGACAACAAAACAAGATTCTTTCCTGTATCCAATGCATTTCCGAGTTAAATAATTTAATGTGTGATGATTCAGGATATGTTTAAACGATGATACTGTCCACCCGAAATACTTTACAGGCGGTGGAATGATAAATCAAGGAGACAATTCCATGAGATGAGAGAGAAATATTCTTCTGGGAATTAGTAGCAGTAGGTGGGATACCTCCTATTTGGGAGCAGGACCATCTGTATCAGACAACCTTGGGAAAGTCCATAGGCACAAAGGGATCACGATGCTGCACACAGGGGTCTCGAGCTGCCCAGCATAGAAGTGAACTGCATGCTCTACACAAGTAGAGTCAACTGAGAAAAAAAAACTAGAGCAACTGGTGCAGGAAAGGAGTGTGCTTTGCAAGTGTCATCAACCAATCAGCTTGGTGGCACTTAAAGCAGAAGTTGCTTGGCCTCAGAGGGGCTTGCTTGCAGATGAGGTCAGCAGCATTAGGACAGGTCAGCAGTGCTTAAGCAGAGTGTTCATACTTGTTCCAAGATAAGAACAAGCATTCAAGCGAGTTTGAGCTATTGGCATTGTAAATGATATTACCACTTATTTATATTTTGGGATTTAAAACATAAATAAAAGGCATTTTCATTTAAAATACTAATAGCTTAAACACTCGCAAATGCGAGACCTATTGCATTGCAATAAAGGGCATTCTCAGGCGCTTGTTAGATTGCAAATATCAGAGGAAGAGACTGGCATGCGACGTCTTCAAAGTAGTGATAAATAGTGCAGTGAAGAAGATGTACAAGTGTTGCATATTACACAGACACAAAGTGAGAAGTGAGAGTTACATATGATCCGAACTATAAACACTAACAAAGCGCTCCAACACCTATCGCTCTGTGATTACACTGTTGCGACTCAGGAGGAAGAGCGGGAGGGGGGGCTATTTCCTGCCCTCTCCCTGATTTGAGTGTGCAGTGTGGCATTGTGTAATGTCATTGCTTTCTTTGGCCTAATAAAAACACTCCAGCTGTAGTAGGGCATTGGCTTCACCTCCTGGTGCAAGGTGGGATGTGCTTTATGGCAGGCAGGGAGGGAGGGATGGTCTCGGCTGCAGCTCTGCCCTCGTACAGCGCCCCTGCTATTACTAGTCTGCGAGAGGCACTGAGGTGGTGGTACTGGTATTGTTTTTTTTTTTTTGTGTTTTATTTTCAAAAACCTTTATTTGTAAGAAAGGGAATACAGTTACAGACCTACAACCACCAGGGCTGGTCAGTTATACGCAAAAACAGTAGCACAATAATACACAGCTCATCAGCCGACAACCCGAGGGCCCGGCAGCAGAGAGGCACGATGCTATCTAGAGCTCGCGGCAATAAGAGGATAAATAAAAGGTTTCACATTTTATATATTATCAATAACAAAAATTAAAACACAAAAAGAAGTCGAGGCGGTACCATGCAATGTAATGACTGTCTCATACGGCAGGGGGAGAAAGGCGAACAATAAGTATTGCTACGAAGAAGGGGAGATCCTGGGAGGGGGGGGGGGCCGAGAGCAAGCAATACATCACATACAACGGGAAGCTGGGAAACCGAAACGTACAGTCAAGGAATTTGAAGAGTGTTGAGAGCTTCAGTAAGGGGGGGAGTGCATATCTCCCCTCGGTATGAATTCCATTGACCCCATATCCTTCCCCATTTCTTGGGCCTACCACGGGGAACATACACAATTTTTTCTCTAAACATGCACCAGTCCATGTTTTCTTTCCAAGTTAGGATTGATGGTGCCCTCTGAGATCCCCACAATTGAGCAATGTCTCTTTTCGCAATCATATTGCCCAGTGTGACCCATTGAATCTGAGCAACAGTGCAGTCATTTGGCTCCCAAACATTCAACAAACAGCGTCTGGCCTCAGGCAATAACCCAACACCCGTCACCTCACCCATCACCGCATGCACTCGCGTCCAAAAAGCCACTACCTCCGGACATTCTCATATAATGTGGAGGAAGGTAGCAAGCATACCACAGCCACGCCTACATAGCCCATCCGCAGAATAACCCATATGTATCAATCGTGGACCCGTGACATAGACACGGTGCAGGATCTTCAGCTGTACCAGTCGGAGACGCGCCGGAATCGCGACCTCTTTAGGGGAGGATATCGCAGCCTGCCAGTCTTCATCGTCCAATTCCAGTCCATCGCCAGTCCATGCACCCCGAAGCTGTATAAGGAGGTCCGAACGGTCATTAATTAGTTATTTATAGATAAGAGAGATAGTGCTATCGGGGACGTGTCCATCCAGCACTCTGTCCTCCAAGGGAGAGGACTCCGGGATCTTAGTGCCAGCTGGGAAAACCGATTCAAGTGCGTGACGGACTTGGAGATATCGGAAATATTCCCTATCACTCAATTTATACTCCTGTTTCAGTTCATCAAAAGTCTTGACTCTGTTTTTGGCCCATAAGTCGCCCACTTTACTGATGCCAATAAGGTCCCATCTATCGAATCCCTTCGACGTCCATAGACCACCCAGTCTCTCCGCAGCATATAGGGGGGTCGCTCTAGTCAGCCTATCCGTCCACCCCGTAGCTGTAGTTGCACTACCCCATACTCGCACAGCCACCCCAGTGGGACCCGTCAGGTTCTTCCTGGCGGCTCTAGAATAGAGCGCTCTATTATAGTCGCCGCCGGGCAGCTGCCACCTATCCATCTCGAATGCGGGATTCGGAACAGGACCGTACAAGGCATGGTTAACAGCGCTCAGTTGAGATGCCCAGTAGTACCGTTTAATATCAGGCAACGCTATACCACCGTCGTACCAGGGCAAAGTCAATTTTGCCAATGCTATGCGGGGTCGCCCGCCCCACACCAGTTTCCTCTAGAGGCCCTCAATTTCACGAAAATAGCTAGCCGGCACCAGATCAAGTGTGTTTTGGACGGCGTACAAGAATCTGGGAAGAGACATCATCTTGAACAGGGCCGCTCTTCCCAAAGGGGACAAAGGCAAGCCACACCACGCCGTAACATCCGACCTAAGCCGGGCAAGCGGAGGTAATAAATTCCGCCCATAGCGTACTGTGGGGTCCAATGAAATGTAGATCCCCAAGTGCTTAAAGCCGCCTCTAGAAATGGGTATCAGGCAAATGCGGGGCAGGGAAGGTAATTCTCCAGTAAGTGGGTAGATACAGGACTTGGTCCAATTGATAACTAGACCGGAGTTCCTCCCAAAGGAACTCAAGACGTCAAATAGGACTCCCAGTGACTTACGAGGAGAGGTCAGGTACAACAATATGTCGTCGGCATATAGCGATATACGCTCCTCGAAGTCAGGGGACCATCGAATGCCCTTGAGCGAGGGTTCCCAGCAGAGCCACGCAGCAAGGGGTTTAAGGGCAAGCGCAAAAAGGAGTGGCGACAAAGGGCATCCCTGCCTCGTGCGAGAACAAAGGGTTCCGAGGCCCTGCCGTTGACCACCACCTGAGCCAGCGGTTGCTCATACAGGAGTCTGACCCACCCAATGAACTTAGGGCCAAAACCAAACTTAGCAAGGGCAGCCCACAGATATGGCCACTCCACCATGTCGAAGGCCATCGAGGCATCAAGAGAAACCAAGATGGCCGGCTCACCGAGAGACCCCGCCCTCGCTAAGACGCCATGAAGATGGCGAAGATTGAGCGCGGTGTTCCGATGGGGGACAAAGCCAGTTTGGTCCGGGTGTATCAAATCACTGATCACCGCAATCAGCCGGTTCGCCAAGAGCTTCGCCAGGATCTTGGGTTCCGCATTCAAAAGCGATATCGGCCGATACGATGAACAGTGTTCACGGGGCTTGCCATCTTTATGGATGACCACAACAGACGCCAGTCTCTGATCCCGAGGAAGGGACCCAAGGTCTCGCGATGCCGAGAACATCCGACGAAGATACGGCGCCATTTTATCAGGGCGCAGCTTGTACAGTTCGACTGGTATACCGTTCGGACCGGAGGCCTTCCCCGAGCGAAGTGAGCGGATAGCGAGCGCAACTTCATCGGTGGAAGATTCCGCCTCCATAAGCTCCTTGTCCGATTCTGACAGGCTAGGCAACGCGATATCCCGGAGCAACAAGTGCGAGTCTTCCTCCGGTCTATCCGAGACTGGCGCATAAACCTTCTGAAAATGCTGGGCAAAGGCCTCACTATCTCAACCGGGTCCACCACTCGCATTCCATCCATTTTCTCAACAACAGGCACCACCCGATTCAATCTATCCCTTTTGTCTAGCCAAGCAATCAACTTTCCCGCCTTGTCACCCACATCATACAAACGCCCCTGTTGCTCACGATTCAATGCCCTGGCCGCGTCAGTCACCAGAGCTCTGTATTCAGACTGTGTAAGAGCCAAAGAGTGCAGTCCCTCAGGTGTAGCCCCAGACTCCATCTGTTCCTCCAGCCCAGTGATTTCATTTTCCAAGCCCACCACTTCTTCATTTTTACGTTTCCTCTCGCTAGCAATCAAGGACAGAGTCTGACCACGGATCACAGTTTTATAAGCCTCCCACAAGGAGACAGGGGAGTACACCGACCCCTCATTCTCAGCAAAATAGAAATCCATACACTTATCCACCTCCGTTCTAATTTTGGGGTTACGAAGGTGCCATGGATTGATCGGGGCAATCCGACCCCCGGCTCCCAGCTGTACGTCGATAGTGAGCCAGAGTGGGGAGTGGTCTGAAATCCCCCTAGCCAAATGCCCGATTTCCCTTACAGAGACCATCTGCACCGCCGGTACGAGGATATAATCGAGTCTCGAGAGACTCCCATGAGCTCCCAAGTGGAAGGTATACTGGAGCTGCCCAGGGTGCAGTTGCCTCCAACAATCCTCTAGACCCAACATGTTCAAACAATTCCCCAGCCATAGCTGCGATGCGGGAAGGAGTCTGGGGGGGCTACGATCTTCATCCCCATTGACAACTGAATTAAAATCGCCACCCACAAGCCGTCAGGGAACCCCAGAACCACCCTACCCAAATCAGTAAATGTGGTGGACTGTAGACCAGGTTGAACATACACAGACAAAATGGAGACCATCTTCCCCTCCCACCGACCCGTAATAGCTGCATAGCGGCCTCTATCATCCAGCACTGTGTCATCTATCTCTAGGGGGAGGGAGTTCCTGACCAGGACGCCCGCCCCCCTCGACCCAGTGGTAAATCCAGAATGGGCCACCAACCGGTAGCCCCGTCTATTCAGTGCGAGGCACGTATTCCCTACTAAATGTGTCTCCTGGAGTAAAACCACATCCGGGGAGCATCGCTTCAAATATTGCAAAACTATCCCCCGTTTTATCCTATCACCAAGACCGTTGACGTTCCAGCTCAGTACCCTCAGCCCCCTGCCCCCCATCCCAGAAATGGACATTCTGCCCCACCCCTGCCACGAAACAGGCACACAGCAGAAATATATGGAACAAAGCGCAGCCTCGATACAAACAAGAAGAAAAGATCCCCCCACCACCCCCAAAAGAACCCTCAAAACACACACCCCCCACCCTGCACCCCTGCGGTAGACCAAGAAGCCACCCCAACTTGTAGTGTGCCAGTCGCCCCATTAAACTAAGCTATGAGAAGAGAGAAAAAAGGTCCCCAGAGGAGGAAGAGTCCCGAATCCCCCCACCCCCGGGTATCCACACTGTATAGACATAACAGTCACAGAGCCACTGCCATAGAGTTGGGCTCGCCGGCGTAGACTCACTACTCCTGTTCTTCCAAGCCGCCTTCAGCGCCCCTCGAACTCTCCGGGTTGGTATGGTGCATCGACAAAGTGTCTAACCAGTCACTGGCCACCTCGGGGCAGTGAAAAAAGAGCGCACGTTCTCCATGTTCAATCCTCAGGTGGGCCGGGAAAAGCATGGCGTATTTCAGTCCCATGTCCGTGAGTCGCCTTTTCACCCCCGTAAAGCCCATACGCTGTTTCGGCACCACCTGTGTAAAGTCCGGGTAAAAACTGATCGACGCATTCTCAAATTTAGTGGGACCATTGGTACGTGAGGCTTGCAGGATAGCGTCTCTGTCCCGGAAATTAAAAATCCTGGCTATTATGGGCCTCGGAGCGGCTCCCAGCTTGTGCTTCCCACCAGGGACTCTATGAGCCCGCTCCACCGCAAAAAGTTTACTGAGGCCCTTTGGTGCCAAGCGGTTCAAAACAAGGTCTTCCACCAGAATGTCTGTAGACAAGTCCGCGGAGTTCTCCGGAACACCGACAATGCGGACGTTGTTGCGTCTGAACCGGCTCTCGAAATCATCCAGCCGACGGGCAAACAAGTTATTGGACGTTCGGAGATTGCGGACTTCGGTCTGCAGATCCGAGACATCCGTGGTCAGGCTCGCGGTCCTGATATCCAGCGACTTGACCCGCTCATTGGTTTTACCCAAGTCCGTCCTGATAAGATTGACTTCGATCGCCACCGTGTCTATCTTAGCTTCCAGGGTTTCATACTGCTGGCCCATAGTAGTCCGGACACTTGCAATGGCGCCCATAACATCCTTCAAAGTTGGCTCCTCAGTATCGGGAGGACCATCACCAGTTTCCTCAAGGACCTTGCTCGCTCCGCCTGGGGATCCCCTCGGGCGAGTGAAGCGATCTATGGTCTGGGATCGAGCACTCCCTCCTCGGTATGGGCCTCTGGTGGTACGCTTCTCGACATCCGCCCTGCCCGCCATGATGGGCGACGAGCTCTGACGGAACCTTTGGGATCTGGTCAGAATGATTACCTTCGTGGCAAGCCTGCAGAGGCGAGAGGGCGAGGATCATAGGCCGGCGTAGGACTGGCAGCAGAATCAGGGCAGTCGTGCCGATCGGCAGCAAGTCGCCGTCAACAATGACCAAGAGCGAAACCGAAAGTACCACAGGGGCAGCGGGCGTGTCGCACCAGCCGTTGTTGTTCAATTGCCGCCTGGGCACCTCAGGGGACTCAAGCCCCCGGATGGTCTTCGGTATAGGCCGCAAATTTCAAAGTGCAGTAAGTCCGGTTCCCGGCAGCCAATTCGATTTTCGGAAAAGTTAAAGTATCAGCAGGGCATCAGCAAAAAGTACCCGTCGTCCAAATCAGGATTCCTTACAGGATAGATGCGGGAGGCGGAAAGGGTCTCGGGAGCCCTGTGCTCACGCGTCCATCTTGGATACGCGCGAAGCTCCTCCGGTACTGGTATTGTTGGTGGTGGTATTGGTTAGCGGTGGTATTGGTGGTGGTGGTATTGGTGGTGATGGTAGTATTGGTGGTGGTGGTAGTGGTGGTGGTATTGGTGACTTCTTTAATTGGTGATGGTGGTATTGGTGGTGGTATTTGTTGTGGTGGTATTGGTGGTGGTGATGGTATTGGTGGTATTGGTGCTAGTGTTATTGGTGGTGGAGGAGGTATTGGTGGTGGTGGTATTGGTGGTGATGTTATTAGTGGTGGTGATGGTATTGGTGATGTGGTATTCGTGATGGAGGTGGTATTTGTGGTATTGTTGGGGGTGGTGGTATTGGTGGCGTTGAAATTGGTGGTGGTTGAGGTGGTGGTATTGATAGTGTTGGTATTAGTGGTGGTATTGGTGGTGGTATTGGGATCGGTGGTGGTAGTACTGGTGGCGCTATTGGTGGTGGTGGTGGTATTGGTGGTAGTGGTATATGTAGAGGTGGAGGTATTGGTGGTGGTATTGGTGGAGGTGATGATATTGGTGGTGGTGGTATTGGTGGTGGTGGTATTGATGTTGTTCGTATTGGTGGTGGTGGTGTTGGTGGTGGTGGTGTTGGTATTGGTGGTGGTATTGATGGTGGTGGTGGTTTTGATGGCACGATTGGTGGTGGTGGTATTGGTGGCGTTGATGGTGGTGGTTTTGGTATTGGTGGTGGTTTTGGTATTGGTGGTGGTGGTATTGGCGGTGGTTGTGGTATTGGTGTTGTTGTTAATAAAACAGGGATTTAAAAAGAACAACCGGCCAGGTGGCTTTAGTACAGATGACATGTACCACAGATGTGCTGTTGTCAGCTTCAGCCTATTAGCACACAATTATGTGCTACCTGAAATTCACATGACTTAATTTGCTAATCATTTCTAAATCCATTTTACTTGAGGGATTGACACAGACATGAGATAATGCCCGGTTAAAGTGATTGAAAGTGGGAGACCGTGTTACGGGGTGGCTGTGCCACTTAAAAAAACACAAGCAGTTTCAGCCCAAGCAGCGCATGTCCGGCCTGCAGTAAGAGAAACTCAATAAAGTAAATAGTGCTTACAGACAAAATAACAGGTCCTGTGTAACAACTGAAGTAAAAGGGCCTGTCGCAATGGGAGGGTGCAAATGAAGACAAGGCCGTACTAAGGAGGAAATAACAAGCCTATTAACAAATCCGAAGGCAGCATTTACAAAAGACAATGACACAAACCAATGAAAAATATGGGTGGAGAGTGAGCGCGGCTTCTCTCCCATACTGTACAACAGCAGTCTCGCAGAGCGAGCAGCACTTGTACGCTGTTGCTAGGCTCGGCCTAAAAATGGGCAGCACTCAGCTCACTTCTGGAATTACAACAACAAGGTCCATATAGGTCTGTGCCCAAAGAGTTGGTCAGTATCCATCCTCCATTTACAACTGTCAGTTCCCCAAATACACAGCTTTTCAAGCTCAAATAGGGGTAACCTTAACTAGAAGTACACCAATAGTGATTGAAACTATCTGTATGCGAATGTTCAAATGTGTGCGATCATTACATCATAAGATTGCACATTTAGGGCCTGATTACGATGTCGATCGGACACTGTTTTGGTGTTGGAACCAAATTAGGATGCAACATGGTGCAGTCGCAAACTCAAATTTCTCTATGAGTGCTTATGCTGCGGGCGGTTTCCACCCACAGCACGATCTCCCATAGAGAAATGGCAGTTTGTGTAAATCCCTGTACTGTGTGGCAGGCACCACATGGTGCAGGAATTTACAGGAGGCGCCATAGCTGCTACGGTCCCCCAAAGTTGCTTTCTGACAGGCTTTCCAGGACGGAAAGCCCGACATGAAAAGCCTGTGGGTAACCCACATCGTAATCCCGACGGTGAAAAGGCTGTCCTTAAGGGAAAATGAAGCTGTCGGTCAAAAAGCCTCCGACCAGCGGTCGTAGGCTTTCCGATGAACATCAAAATGAGGCCCATAATATCCAATAGCATTTCTAAACTAAGAAAACATTAAGTGCCACATGATGTATACCCGGTTAATTGAATTTAGTATACATGGGAGGCTAGTATGCATCATTCCTTGGTTCAGCAATGATACTATAAAACTTATACAAGCTGAGGAGGAGGCTGAGAAGTGCTAAAGACTACAGGATGGGACAATGCATGGGCTCAACATCTAAGGACATACTCAAGGGCATAATTTGGAGCACCTGATTTGTAGTTCAGGGGGATCAGAGGCCCCTCATACTGTTATCAAAATTGAGAATCCTAAAGTGGCAAAGGAAAAATTGAAGGAATGTTACAGCTGCATAGATGGTCGGAAACCTTTTTATGGGTGTTGTGTTGCATTTTGATGCTGTTGCTGTACTGCAATTAAGTATTGTAGAGTAGATGCATAGTATTTTTCTTGTTCTGCTTAAACCTGCGTGCTTTTGCTATGTAATACAGTCATCATTCAGCCAGTGTGTGGCTGGGTGCAGTACCCACGACATAACAGGTCAAACAAAAAATAGGGGGGAAATGTGCGATTTTAGGCAAGGTTTGAGGTTTGCAGGGCAGTGTGGGTAAGAAAACAACACGGGATCCACACAAGGCACACCACCCTGGTCTCCCCTGGGTATCAAGTTTTCAGTAATGTCTGGGTTAGTAGGTTTCCTTGGGTCGCGGTCAACCCGGGCCCAACTACTCTCGGCTATACCAACTCCCGACAGGATATTTTTTAACAAGAAATGTTGATGTCTCCACCTCGTTTTTTGGGGCCTTTTATGTTGCTGACCTAGTCACACAAGTGGGGTTGTATTTTTTATTAGAAAAAGTGTTGTAATTCTGGGTGGTAGGAATGTTGTGGTTTCCCACAGATTTATGACATTTCTGTCACAAAAATGTGGGGACAACGCATGAATTTCGGAAAAGTTTAAAACTGCAGGGGTCAGAAAACATCATTGGGTCCACACAAGACACACCGCTCTGGACTCCCCTGAATGCCTAGTTTTCCAAAAGGTTAAAAAAATGTTTAGTTTTGGTAGCTTACCCTGGGTGGTTGCTGAGTTTGGGCCCAAACTCCACAGCTACCCCCATCAACAAAACAGATGATTGACTGGGAATGCTGATGTCCCTATATTGGATTTTAGGCTTTTTTTGTTGTGAGCGCTAGGCCCAGCTGCACAAGCGGGGTGGTATTTGCATCAGGAGAAATGTGGGCATACAGACTAATATAACACTTGTTATTATGAGCTGAATTTCTCTCTATTATTGGCTTCCAAATGTAAGGCAGTGTGAAAAAAGAAAACAATTTGCAAATTGCCCTCTGAATCAATGACACTATGGCAACTCCAAATTCAAAATTGTATCAGTAAGTGCTGCTCCTAGAAGCAGTATATAAGGCACATTTCAAAATCCATTTTTTATTTATTACATTTTATCTCATGGACTGACGCATGGTCGGTACACAACAAAATATCATTGTACGCAGCAGCTCATTTGTTGGCTCTGGATTCCCCATGTTTTTTGGCAACCAACAACCAATACATATCGCCACAACAAAAGGGTTTTGATGGGCGTAACAGTATATTGCTTTTGTAAATCGCCCATCAGGGCAAAAAATTACAGATGAAAATGTTAGAGGTTTCTTAATTTTTCAATTACACTTTATTTCTACGACTAGTTTATATGGGTAAACCTTGAGCTATTTAAAATAAACATAAAAAAAACACCTTGCTGAAATCTGACCTACGTCCAGTTTTCAGAAATGTATAGCTTTCTGGGTTCATCCATTGACTTCACATCCGTTTCCACTACAAACTGCAAGTAGGTTGAAACTACAAACAAAATAAGAAACATGGACTACCACTTAGACAAATGGGAAAACTGAATAAATCCTTTTTTGCTCCTTACTGAAAGGTGGAAACTTAGTGATCCTACCAATGCAAACCATTAAATTTTAGAAGAAAGAAGAACATACAGTTTCTTGCTCAGTAATTTTTTCCTGATTTTATTAAACCTCCAATTTTTCAATATCGCGACTTTTTTTATCAGTTCCATCCAGGGAAATCTGCGAACGCTAATAGTTTTGGCATCCCTAGGACGTGGGAAAAGTGACACAAATTTTAAATAAATATTGTGGTGGGAAAATACTTATGAAGGTGTAAGCACGGATATCAAAAAGAGGGCCTAGCACTACAGGTGGAAGAACCTCACAGTTAAGTGCCTAAAAGGCATTTGCATCAAACATTGCACAATTTAACGTAGTTGACTTGTAGTAGCACATCCCAGAAAGCGTTCTGTGATCCGACTTGTGTTTTAAGTTTATTCCCTCTCTTTAAGCCATTAAAGGCTGTTTAAAATTTGCGGGATTAGCCTTTTCAAGATGGACAGAAGATTGGTACACGCAGGTTTCAGACCTGGAGAGGAAATGCTTCTGTTAAAAATGTTACTAACCATATCACTCTACAGTAGACTGAATATGTGAATCTTTTTAAACGAGAACGTTACCAACAGGAGGAATCAACTTTCGTTAGATTTTTTTGAACTATATCAAGTACAGGAATTACCTGGGCATAATGGAGACTCAGGAGATTGAAGATCAATGGATTTTGCTTCTGCTTGAAGGCTGCTAATGAGGAATATATTTATACATGTATACTGGCTACTAATGATGTGCGCCAGTTGAAAAATTGAGTGGTTTCCTGTGTTACACTTCTGGCTTGAAGATCAAAGTCGTGGCCTAGTTAGAGGGCTATAACACCTACACATTCTTCACCGTGTGGGAAAGAGATAATCTTCAAAATAGGCTTGTGAGCATTTTATTTTTAAACACACAGAGCACATCAACTGTATTAAGTAGCATTTTCTCTATCACATACATGCCAACAGACCTGAAATAGCCTCTTCTTTAATACAGGTCAATGGGGTAAATACATTCCCACTTTGTCCCATCACAAGACTAAACACAGCTTCTGTTTTAGAACCATAGGAAAGTGTGAGATTTTAGAGTCACGCACAGCACTTTTATATTCCATAGTTTCGCAAAAATACAAATGTGAAAAACACTTGAATCAATTATGCAAGCTTGTTGGAAGGTAAAACAATTGATTTATGTTGTTTCTCATGCAAAGATATCTCAAAGTGCTTCACTTGTCACATACGTAAAAAAATAAGATTAAAAAATGAACTTCTGTTCACTCTCAACATCAGTGCAATAGCCAAGTGCCTAAACTAGGAAAATCTTCTTGCATTGGGAATTCCGCTCACTTCTTCAAGCCAACGATAGGAGCTGCTAGGCCATGGTGAGGCCACACTTACTATGCTGTTCACTATACTAATTCACCACTAACCTCAAGGGTGAATTAGTATAGTGAAATATGAAGGTAATTGGAGTGGTGGATAGGTTAGTCAGTTATTTGGATTCAGAAGGATAGTGGAGGGATAGAAGAGGGGAAAGGTTTGCATTTATATAACGCTTGCTACCCCTGATCAAAGTTCTCTGTTCTGTACAAAAGTTATACTGGGGACAGGAGACAAGGTGCTTGCAGACACCTGCTCCCACGTCCATTATGTCTCGACCAGAAATGTACACTATGTGAATGTGCACCTGGCTACCCTGCAAGCTGTCAAGCACCCAAGAGGCGCAAGCCTAGAATTTGAGAGCCCTAGGTTGTGGAATGCCACAAATCAAAACCCATGAGTAGAGTCTAACTACATTTGGGTCAGGAAATTTCTGAAATTTGAACTGTTCAGCCTCACTTTTAAAAGAACTGTAGGAAGTACAGGTTTAGTAATTGACAACACAAGACTATAACTTTCCTCACCACCATGTCCTTCTACAACGTTGGCGATTCTAGCATTCCGGCCATAATGGAGCACACACTAATTCATAAAGCAGCACAATAAATAGACGTTTTACAATAGACAAGACGTTTCCATCACTTAGAAGGAAGATGAATTCCCTTGGGGAAGCCATTAACACAGCCACAAACGCTTCCCAGGCCCCAACTGGAGTTATAGAGGACGACTCTGAGGCAGAATCCGTTACTGGGACAGCAGCAAAGGGAGATGAAAATGGAGAAGAATTGGAAGCTATTTTTCAGTCTGCGGAGTTCCATCCAATGACTCATCTTCCAGGAACATGGCCATGGCAGTTGTGATGCCCCTTTGCAAGCACAATTTGTGCAGCAGAAAGACAGTATCATGGTTGACCAGCCCAGAGAGAAGTCATATGCAGCGGGAATCACAGGTCGAGTGCTCTCTTGACACCCTCCCCTCCTCCCCCGATTTAGAGCAGCCTCAAATTCCCCATTCACAGTAGACGCTGGATGTAAAGTTGATACAGCAAATCTTTTCCTGTTAACTACGTCCAACTATTTTTGAATGTTGACTGCCTTCAGGAAATTGTGCACCAAAGAAGTTTGCATGACAAACAGTTTCTCAATTTCGCATGGAGACACTGTTAGCCCTCATTCTAGGTCACACCAGTGGATTTCTGCTTCACTTGGGGAGTTACACTCAAAATTAAGGTAGTGCACAAACCAAGTGTACAGTCCTACAGATCTACTTGCATGGTTTGAGTAACACCTTGCTGTTGTAGTATATGCTGCATTTCAATGATAATTCTGCTGCATTGCCCCAGGACCATCCAGACCATGACAGATTGTTAAGAATTCAACCATTCAGGGAACAAAAGAGCTTGTTATGTCATCAAAATGTATATGCTTCGTTAAAGCTCTACTGGTAATGTATATAGTCTGATTAAGAGCGTATACAGGGAAGGACTCTGCTCTAAATCCGATGGGTTATCCTTTCATGCTAGGAGTCACAGAACAGATTGAATGAGAGCTTGTCCAACCACAATCACTCCTTAAAGGTTATAACCTTTATATGTGCAGCTTCTATACAGTAGAGCTGCTCAGCGAGCTGTACCAAACTGGCACTGTGGCATGCGGTACAGTTCAATTCCACCACAAAGGAATCCTACAGGTGCTTGTTTATAAGCTGCTCCAAAAATGCCAGAGTACTGCTCTGTAATCCAACGAACTACTCGCAGTTAAATTCTCCGATAGGCGAGATGTGTACATGCCTACTACAATCAATTATGAGAGCACTTCCCTGGTCAGGGTTTTTGGAAGTTGGCTGAAGTTCCAAAGCCCACCTGTATACTGGATTACGACAAGTACGAGGGTAGAGTGGATGACAATGACCAGATACATCAGCAATACAACAAGGGTCCTAAAACTCGCACATGGTATAAAAAGCTGTTTACTCCCCTTATCCGGATGGCAATATACAATGTGTATATTGTTTACTGTTAAACCACCACAGGAAGACCTATATTTTTACTTGACATTCAGTTGTCCATCATTGAAAGTCTTACTGCTGAAAAAGTAGTAGCCTCTATTTGAAGTGCTGTAGAGGACATGCAACGCTGCAGGATAGGCACTTGGCCCACTGTATTCCACCAACAGTGAGAAAGATTCAACCATGTTATTGTTGCGGAATCTGCTTTAAGCAATGAAAGAGGCAGGAGACTCGCAGTTACTGTCCCCAGCGCCCATCTCAGGCAGGCCTATGTTTTCCAACTTGCTTTACGATGTACCATACAAAAGTGAAGTATTGGGAAATCGAGTGAAGTGGAGCTGTCCTAGTATATACCTTTCAGTGGTTGTAGATGGATATATACCCACTATCGATTACTACATCACTAAGCAAGCATCCTTTCAAATTGTTTCCTCTACTTGAGAAAATCTTTGACTTGTTTATGGGCTGCTTGACACCTTTATCAGCTGTTAGAACGAGTTAGATGTTCTGTTTGCCGTATGACAAGTGCATTACATTCACCATACTTCCCATAACGGTGGATGGAACATAGCCCACATTGTTATAGAGTGCCCTATGTAGCAAAACCTAAAGCCTTTAGCAGTTTTTGAAGTGACCTTAAAGAAACTTCACACAGTCTTCCCCAGCATGTTTACCTTAGTTTCAAAGGTAGATATGTACGACATTGTTCTGCGTTCTGTCCATCAATTGTTCTTATTGCATTTGTCACCCCGAGCGGAACGGGTCTGCTCAGACGCGGGTCCCATGCTCTCCATGTCAAGCTATCATGGCTGATGAGGGGTGAAACCCCGAAACTAGTCCTAGGATGCTTGTTTCCAGTCCAGGGACATCCTGGCTTGGCATTTCGGGCTGGACTGTTCCTATTGAATTCTCTCCCCCCTCTATCCAATTCCATCATGCATACCCCCTGATTGTAGCCTTTTTCCTTTGGGATTGCAGTTCCTTAAGAATTTCCTCCTATCCAGGATATTTCAAGAGAACAAACAGAATGTTCTGTTTGCATTACAGCTGGTATGTATTTTTAAGTATTTTGTAAGTCACTATACAATATTATCGAGTCATTTTTTCCCTAAAACTCACCCCTTTTTTCCCCAGACCCCGGACATCACAAGTCCTATTGCGACCCTATGATCGTTTAATGGTCGAAACGCCTTCAACATGAATTCAGAGGTACACAATGTCCCCTCATGCTGATGATACAATAATTGAATTTTTCTATCCATTATTGTTTTACATTGTAACTGCTGGCTCTCTCCTGTACCAACCAACTACTTCGTTTTGTTGTCACTGTATTTCACTTGCTTTATGTTGTTTTCATGGTTTTGATTTGTTTACACACCTGGGGTCTTCTACAACCATACTTTTCACCTATACCCTCATTTAATATTTAAAAAAAATTGTGTATAAAACTTGGTTCGGCTTAACCTTGTTATACACTGGCTTGAATACTACTTAGTATTACAATTGAATTGTCTTAATATTGTAACGGTTTGGATTAAATCGCAGAAAATTCAGTGAAAATGTACAATTGTTTCTAAATGAGTTCCAAACGTTTTCAAGCATTCTTGATACCCTTGTTCGCATGGACATAAGGGTTGCTCTTGTTGTTTTTGTTTAACATGGTAGGAATATGGACTGCTGAAATGAGTTTATGGGTCACAGTTGTACTCTGAGATTCATACAGCATAGAGTTATCATTAAACCTACCTGATAACATGCAAAAGTTTCAGAGCTATTCAAACCGCCCCCCACCCCGAACCGCTCTGTGACTGGATTATTACCTTCCTGGCTGCGGTTTGCTCTGCAGAATGCCATGCTGGAACAGAATACGTCAAATGACTTCATGTTCACAGCACCCGCCGCAGCTCAGCGTGTTGTAAATGAGCATTGCTTAATTTAGCCTCCTCCATAACCAAAGCTGAAAGTGGTGTCGAAATTATTCTTGAAATACGGGTGCCCTGAGGGTTCAGGCGCACGCACCCCTCTCCGCTCACACGTGCCCACGTTCATAAACTGTTTTCCAGTCCCAGGCGCCGCCTGGACACTGCGGGTGAAATATAGATTATCTAGGCGAGGGAAGTTATCCTGACGTCTCCTCCCCAAGATACATAACTTGCAAACACCTGAGGCAGGATAAAGTTACAAAGGTTTTTCCAAGCCGAAAAAGGTCTCCATAACTCACCGCCGAGTTTACTGCCGGACCGGTGACTGATCGTTCAAACCTCAGTAAATCATTACACATGTGCATAGTATTAAAAACACAAAAATTAAATGACACTATAAAGTCATCACTATACTTATCAACAATTTAAACGCACTTCTGATTGTTTCTTCAGCCATAAAAGCTATGCACGATTACCGTTTCAAAAGAAAAAATCCTGGGGGAAAGCAAAGGTTGCCACATTAATGGAGAAGCTCTGAATCTGCCTGTCTCACTCCCTCTGCTCTCCTGTTCGCTCACACACACTCACTCTCCTGCGGATTCCTGATCCCACGGAAAACATTGCGGGCGTGATCCACAAAACTGCTTTTACCTTTTTGTCCATATTTAAAAAAGGCTTAATATAAAACATGACATTTACAGGTTGTACATTTTCTTCATATGAACAGGTAGAATAGGCCCTGCAATGTTTTCACTTTTCTAAAAGGAAGCAAGCGTTTCATAATTTTTGGAAAAATATTCACATTTGGCTTCTTATGCAGTACTTGATACTGCATTTCTGCAGTATTTTTTCCCTTGGAGAAATGCCTTCCGCGTCACCCACAGTGGCTTTGGAGGTGTTCCAGTCTGATCCCTCCCCTGGATAGTGGGGTGCACTCCTGCCCTTGACAAGAACTAGGACTATAAACGCATCCAGCAGCAGAATATCCCTTAAAAAAGTTTGTGAATACCCACGTTCTCACATGTTAGTGGTATCCCTGTCTTCACCCCAACAACCCACCGCAGTGAGAAGATGTACTCACCTAGAAAGATCTATCATAGTGACCGAAATGTAAGTGCAAGTAAATCCACTTACAATGGATTGTGAACATTTGCACTCATAAAATATATTTGGTGCGCATAAAGTTTAGTGAATTGGACCCAAATTTGTTTTTTATACTAGTGTAAAGTTAAATCGAGCTAACAGGCAAGTCACAGTTATCACTACAGAAGAAACAATGATTTTCCCCAAATAGCAATAGTTTCCTAAAGTGAAATAGAACTCATGTTTGAAGCGTGTACTAAATAGGCCATAAACCTTGCTTTAAATACATGCACCAACGTTCACATCTTATACTTTTAGGGTTTTGCCAGCAAAAGTATACCTCGAATGTCATAGGATCATGGCCTGCTGTAAAGTTTTCATCACAACGGCTCCTTACATCTTGATCAATGTACTGGGACACAACGTTCCAATCCAGTTAAAGTTCTACCGTGGGGGAGTGGTGACTGTCATAATGGTATATTTATAAGTTTCATCTAATTAGTTCAGATCAAATAGCCGTAGGGAGAACTTCATTGTGGACTGTTCCAAAAGTTATGTGGATGTCACAATATGCGACACGTGGAAGAGGGATACCTAGCATCTACTAACAGACTACTGACTGATGTTTGCAACTGTGGGTAAAGCAACTGGTACATTCAAAGCTTGTTTTTTTTTTTTTTTATAAAAACATACTTTGGACACTCAGACCTTTGGCGCATGACCAACATGTTAACATAATCTAGAAATTATGCATTAATATATTTAATGTTTTGACCGACTAGCTTGTAAACAAAATTAGCCACAGGACTTACCTAGCAATAGGTAAAATTAAAATATGGAAATCGAAGAGGAAAAAAAACTTGTGTGTATTAAATATACTAAAGCTAAAACAAAGGGCAGAGAGAAACTCCCCGTCACCTGTGCAATCTTACGTTCTCCATCCTCTCCCCCACCATCTTTAATCTTTACACAGACCCTTTGGATAAAGCTCACCAATAACAGCATCAAAACCCATACAACTCTATCTCAAATCTCCTCGGCTCAAACGTTCAGCAACTCAGAACCTCCCTCAATCTAAACCAGACATTTATGTCAAGCACCTACCTAAAGCTCAACCCAGCAAAGACCGAATTCCCACTGATTATAGGACACCAAACAACTGCTGGTTCCTGCTTGGCCATATGCCATGACCCTAGAGGGTTTCACCCACCAGCCGAGAGCCAATGTAAAATCACTTGGACCACCCTTGACACAGTCTTCTACTGCACAAACTGGCATACATCCAAGAACGTGACATTTTCCCTCGTATCTGAAAAAAATAAAGTCATAGTTACCTGAAACAAACATCAGGGTGTCAGTACAGGCCTTGGAGGAAACACCTTGATCACCTGCCTCCTAGAGACCCCTCTAGCACCCTTGAAAGGCATACTACACACTGCAGCACATATCAGAGAGTTGAAGAAGTTCAAGCCCAACATTCACGCCCTGAAGGAACTACACTGGCTCCCACTTCAAGCTCACAACACTTTCAAAATCAGCTGTATCACATGCAAAGGTGACAGAAACTGCATTGCTACAAAACTCTTTGAGAAGATTGCTATCTCAGGCAGACAATGCCAAACCAGCAGCCAACGCATGGTCAGATTGGAAATACAAAAATGCAAGAAGGAAAATGTCAGAATACAGACCTTCCCCATCTATACTCCTTTTAACTGGCCCCACATCCCCATCAGCATAAGAATGGCTACTATCCTCCTGCAATTCAGAAATGAACTGAAGATTCATCTCCTTAAAGAGCACTACCTGCCCATACAATAGGAACGCGTGTATAGTCTGTCTCTCATCTTAGAGCTCTCACCCTCTATTCCATACTCCACTGCTCATGAGGTAGGTCTGTGCTATACAACACCTTCCTTCCCTTGCTTCCATTTACATTTCAACTTCTGCCTGATGCCTGCACCTGTGGTAAACTCAAAACACCTACAGCATGAGCTACGACCTCCATGATCATGCTCTCCTTCCTGGCCTATTCCTATCCGCTCATCTGGCTAATGACAGAGGAAATGTCCTTGCTACCTACATTTTATTTCTGTTTGTAGGAGCGCTCTTGTAAAGAATGAAGCTATTCCTAAGGGGCAGATGAGGGCTGTACAGAGCAAGAGAATATGCAGGCAAGCCGCAAGGATAGGCAGATGGGCAGGGTCTTTTTAAAATGAAAATCCAGGAACAAAAAAAGGAAGAAATCGTATATAGTGTGAGGAGGCAGGAAAGGGAAGGGATACAGTGTTAGATGGTAGGAGGGTTGTAAAGAGGTGATATTGTCTGAACTGCACCAACAAAGAAGCACAACCCAGAGTCAGAGGGAGGTTGTTCCAGAACCTTAGTCCATAAGGTGAGCAAGCCTGTTGGGGTGTGCGTTCTCTGTGAATCTTTTGGATTTCTTGCCTCGCCAAGAATGTCCTCCAGGTAGTGAGTGTGCCATTTGACTGTTGTATGCGGAGGTGAGGTAGTCAGATTTAATCCTGCAGAGTGCCCGATTGATCACACAGCATAAACTGAAGTGGATTCCTGGAGGGAGAAATTGTATATTATGTTGTGGTCTACCTTAATCGAAATGGGTGCCCCGGCAGCGATAATCCATTTTCTGGCTAGACTGTATAACAACCTATCAGCACAGATTCGCTACGGACAAGAGGGAGAGTGTACAAGGAAAATCAGGGTAAAATCTGGCATTAGACAGGGTTGTATCCTGGCCCCTTTACTTTTTCCATTATTTATAAATTCTATGGAGTCTGAATTAAAAAATATACAAGCTGACGCCCCGCTAGTTGAGGGACAACCAATCCCGGTGCTGCTTTATGCAGATGATACTGTTTTACTTTCGAGAACCCCATTAGGCCTTCAGAAACTTATGAATTGTTTTTATGATTTTATACAGGGGAAGAAACTAAAAATCAATAATTCAAAAACTTACATCATGGCATGTGGAAAAAAGGTGAATAATCTTAAATCATTTTATTTTAAAGAAAACCGTATTGAGGTTGTGAATAACTTTTGTTATTTGGGCATTACTTTTAATAACGGTGGATCCTGGGCCCCTGAACAAGTTAATGTTAAATCTAGCATGGGCAAAGCGTCTTTAAGTGTATTTCGTTTTGCTGCTAAACTAGGAAGCCGCCGCATACCAGATATGTTGAATGTTTACCGTCACAGGTGTGCATCTATTGCCCTTTATAGCTCAGGGGTTTGGGGCTATATGCTACAAAAAGATCTGCAAGTCCAGGAAAATGTATTTCTTAAAAGACTCCTTTGCCTCCCATCTTCGGCATCCACGGAACTGACCCATAAAGAACTAGGGCTGGAATATATAACCGATCTGACCGGATTGAGACCCCTGTTGGTCTGGAGGTCCATCTGGCTAAAGGACGAGACCGGCTTTACCAGGGGAATAATACAAGACTGCCTACGCCTGGATAATGCCCTCCGGATTCCGTGGCTAAAATACATCATTTTAACTTTTAAGGAACTATTTGATATGGATGTTTTTAAAGACCCTAAGTGTGTTGTTGATATACCAAAGTCGGAGGTCAAAGGTGTTTTCCTGAGTCATAAACATAATAGTCGAAGAGTACAATCTATTGACTACTCTACCCATGCTTTCTATTTCTCCAATTTGGTCGAAGGGGCTGGGATCCCTATGTATTTGAAAGTTATCACTAGACAATCTCACCAATATGTTTTAACCAGGTTGAGATTAGGCATTGTGCATAACTTGGTAGCATTTCCAAGTATGAACATACATTCTGCTACCCCTTGCTCGTGTGACGGAATCACTAAGCAAAGCACACTGCACTTTATGTTGATATGCCCTTTGTATAAATCTCTGCAAGTTTTATACCTAAAACCGTTGTTTAAGAAATATTCTATGTCCACCACTGCTAATGCTATGAGATTTTTATTCACACTTGCTACCCCGGACATCTGCTTTTTTATTGCAACCTACATTCTTAAATCAGTCTGGGTCAGAAAAGTATGTTTTTTTAGTGTTGGTTCACACCCTTTGCTGCTAGTCCATGTGTTCCCCTTCCTTTCCAATTCTTAAGTGCATTTTATGATTCTGTATACTTTTGTGATGTTTTTTATGAATAATCGAATAAAGTTTATAAACTGAAACTGCTAGTCTTTCAAAGTGGGGTAAATATGTGCTCAATCTTTCTCTAGCTGGTTAGAGGAGGCGAATCCATGTCAATGAGGGCTTTGGCAGACACAGAGTAGAGCTATGGCACCTATGGGGTTTCCTCTTGCTTCATACATCTCTTCGAGATCACCACATCATACTCAACGCAATCATTTTTTGTCATTTTATATCAGAAAATGAATTTCCAACATTGATACGATTGTCTGATCCTCTGACACTCTCAATCATACAGTGGTATTTATCAGAGTGTATTTGGTGGCTGGGATTTCTGGCACACAATTGGCGCGATACAGCTGTTTGACGTCAGCAGACAGTTGAACTTTGGGGGTCAGTGTTGAGAGGGGAATATAGATGCTAAAATACCCGACCTCTGCAGGCATGCTGCCACTCTTTTCGTTTCTTTTCTGGCCTTCTTACACAGTTTAGCCTGGTCCTCAAAGTAAATGTATAGGTGGCATTAAGCCAGGCCCTTCCGAGCAGCCATAGAGACTAAAAGGAAGCTGCAGAGTGTCCGCCTCCGGCTCTGTCCTCCTTGGGGAGTCACGCGGCTGAAGCTGCACAGTGTCATCTCTGGCTGTCTCCTCCGGATAGTCAACACGATAGAAAGTAAACCTATGGCAGTGTGATGGAGCAGGGGCCTCTGGGAAATGAGCCAGCTGCCAGCATGTTACACGCCCGGAAAGCTGGAACGGAAGTTGGCAGGATGGAATGAGTATGCCAGCGACAAGCGAGGTCTGATATGTGTCACATCTCTCGCCCATGCTGGCAAACAGCCTCCTGCTTGCATTAATGGCGGCCTGCAATCAGGGTCCCTTGCGCTGCACGACGGCTCCCTGATGCCAGGGTCAGCTCGCTTCTGACACTGCTCAAAGCTACTTCTGGTCTGTTTTACTGTAGCTCTGCAGCACGCAGTTACTACAGTGTTTTCTGCAGTTCAGATGCTGCACCCTTTACTTGTATGATGTGAAATCTAGCATAAGACATTGTCTGTTTCACTAAATATATTTAGCATCATCGGTACAGAGTTTGCAGTTACAATATTTCAGAAAACACCATAGCATCAGAGTTAAAGACACAGGGCTAGATGTAGGTAATTCCCCTTTACAGACTCTTAAATACCGAATTTTACCGATTCGGTATTTAAGAGTCTGTAAATGGGAAGGGGGCAGATGTAGGTAATTCCGAATTCAGGAATACCGAATCTGTAAGATTCGGTATTTACCGATTCGGTAAATACCGAATCGGTATTGCCCATTTAATCCTATGGGCCTTGAAGCCCATAGGAATCAATGGGCAATACCGATTCGGTATTTACCGAATCGGTAAATACCGAATCCCGCAAGGGTGCAGGGGGTGTCACTTTGACACCCTCTAGCACCTCAAGTACAGGCTTGTGTGACATGTGGCACACATACATGCCCTAAGGGCATGTCTGTGTGTCACATTGCACAGGTGTGCACCTGAATTCGGTATTTTACCACACAATAGGATTGTGTGGTAAAATACCGACTCTTAAGGGCCTGTGGCACTGTAAACTGTGCCACCTACATTTGGAATTACCGAATCGGTATATTTACCGAATCGGTAATTTTCCGAATCGGTAATTTTACCGAATCGGTAAATATACCGATTCTGTAATTTTTAGCCCCCTACATCTGAAAACCCTAATACCGGTCGGAAACAGCCAAAATCGGCCATTTCCGACCGGTATTAGGGCTCCTACATCTGGCCCTAAGAATTTAGGCTACGTTTGACTACTTCCGCATGACCCCCGTGGCGGAGCTGCTGGTAAAAGCACCGGAATATATATATATATATATATATATATATATATATATATATATATATATATATATATATATATATATATATATATATATATATATTATTTTTTTTAAATAGACGTCACATACAATTAATGTTATATAGTGCACAGACTCATCCCAATTTCTTTTTCTAAAAACAAATTTCTTGATTTACAATCTTCTTATTTGTTTCTACAAAACTTTTCTTCGATGTAGCCATGATGTGTCCCTGTGTGGAAGATTAAGTGGTTGATCTTCTAGATCTGAGCACCACCCTCATCGGTTTTGTTACTATCCACCAGAAGTGATAGGTGAGAGTCTTGTTCCTCAGCCCAGTCTTGAAAATCACTCATAGATGTGGTCATTGTGAAGGACCTGTTGTTGAACGGGGTCTTAAAACCACCACTGAATGATCTGTTGAAGGAGGAAGATCCCAAAAAATTGAGAATGTTAGAAGCATTTCCAGAAATGTATTATAGGTGCCGTGGTAAAAATGTGCACTTTGTACTGCATTGCCGCTTCTAAGCGCTCTTAAAAACGAATGCAGCTATTGCCCAATTTGACGGCCCTCGATGTACTTACTAAGAAAGAAAAGAAGGCCGAATCGGCCTTATTGGGATTCAAATACTTGATCTTCAAATCATTGTATTTGTCAGCAACACCGTTTAACTCACTGAGCCATCTTCCCTGACAAGAATCCATACCTGTAAATGCATGTCATTTGCATTCATTCTTTTTGCATCATTTGTTTTAACACCGTGGATCATTTGTAGTCTTTACGCTGTAATTAAAAGAGCTCTAGGGCACAGAAGTTGTTAATGGACAACTAGTTCACATACTGACCTTCATATAAAAGATGGAAAGAAGAGTAACTGGGCGTCATCTTGTTGTGTTTATCTTTTAGCCGTGCACTGACAGCGGGAGGGTTGGGATCAGGATCAAGCCATTCAGACAATGATTGTGTGCTCGACATCAAGGAACATTTTGAGGGTGGTGATGTCAATCTCATTTGTAAACATTTTAGGTCTAAACTAGTGTGAGACATGAAGATTGATGGGGTGGAGATCTCCATTGTGGCGGACTTCGACTCTCCTTACACGATCGTGGACTTGGAGGCGAGGAAGGAGACATTTTCTGAAGTTTTAGGCAACTCCCTATCAGAACCGGTTTTTGCCCCTGAAAGTTTTATGGGAGCCCTCATTCCTATGATTGGATTTAGTCATTTGAATTTAAAGGGAGAAAAGCAATGTGCAAGCTATGTGTGGCAAATGTGGGGCCTTCAGTTCTTGGCTGAATTGATCAGTGGGCCCAAAACATTATTTTGGACCCCAGCAGTAAGGAGTAAGTATTAGTGATTGAGGGTGAGAAGAAAATGGTATTTGATTATAAAGAAAAGTACCCAGAAGTGTTTACGAGGAAGATTGGCACACTTAAGGGGTTTTCGCACAAGATTGCGCACAAGAAGAATGCCATTCCCAAGGTACAGAAGGTCAGAGAGATTCCATGGATTTTAAGGGAAGAAGTGAACAATGAAATTGAGAAACTACTCCGGACTGGGTTATTGAACAGGTAGAGGCCTCTAAGCGGATTGCACCATTGGTAGCCAGATGTCCAATGGGAAAATCCACTTATGTATGGGTCTCATGTATCTCAACAGTAACATCGTGGTTGAGAGATTTACATTACCTAGGATTAATGAATTACGGAATGACGAAAGGCGTGGAGTGGTTTTCTTCAATTGATGTGTCCTCCGCTTACCACCAGGTAAAGCACCCTGGGGATACTAACTCACTAACCACGTTTATGACCCCCATGGATGCTATCAGTTTTACGCATGAGTGTTTTTATAGACAAGGGAACCCAAAGGTATGTAAGGGACTATGGGTACAAGTATTTGTAAAGGAACAAGTGGTCCCTTACTGCAAATTCACAATGATCATAGAAGACAGATACATTTTACCCAAAAAATCCAAATGGAAAATTCATATTTATTCAATCATATAACACACAGAGACATAATAAAAGTGGGAAGCAACAAAGAAATGGAAATTTTCTCACAGGTCAGACATTTTCCAACTCACTGTAAAAATAATAAACAGATTATGTCACATCTTATTTTAAAGTACCAATGCTATAATGTTTTAGACAAAAGACATTCGCATTAGCCATGGTACTGTGAGTCGACGACATTTCAATCCCACTTTATAATAGGAGGATCATCATCAGGACTTAAAAATATATGCCTGAGACTTTAAAATGCCTAATAACAGCACCAATTGAGGTACTGATATCCTGAGAGGGGTGGCGGTGAAACTATCCTTTATGAAGCAATGCACAATAACTGATCCTACAATGGGGTGTCATATCACTTCAACCATGGGGCATAGAGAAGAATAATCCAATTGTCTGCGAATCAAGATTAAAGGAAAGTGGCAGCAACTGCCAGTGCGGGCTCTGGACGCCAACCCTGTAGCATGCTAGAAGCTCCCGATATAGAGGAGATCAGTGTTACAACTGTGGTGATGGGAACACAATCTCCGAAAGACATTGGTCTGTGTAAATCAGTTTACGCATGCCATTTGGGCTTGCATCTGCGGCTGCGATCTTTTAAAAACAGATGCACAAGTTATTTAGGAACAAGGAGGGGACTGTATTCTTCCAGGACCATATTTTGGTCATGGGAAAAACAAGGACCAGCATGACTACCGGTTGCCTGAAGTGCTGAGGATTCTTCAGGAGAATCAGCTTACAGCAGAGCTTGACAAATGTATGTTTGTGTTGAAAGAGCAGGACTATCGAAGCCATGAGGTTACGTCAGAAGGAATCAAGCCTAAAAAGAGTCTCTTGAGCGCTATGAGGGAGGCTTCAGCTCCCTATGACAAGGATGAGCTACGGTCCTTCCTTGGGCTGGTGGAATTCTATGCTAAGTTTGTGAAGAACTTTTCAGGGAAGACTTACAGTTTACATCAGCTTCTTAAAAACAAGTTCAAATGTACCTGGTCTGACACTATACAGTGTGATTTCTAACAAATTAAAGATAGTGTCTGTATGGTTTGAAGTTTGCAGGGTTTTGATCCAAAGTTGGGTTGCATCTTGACTACTGATGCTAGCAAAAAGGAGTTAGGTGCTATACTGTCTCAGAAGGGTTCCAGTGGGAGTGAAAACACAGTGGAGTTTGCAACAAGTGCCTTATCGCCAGCGGTGGGTTGATATTCTGTCATAGAAAAAGAAGCGCTGGCCACCGTTTGGATTTTGGAGCATTTCAGGAATTTTGTTTGGGGGTTACACAGTGGAGGCAAGGTGTGATCACAAATCTTTACTTAAAGTGTTGTCCTCTCAAGTCTGTTTGATGCTATACCCAGGATTGCAAGAATGTCAGTGCACCTGCTGGATTATAGGTACACCTTGAAGTATCTCCCTGGTGCGAGGAATAAGGCAGTGGCCTGTCTTAGTAGGTTACCTTTGCCACTGAAAGAGAGATTTACTGATGACAGAGATGAAGTATGTGTTGCCTGGATGGGTAATGAAAGGGTGGTTGCGATTTCAGAAGAGGAATGGCAGAAGGCCAGTGAACAGGATGGCACCTTGAGGAAGGTGAAGAGATTTGTTGTTGAGGGCTGGCCTAAGAAGAGAATATTGGATGGGAGCTATGCAGTGAACTCACTGTTACTGGGTGTGAGTGTTTGATTGGTTCAGATGCTCCGTCCATCACCACCCCCTTTTGTACCGCTTTTGGCCGCCATAAGTGTGGCAGGGTATGCTCAGACGTGAGTCCCTTGCTCACTTTGCCACTGGATTCAAGCAAGCCGGGCTGAAGAAGGCTGGAATGCCAGAAACCGGTCCTCTGAAGCTTGTTTCCGGTCCAGGGAAGACATGGCTTGGCAGTTCGGGCTGGACTGTTCCCATGAGGCACAGGGTCAGACTGATTTGCATATAGCCATATCTGAACTGGGGTGGCAGAGTGGGCAAAAGAACGGTGATGGATTAAACCCAGATCTTTTGACTGGGTGTGAGTGTTTGATTGATTCAGATACTCCGTCCATCACCACCCCTTTTTGTACCGCTTTTGGCCGCCATAAGTGTGGCACGGTATGCTCAGACGTGAGTCCCTTGCTCACTTTGCCACTGGATTCAAGCAAGCCGGGCTGAAGAAGGCTGGAATGCCAGAAACCGGTCCTCGGAAGCTTGTTTCCGGTCCAGGGAAGACATGGCTTGGCAGTTCGGGCTGGACTGTTCCCATGAGGCACAGGGTCAGACTGATTTGCATATAGCCATGTCTGAACTGGGGTGGCAGAGTGGGCTAAAGAACGGTGATGGATTAAACCCAGATCTTTTGACTGGGTGTGAGTGTTTGATTGATTCAGATGCTCCGTCCATTACCACCCCCTTTTGTACCGTGTAAACTCACTGTTATGCATAAGAATGTCAAGAGAGGGGTGAAGATCGGTACCCCTATGGAGATGAGGGAGGTTGTAATTAAACTCTGCACGATGGGCAATTAGGTATTGTTAAAAGTAAGAGAAGAATTAAGGAAAATTACTGGTGGCCTGGTACTGATGGTGAAATGGAGAGGATTGTCAGGTATTGTGATTTATGCAGTTGCCGTAGATAAGTCACAGGTACAGTTAAAACCCCAGTTATTTCCTATTCCTTGTCCAGAAATGGTTTGGGAGGTTTTAGTTGTACACATCATGGGACAAACTGATGGTGGGGAATTATGGTATGCCTTGGTAGCTATGGATTATTTTTCAAAGTGGCCAGAAGTGGCATTTGTGAACAGGGCTTGTTCAGAAAAATGTGGTTAAATTGTTAGACAACATCTTTCGGAGGGAAGGGCTGCCGAAGAGAGTCATATGGACATTGGAGTTCGATTCAGGAGTGAGATTATGGAAGGGTTCTTGTGTTGCAATGGGATGGAACCCAAATTCACCCCACTTTATCATCCTAGTGGGAATGATGAAGTTAAGAGGTTTAACCGCGTGATAAAAGGAACTTTGCAAATAGCTAAAAGTAAAAGATTAAACTGGATGGCTTGTATCAAAAGAACGGCGTGGATGTATCGCACCACACCATCTGTGAATGGCTTTAGTCCTTTCACTATTAGAAGAGCGAAAGTGCCTTTTATGAAGGACAATCAAGGATGGGTGGCTCAATCTCGCTAATAGCAATGGTCTCCAGAGGTTGTAATAGGGAATATTGTGAAAGCACAGGGTGACTATAAGGACTATATGGATAGTAAAAGGGCAGTAAGGAAGTAGTGGTAAAGAAGGTAAATGTGGTATGTGTGAAATTGCCATAGAGGACGAAGAAGGATGAGTGTAGATATTCTGACTCGTTGAGTTTAGCAGAAGTGTTCAAGAATTCTGCGAAGTTGAGTGATGAGCATGTGTGGAACTTTGGCAGATTTGTAAGGTGTAATGGAAGCAGGAACGTTGGTGATGTAGGAAGAGGAGAGGCATGAGTCTGGTTGGATGACGGTAGGGAGTTGAGTGTAGTTGAAGAATGTTTGGGTGTGGAGAGAATGTCTGGTGTGAGTGAGGAAGTGGTGCAAGTCGATGGCTCTGGAAAAGGTGGTTTGATTGTTATATCGAATAAAGAATTTAAAAGTTAAGTATACTTGAGAGACTAAGTGGAATAATAAATATTGAGAATTGCGTAATTCGTAGGCACTGAATTAATGTTTACAGTTTTCCCTAATGATATGTTTAGAGGGGTTTAACTATAGTATAACTTATTTGCTTATTCTGAATAAAGAGGAAGATGTGTTAACCACCACTGGCACAGGTATTACGATGTGAAGTGCGTGGCTGTTATCTTCATTAGAATAAGGCAATGTTGTGGGAAGAGTTCCTTGTGGAGCAGTTGCAGAGGAACTTCGTAGGCAGAAGGATGCGTTGGCATCTCTCCTTGTAAAGCTTAGAGAAGTTACAAACAATGCTGAGCAAGTGCACTGATTACCCGACAGGTACCCAAAACATCAGAATTTCCTTTATGAGTTTATGTGTACATTTAATGCTGCAAGAGATGCAACGTCTGCAGAGTAGATATCCGGTGTAGGCAACATTTATTAATGACGGTTATCGCTTGTTGGGCCAGGCAGCTACGGTGACCGTGGGATACTGAACAGGATGCCCAGACTTCCAATAAAAGACAAATGCCGGTTTGCTAGAAAACTGCCATAGAACCGAATGGGCAAAATTTTGCAGTTTGGCGCAGCACAATTTTAAACCTACAATTTGATGAAAGGGACAGGACAGAGTTGGGCAGCTTGGCCAGAGCAAGATGATAGTCTTTCCACAATCGTCATCCCAGCAGTTGTGGTCTCAATGTGCATCCCACCAGGATATGGTATAAACAGGTTATTCTGAGGAGAGGCAAAGGAGAAGGACAGGAGATTCTCATGCTATGGGAAACAATTTTATAGCAGAAAACCTGCACAAGGTGAGCTAGATGCAAATTTTCCTTCAGCTGATGATCATTACAAGCTTTTCACTTCATATACAAGGTGTTAAAGGTCTGCTCGAGCAGCTTCACAGAAGAGGCACAGATCAATGAAGAGCTGTATGTGATGGGTTCCAATCACCACGCTGCTTGAAGGGCAGCTTATTCTAATAGGATGCAGGACTTTAAATACAGGAGTAAATGGGAGACCAAGCTGAGGCAGCTCAAGACTAGGGTGTGACTATATAATCAAAAGATAACCAGAACTGTTACAAAATATATATGAATATCCATATACATTCATTTGCATGTACTTCCAAAGATTTCTTGCTTATATAAGATCACATTAACATGAGGCCTGGAGCTCAAAAGGGCTTCTTATCTGACCTTGACTGGACAAGCTTCAACAAGCTATTCTGTACCCCTTTAGAGGTCACTTTGCTTGTCTTTGACTACATGATAAGCAAGTGTTACACAGTGCAGAGCCTGCCTTTCTGGTCTGCCCATATCTGGCTGTTTTGCATGGTGCAGACATTGCACATCCATGTCAGCCATATTTGGCTTGGTGCCTTATTCTAATTCCGCTGACATGGCATTACTTTAGTATATTGCACCTAGAAATCTGTCACTCTGGGACGAAGCGGTCTGAGAGCCCCTAAGTTGGCAGATCTGACTTCCTCCTTGCTAATTAGCAATGATGCATGCTTTTGGTACCATTAAATAAATTTCACTCTGTTTCTGAGCAAACCTGCTATGTCTGGTGAGTTTCATTCATATGCTCCTGGGAGGGTGCCAGTATTTCCCCATCAAGAACCATGAGAACAAAAGGAGTAGCTACAAAGGGGGTGTTGGACACTTGCAATTCTCCACTTACTTGAAACTACAATGTAAGGAGAAGGTAAGGGATGTCATACTAACAAGGCAATATATTATCATAATTTCTGAGAATGCCCTTTTATAAATGTGTACTGTGCCAAGGTGATGGGTGCTCTAGACAGTGCTTCCCAAACATTTTAGAACCACAACCCACTTTTTAGTACCAAATGTTCGCGACCCGCCTAGCTTTAATGGACAAGAAGCAGGCAATGTTTTAATGTAATAAAGCATTGTGTGGTAGTGCATTGTTATTTGCAGACAGCATATTTTCCATTGAAATAGTCACCTAATTTGCATAGACATGCAGTTTTACTGATAAAACTATTTTGCACACAAATAATAATGCATGGAAATTGAGTTTCATGGAATATTTATTTTTTGTGCATCACAAAGTAAAGCGTACTGATTAGTTCTGATTCTACTAATATCCATCTTTCCAGCATACTTCAGAATTACAAATTTTTTTTGTATTCATTTTACTTTTCTAACTGCTGAATAGGTAAACTGAATTTACAGGTATTGACAGCTTGTTGTATTTAAGGCAGAAAAAAAATACACCCTCTAACTTTCCTTTCAACTTCCTGGGCCTCAGCAGGATTTTCACATAATACAGTTTATTTTTCTTTCTCTGGCTGCAAAGTGAGGGATTTTGTAGACATTAGTCTCTATTAAAAACAAAATAGGCAGCAGAAGACATAGCATGACACGTGACCTCTGCATTTGAAGCGCAGAAAATGTGGTATGATAAACACAGAAATTTAAAGACCTCTTAGACTTTGGCAACACACCAAAAACTGGCTCACGGGAGACCCACAGTTCGGGAAGCACTGCTCTAGAAGACAAACCAGGATAGGCCAACCCGCAGAAGCAATAGAATTTCTGACTGGGGCTGGTGTCTGATGGGGTGAAAGATACCCAGTCTGGAAGATTTGCATGTCTGGTCTCAACATTAATAAATTGAAAGAAGTCACAGACGTATTAGTCAACTGCAGATCATCACACACAGCGAGTTAAATACATATTAATATGGGCCACTACAGTTCTTGCATGCGGTATCACACAAGTGAGGTGTAGAAGAAAGCTGTAGAATACCGGAACCGTTGTCCTGCATCTTAGACTGGGCATTCATGTGGACTGCATCGGTGAGATACCACTTAACATTTTGCAGGTTGCTGATGGAGAGGGAGGAGAAGATGGCAGTCGAACAAGATGCACGCTAAGTCAAAGGGTGGATACATAGCAGAAAGATAAAGGGATACAGCCATATACGTTTCGAATACATGCAAAATTGCAGGAAAGTACTAGCTTAGAAAATCAAGACTCAAACAACATGAAATTATGTGAAGTCCATTAAGTATAGCTGAGATGAGTATGAGGAAACCTGTAATGGAAAAAGTAAACTTTTTTTCATAAAGTCTTTCAAGAACTTTATCAGGAAGAGACAATATAGGATCCCACACACACGTTTACAGGAGTGGCTAGACTTAGTGCCGTTGCCAAGACTGGAAGATGTGGATCAAAAGCGCTGCTTCTAAAGATAAACAGAAGAGGAAACTGAATTACCCTATTAAGAATTAAAAAAGTGATGGCAAAAAGCCAGATAGAATACTTGGCAAACTTTATAAGGCTATGAAGAAGGTTAATATACAGGGATGGAAGAGGCTATTTAATATTATCGTAGTTAAAGGTCAAGGATACCTCCATCTTGGGACGAAATAAGAACCCTAAAAGCGTGAGTCGTACTGTCCACTTTAACTGCTGAATACAGATTACAGGCTGTGTGCAGGGATATTAGCTAAAGGATTGACGGAAGTAAACGAACAACAGGTAGAAGCCGACCAAAAGTATTTTATTTGCGGAAGACAAACGCATGACCTTGTTGATCAGCTGACGGTCACTATAGACTTGGCAGAGACATATAAGACTCCCATTGCAGTGATAACATTTAATGCTGTCAATGTTTTTGAGAAGGTTAATTGTAAATATTTAAAGAATGCCTCACAAAGTGTGGGATTCAATCGACATATTAACACTCTATAATGCCCCATCAGCAAAAGTCGGATAAGTGACAACAAAACAAATGGTTTGCTTTAAAAAGGGTACAAGGTAGGGTTGAGCTCTATCCCCATTAATATTTGACTTGTATATCAAACTCTAACTTCAGTACGTTAGAAGCGACAATATTACAGAACCATTTGAAAGCTTTGGCTTTTAGCAGATGATTGTACTTTATGCAGACAATTTAGTGACTTCCACATGTAGCCAGAGAAATTCCCACAGAGATTTTAACAACTTACTAGTTAGCTTGGGTATGGTTTGAGCACAGACGAGACTGAAGTAATGACCTGCAACACAAACAATTCTCACAAATCTGATTGGGAGGAAATAAAATACCTGGGCCTCGTTACTACACACTGCGCTGATCTCTGTTGAGATAAGCAAGTTAGTCAAAACCTCCTGCGATCAATTAATTAATATGGTAAACACTTTAATTATTCCAAAATTAACTTTCTTGTTCAACTGTAACCCCTTAATTGTTGACAAAAAGCGGCTTTTATATAGCAATGTCATCAATTAGCATAGGCTTCTAGAGGGATTAAGTACGCCTGGAAACAAACTTAGATGTAAGCTAGCAAAGGGAGGTCTACACTTACCAGATTTGACATATTACTGCTGAGAATTTCTACTCAGAAACTGCAGAATGCGTATTTATTTCTCAGACCAATCTGCTAGGGTTAAATGTACCAGGCAATGCTGGAAAATATATGTAATGATGGAGCTCTTCCACATACTTTTGGTGCTCTAAAGTACTTCAAAATGATGTGTTTAAAAGTTTAGCTGCAATTTGGTACAAAATGACTATAAAATGGATTACTGGGATCGCACTTCCATTTAGAAATTGCCTTAAAGACTCAAATGCCTGAAACACTAGCTAAATTTACCATTAGGCGAAGCAAATATTTTAGGACGGGGAGAGAGTTCATCGAGGATACAAAGACAAGATCATGGGCTTATTTTGTCAGCATCACACAAAAGAAATTGCAAAATGTAAATATATGAAGCTAATGGCCCGACACGTCACAAAAAACAGGACAAACATGACTGCAGAGTATGAGGTGGAAATACAAAAACCAGAAGTAATAAATAAGGAAGTGTCCAAATGGAGTGAAGCACTGTGCGAAGCAGAGGATACGAAGATGTGCTCCATGCACAGAACTTGGGAAAGATGCTTGCCAAACCAAGATCTGGTACATTTATGGCAAGAATCTTTCTGAAGTCGGTCTAGCACCTAGAAGCCTGCCTGCCTGCTCAGAGGGAAAGAATATGCCTACCCTGCAGGAGGAGAGATTATCCAGGAGGGCTAGGACAGCTCTGCTTTCGATGTGTGGGACTACCAGAAGATGCTCTCGATCCAGCGGGAGTATCGTCTGGATTAGCCTGTGCCATGAGAAGTAACCTAGTCTTCTTGAGTGTAAAACCGCGCTAAGAAATACCATTGACAAAGTCTACAGTTTGAGGACTGGTTCTGCCACTGCCAATAAGCAGTGTAACCAGAAGGGACCAGTTGCTGCTGAAGCAGGAACTCCGCCCAGGCCCGGAAACGGCACCTGCCAGAGACTCTTAGACAGGAAGCTGCACCTGTCAAGGACACATAGCTTAGAGACCTTACCCCACAAAGCCTAGCCCCCTCCAGTCACGCCTGCCAACCTCACGCCTGAAGTGGTGCACTAGGAAAAGAGAGAAATGGGACCTTCACTATATGAAGAGATGCCCCCAAATATACAGACAGGTATACTCTGACATCACTAGGAATAACCGTTTCCTGAGCAGGTATTAGTGAATTGATGCCTTTACACTCATCTGCCAAATGGCAAGGCTCAGGCTCTAGAAAATAAAAGCAGAAATCCCTTAACTAGAGATCCCCATTTCTCAGAAATTAATAGAAATTACCTTTATTGTATATGGTTATTTAAACCCGTTTACAAAATTCGTTTTTTAAAACTCAGGTAGCCCTGTCTTGAATACAAAGAATACATTTCCACGGTTTGAGGCAAGCTGCATCTGTCCTCCATATTTTGACATACTTCATGAGAGGAAATCTGAAATGGATCCTACTACTTCCAGCAAACATATTTGTATTGCACACTGCCATGACTGTGCTACACATACACTGTCCAAACACACTTGAAATGCACACAGGACGTTAGTGCAAGGATATGGGCACCACACTGAAGCAGAATTTCCAATTGAGTGGGGCCAATAAGCCACACATTTTTCTGACACAAATTGGTACGCTAACTTCACTGATTCAGATCACCGAGGACATGGTCAGCAGACCATTGTCATTAAAGACAGGACATGGTTGGTTTGCTTCTCCTGCTTACAGAACCATTTCCGGGCTTGGACATTACCATGGACAGGTCTAGTTTCACCACATGCACTAGATTAGCATAACTGAGGTGGAATGTTGGACAAAAGAACAAAGTGCTGGAATGTTACCATGAGAAATTGCCAGTGGTTATACGTATTGCAAGCATTCCTTCCATCACCTTTTATATATCTGACATACTGCTATCAGTTTAATTTTTCTCAGCCTGTGCACTGTTGCTTCATGCCATCCTCTATCAGGACAGACCATTTTAAAACGTTCCCTTGATTTTTAGCTACCTTTTGCTGTCTATTGAGGTGTTTTAGGATGCCCTCTAAGGTGAAAAGATGGTTGATCAATAGCATCCAGTCGCTGGCATGTTAGCACACTAAATTAATTCATAAAATGGTCATTCTAGTACCCTGTGTGCATATGTTGATGGTCAGGAGAGCAAGCATGCTCCCTCTACGCGTAAGGACCACGGATGGGTGCCCTGCTATTTCAGTAGTTGATGAGTTCTTTCATTATCTGTCTTATGAAAGTAGATGGCTATGTTCTTGGCACATTCAATGCAATAGTCAAAATAAGATGGATGACCTATCAGGATTTGGGGATGGGCACTAGGCAAGTCTACCTAGGGGCTCAGCTTTTGCTAGATATTCTGAGCTTCCTAACAAAGAATAAAGGCTACCATCAACATTTGTGCACCTCTGTACCTGGGAAATCCTTTCATAATCTCCAAATTACCAGGAATAGCTGTCTTCGCTTCTAGCAGCAATAGTAAGCCTTCAGGAAGCCCATGTGAATGGCAGACTTTCAGGCATGCCAAGCCCATTGACCTACTACGCTCACGTTGTAGAACTACTGCAAAGGCACCTAAGTGCTTCCATTGTTATATTTCACATCGGTATAGCTATCGGTATCTGACATAGGTTTGGAGAACACCGTACTCCTTCCCTACATCACCTCCCCTTCATTTCATATGAACAAGCCTTATAAGGACATAACCCCAAATAAGGACAGAATGCCTTATAGGGACTGAACACCTTATAAGGACTGACGCCTTTTAAGGACTAAACCTTTCACCTAGTTCATGACAAAGGTGGGTTCTGCCCAATCGATTTTGCTAAGACGTCATCCTTAGCACATATGAATAATTTATGAATACACTCTCCAAGGGGGCATACTTCACCTCTCCTATCTACGCACAAAGGTTTAAGCCCCAACGTCATCCTCATACTAAACAATGGGTAACACACGTATATAGAATGTATAAATACAGTGAGCAAGAGGGAACGAGACGTCAAGGCCGACACACTGACCAGAGATGGTGCGGCTCCGGCATGCCATCGCTCCAGCTGACAGTGGTCTAACCATCCCTTGCGGGGTGTCCAACTCAAGTCCAGGATGAAGTCCCACTCTCTCACTATTCAGGTATGGGGGTTCGACTAAATCCTAGCGGGATTCTTGGCTCTTAGAGTCTAGGCTCTTGGACAATAAAGGCTCTTAGGCTTATTAGCTCTTTAGCACCTACTCACATGCTAGGTACACTCAGGTACATCTAGACAGGCATCTTAGGAGTACGCACTTTATATTATAAATGCATTTTATATTCATGTATAAGTTCATGACTATTGAAAAATGGTAGAGCTGTACTATTCCTTTTTATTCACTGTACTGCTGATACTATATCTCGGCTACTGAGTTACAGTTATAGCAGTGCACTTATTTTACATGAGAAGAACAACAGTACAATAAATTCTTACTGTAAACACACTCAACTGTTTCTTCTGTGTATCTCTCTGAGAGCAAAACAAGCAAGCACGAGTGACTGTTTTGAAAAGTAGCATATTGTTTCCAAGCGTCGGAGGTTATTATGTTCTGAAAGTTGCACAAACTAATCTCTCTGATAACAGGAGATTCTAGTAGCACTGCTATCTAACTAATGCGAAAATATAGGCTGACATATTCGGTGGGGGTGTACGGAGTCAGTTTGCCATCAAGCCCACAGTATATGCTATCCGCAAATGCGTAGGTTCTGCATGAAGGGTACTATTGGAACTACACTACACCATATTGTAGTCACAGCCTTCTGTGCTCCAAAAATGTCCCACTGTGAAGTGCTGTGGTTGGTGCCTTATGCCCTGCATCTGTTGTTGCTTCCACTCCGGTGCTAGTTGGTGATGCTGCCCCAGGGCAAGGTCCCCTGCCACAATTGCATAATTACCCCTGCTGTTATGCTCCCGAGTTGTGCTAGGAAAATCTACTTGAACCATTGGCAAACATCACCTAACATGCTCTCAATGCTGCCAAGGCTGACTACAAAATTATATAGTATTTGATTCTGACTTAAGTGCACTGAAGCAATCATAATGATAATATCACGATGTACAAGGGAATACAACGGCTACACTATCTATTGAACATTCCCCTGACTAACTAGATTTTAGATTGCTATCAACTATGAAATCACATAAAAACATGTCTACATGTTGACCTATGACGGAATGGGGTGGGGGGAGCTCATACAAACTCTCATGACACCCAGGTGAGCTTTAGTTTCAAGCGAGTTTTGGGTGCTAAATGTACTTCCATTTTTTTTAATTCTAAAATTGTTGTACTTCTCATTTTTACTTAATTGTTCTTCCTTATTATACTTCATGTGAGGCATCGGACTGTTGGTTTGAAAGGCGTGCGAGTGCTCTCCAAACAACAGTCACAATCCCCTTCAGGGTGACCCACTAAGGTTTCTAAATCAACCTGTGATTAACCATCTGGTAGCTTGGCACAAAGGCAGTCAGGCTTAACTTAGAAGCAATGTGTAAAATATTTATGCAGCACAACAACAGCAATGATATGAAAACACAACACAAGAAAAATTCAAAACCAATTTAGAATACATTTTGATAAATTATTTGACACTAATACTACAACAATAGAATTAGTAGAACAGGAAACATGCAATTTAAAAATGTAAGTGAAAATAGTGCCTTAAAAGCACAAAGTACCAACAGTAGATAATCAGGTTGTGCCGGACTGGTGCGATGTCATAGGTTCAGGCAAACCGCAATGGGGCGCAGGCTGAATACAGGGACCAAGTTAGTTGAGCTGAGAAATAGAGCTTAAATCCTGGTTGTGTACACGTTGTGTCGTGCAATGCCGGTTCAGTGAAGCGATGCAAGGTCTGGATTCGAAGATGTGTAGTACAGCATTGATTCTGATGAGGCTCTGTGTCAGGTTTGCATCACGTGCATTGTTTCAGAGGAGACCACAACTGGGCTGGCTGAGGCAGAGTACCTTTAGCACCCACTTCCAAGGGTCCAACAGCTGAGCTAAAGCTCAGGACGCCCCCAACGACGCATGCTGCCACTCTGAGCTTAAAATGATGTATTAGCAGCCAGCGCTCTAGGCCGCTTGACAGCTGAGGAGGTGCTAAATTTGCGTGACTTTGCATTTTAGTGCAGTGATATGGACAACAACACTGAAATGTGGTAGTCTAAAGCCTGATGCATGGTACTTGGCAGGGCTGAATAGTATCCTATGGGGGAGCCAGGCTTGGCAGTACTGAAAACAAATGGAAGAGTTTTTCACTCCCAGGACATATAAAAGCAACAAGTACATGTTCCACTTTTTAAATACATTACACCCTGCCCTAAGGCTGCTTAGGACCTACCCTAAGTGCGACTTATATATATGTTAAAAAAAGAAGGTTTACACGTGACAAAAGGTTTCTTTTGCCAGGTTGAAATGCTAGTTTAAAACTGCACACACAGGCTGCAATGGAAGGCGTGAGGCATGTTTAGTGGGCTACTTAAATGAATGGCCGGAGGGGTGTTGCAGGTCCACTAGTCACATTTAAATTTATAGGCCCTGGATGCATGGGTGACCACTTTACTAGGCATGTAACAGTAAATTAAATGTGCTAATTAGATGCAAGCCAATTACACCATGTTTAATGGAGAGAGCATAAGTAGCCCTGGTCTGCAGTAGTTAAGTGCACAGAGTCCAATGGCCAACAAAAAACGAGACCAGCAAAAAAATGGAAGGATGAAGGCAAAAGGTTTGGCAGAAAACCACCATAACTAAGGCTGCTGATAAGTCTAACACTTCATTGCCTTGAACATTTATTTCTTCTCAATTGTTGTTTTATCCTATTCCCTGTCCCGCTTTGTTGCTTATAGTCTTGTTTATTTTTCGCTTCTTTTGCTCCCTTCATTCTTTTTCTTTAGTTTTTGGTGCATTTTTCCTTCTTCTCTCCCATTCTTGGCTGCTTGGTCTTCGGTTGTCTGCCTGTTGCTCGTGTTCTTTTCCTGACACTGCTCAATCATTTATTTTTTAGGTATTTTTGAAATTGTACTATTTCGAAATAATGTGCATTTCGATTTTGTCCTTGACAAGTGTCACTTTAGAAGTGTTTAAATTCAAAGTGATAGTTTTGAATTGTGTAGTTAATACTTTCGGAGGTTGTTTAGAAATGTATGAAATCGAATGGCTGCGACAGAGAACAGCAAAAGCACATTGCGTAGAATGCAGCTCTCCTCATCTACTAGAAGGGCACAACGACCCCAAAATAGGGAAATTGAGTGTTGTATTTGATATGAGCAAAACCTTTGCATTCCATGAGAATGCCTGCGTTACCTGCATTTTAAATATAAAAGTCTCAAAGGTTTATGTTTGTGTCCCTGCATTGCATAGGGCATGCTGGATCTTAGTCCCTACAGGTCAACTAAACTCAGCAAGAATTATTGCTTCATGCAGAGGAGAAAGATTTCAGATGTAACTAAGCAAAGTGCATGGATTAATTACCTCTGCGTCCATCTCTTATCCCAATCCTTACTTCGTGATGAGTTTCGCCTCCCTGAGACACATTACCCAATAGAAATGGCTGGAAAGAACGTTTTTTCAGCATGTTTTAACTTTTTTTTGGCTCAACCCTCCTCCTTATTTTTTGTTCTTGGAGTCTCAGGAGGACGCACAACATTCTGTGATTCTGGGCAAATCACTTAATCTCCCCATTCCTAACAAAAATAAATGTGTCTGTCTGTATCATAACTGGTGCTCACGTAAAGCACTCTGATACCTTCGGGTCTAGTTCGCACTATATAAAACTCCACAAAAAAACTAAACAAAAAAAAGCTCCTTGGGATCCTTCAGCTAGACCAATGTTCAACCACGGTAAATACTTGGCTTCCCTATTCTCGAGAATGAATACTTTCTTTCTATCATGGCCTCAGGTTCTATTATATGCTTCCCTCCTATTCTCTTGTTCCCCATGGAACTGAAGAAAATTTGGAAGGCGAGGGAGACTCTGACCTCACTGACGTTAAGGTACAGGCCTGGACCTCTGTGCACATACCAGATCAGAATACCAGATATTAGTATTTGGGCACTCCGGGCAGATAAATACTACTCAACACCAGGCAGGAAACATTTCCGTCCCAGCAACTGGTATGTAATCTGTACCTCCAAAAGGATCTACTCAAATAAGTGGTTGGAATAAATTGCCAGACCACGGCAGCTGTTTTTTTTTTAACCCCTTCAGCGCGGCGTGAATTTTCACGCTGTGCTGAAGGTTCTATTGAGCAGGCGGGGCTATGAAGGAGCGGTTCTGTCATAAGCACAGCCCAACCGGCGCTCATGACGGAACCGCTCCGTCATGAGCACCGAAGGGGTTAACGACAATGAACGGCACTATGTCTTTTTACCATGAAGAGGCAAGAGAAGGAACAGGAAATTGAGTGAAAAGGAATATGTTTGCCAGAGGAGGCTGCCACATACAAAAACTGGTGTGACGGGTGGAGGGGCTGGGGAGCAAGGGGGTAGAAGTTTAATAATATATTTTTTTTAATTAAAAAAGGAAGATTACCTGAAGCTGCCGGCCACCTCCTGCGTCGCACCTCTGTGCTCTTCTTCTTTATCCCAGCAAGCACTGGGACAGCATCAACGACTTCCTGTGCAATCCCCACGCTGCTCTCATGCTACGAGTAGCATGTGGGTTGGCCTGAGTGGGCTTGTTTGACACTCAGCTCAGGCACAGGAGTCTGTTGTTTCTCCAGCCCAGCAGTTCAATACAGCTGGGCTGGAGGAACCCAAGTGTACATGTGTGTTTGGCTGGCCTTTGATAGCCAGCCAAACACACATGCCCACTTAGAAGCGCACTAACCAGTCCTCCTCCCCACTCCCATGGCCCAGCCCCACCCCTCCCAACACACGCTGACTGAGCCTGCTGCTGAAAAATAAAACAATGATAGAATATTATTTTATTTTATTTTACAGCTGCTGGCTCGGAGCCAGTGGGGCAACGCTCCACCGCCATTGCCGAGGAGCTGCCTTGGGTGTATGCTTCAGTACAACATCCTCCCCAGCAGAGTAGAATGGCCTTTGCTCCATGCTCATATGGGATGGCACCACTCCACCACCCCCTTCGACCCTGCCAATGTACGGCTACTGTAACCCCCAGCAGTCTCAGCAATAACACATGCCCAATATATAATTAAATATAAATGAAGTGCGCAATTTAAACTACTGGGCATATTCAAAATGTGGTGATTGCTGACGTTTTTTAATTAATAATAGCAGGTTTTAACTGCACTGCCACTAGCTCGGGGTGTGCTGAATACATCTATAAACACTTTCACTTATGTATAACCATATCCAGACGTGTGCCATTGCACAGCGTTGGACAGCAGGTCTGCTTTAAAGAATTGCATTTTTCTTTTTTAAGTAATTTATTCTTACCATGCTAACTTTCACAACATCTTTTATTTCTATGCCCCGGGGGATGTGCCTAAGAACACTTGCGTTAGTACTCCATTGTCAGGTGAGTACTTGCTTGTCTGCAGGTATGCTTAAATGTTTCACGCGCCTCCCTACATGTGTGTACCAACTCCCTTTTGTACATTCTAGAGTTGCCGGGCCCGTGAGGAGCCCAGAGCAATCCTTCTACCTTTTTAGCCACATTGTCAAATCTGCGGTATTTGTGACCGGTATTGCCGTTAAGTGCAAGCCCTCTTTGAAGTGCATTACGTTTGGTTTCAAATGTAATCGATCAAAGTATTGATACAACAAAGGACACGTGCAATGTTCAGAAAGATATTTTAGCAATAAATCGCCTTTCGTTTGTAATTTCAATCTGCCTTGCGCTGTTGTGTGTTTAGTGGGAGCGAATTGACTTGGCAGAGGTCATATCACATTACTAAGAACAAAAAGGCATGATTGACAATTTTCCCTTATTAAACCATTTGTTTTCATTTTGAGCAAGCGTCCATGTTCACAGAACATCGAGATAAAAGAAACAAGTCAATGAAAGGTATTTATACATTTTCTCCCACAGTGGCATCAAGGAGGATTTTCAGCTCAAACAAATCTTTTAATGACAGCCCCACAATGTACGGAACAAGCAAGTCTGAGGGGCTACAGAGATTCAACATGATCCTCTAAAATATTTTTGTTTTCATAAATGTGAAACAATTAATTTTACAGCACAATCTACCACATCCGTTGGGTTTTAAAATAGGTTGACAGCCTCCTCTGAGTAAACAATAGGGAAATTTGTCAATCCTTCAGGGTCTGGTGACGTGCAGCAAGTCATGTACATCCTTAGAAGCAGGGTGTGTGTTACTCCCTCAGGACTGGATGGGCTGAGAGGCTTTCAATCAATCAATTAATCAATCAGGGAATTGTAAGCGCGCTACTCACCCATGATGGTCTCAAGGCGCTGGGGGGAGGGGGTCAGCAGTTCTGTTCAGTTGAAGAGCCAGGTCTTGAGAGTCTTCCTGAAGGTGTTCAGGGAGGGGGCGCGTCTGATGTCGATCGGGAGCTCCTTCCAGGTCTTTGCCACGATGTAGGAGAAGGATCTTCTCCCAGCTTTGGCTAAGTGGATGCGTGGGTTTTCGGCACGGCCGCGGTTGGCTGATCAGAGGTTTCTTTTGGGTACATGGAGGGGATTCTGTCATTGAGGTATTGGAGTCAAGTGGTGTGTAGGCATTTGCAGGCATGGGTGAGAATCTTGAAGGTGACTCTCTTCTCGACGGGGAGCCAGTGGAGCTTCCGTAGGTGTTGGCTGATGCGCTTGTGTTGAGGGATGCCGAGGACGAGTCTGGCAGCGGTGCCCTCAGCTCATGAAGCTCTGATACTGGTACTCTGGTACCCAGCCTACTGGGGAATGCACCACAGCCAGTGAAACCAGGCTGGTTCTTCAGCTGTATCACATGGATGCCACAGATTTCAGCACTGTGCCCACCTTGGAAATGGAAGCAAATCTCCCTCAAGGAAAGTAGTGAAGAGCACACGCAAAAGCGGATTGTCATCTTTTTAATCTCCGCTTCACTCATAAATGTAGCTACACATTTGCAGTCACTTGGTATGATATGCCTCTGCCACTAACTCATGACACCAAAACAACCACATAGTCTCTGTCAATAAATCATGACAACAAAAAACCCACCACATACATCTCACTGCATCTCCATGCCCTTCCATCCAAACACAACAGTGCTTTGCACCTTTAGGTGGCCTCTCACTCATCCTTCACTTCATTACACGAGACGCCAAGACACCCAACACGAAAATGACACAACTCTGGTCATCATCCATGACACCTAAACACCTCACACATAGGCAGTACTACGTACCACCACCTTCCAATCAAGTATGCACTGAAGGAGTAGAGAAATGCCTGATTGGAAGGAGTCGCTTCAGCTCTTTGCTAGGAGTATGCAGCAAGTACCATATAAATACAACTATAATACAATACAAGCCAAGCAATGAAGTCTGCTTGAAGCCGTCCAGTGTCTCCTCAACACAAATTCAAGCACATCAACAAGGGCAAAGTATTGTTAGAAAATGAAAAAGACAGCACATTATGATCTACTCCCAATCAGACTTTAAGTGTGCATATTCAAGGAGTGTTGAAAGAGGGCAGTGAATTACTAACAAGCATTGGCATAGCCAATTGGCCTCGTCTTCGGGACCTTATAAGTATTTAGTTATGCAGCACAATATCCTTACTGCAACAACATCAACTGTTGCATGGCTAAACACTTATAAGATCCCAAAGGCGAGACCTATTGGATATGCCAATGCTTGCTTTATTAGCATTGTTTGTGATCTTTACCTAAGATCTGAACTAGGGTGTTGGCCTGGGGGTTTGTTTGAGTTTCTGGTTTTTACCCCTGCACAAAAACGTCTTACCCCTCACCTGAGACAGTGTCAGGGTATTTATTCTGTGGTAAAAGTTGATGGCTAGATTTAATTTTGCCTAGGTAGTCCTTAGAACCTCTAATCCTACTGTAGCTGACCTTAACTGATAGCAGTTGTGGGGATTTAGTTTTCAGGGGCTGGTCGAACAATTTTCCCCGGCTCTTTTGTGTTCAGAGAAGGGATGGCCAAAAGTGTCTTGCGGATTTTTGCAGGCAAGTGCCTGTCCTTTTAACTCTGTAGGGCCAAGCAGCTTGGGTTTACTGGTAACTAGTATTGTTCTCTCAGCCGACATCCATCAGAGGGAGTTTAACTTACTCTCAGCTGCCCCCTGCCTCTGCCACAGAAATCATCATCAACACCCAGATCCCACTCTGCCAACTGACTGTGATTTAAAAAAAAGTTTAAATCTTTATTTTTATTTTCCACAACATTACAGTATATACAAGGACGATAGTTTCACAGTTTGCAAGTGTTGCCAACACAGGCAGCCTGCTAACGGAGCAAAGAGTCATGGAGCTGTACAGAATATGCGAATCAATATACAACAAGTAGTAACCATAATGTACACTCAGTCCCAGCTGCCTGCACCTTCCAGCCCCAATAGCCAGGCAGTTGTCCCTTCCACAGTCACCACTGCACAGTAGAACGTCCAAGTACTACCAAGAGCTTCCCAGTCCGCACTAAGTCGAAGCGCTCATTGGGGCACCAGACTAATGTGCTCAGAACAAGCGTCGCTAGCCCACATCCGGCAATTCTGTACCAACCACCCTCACTTTGGCCTCCCCAGTCTTCGGGCAGCTTCCTGTTCTCTAGCAAGCACTGTAGCCGTCCTAGCCCAGCAAACGGGAACTAGCAAGTGAGCACAACCTCACCATGGACGGCCTTAGTCTCTGGAGCTTATATTAGAAACCAAAGTAAGTTTCCAGAATTTTCAGTAGTCACTCATTGCCGATAAGTTTCATTGGAGCAGCTTTGAAATGAAGAGCTTATCACCGGGCATGAGCAAGAGGAGAGTGACCTCGTGGCAGCAACTCAACCTGTCGCCATGTTCACCCTTCAGAAACTTTAAGTACTGGGATAAGAAATCTAATCCCAAGTGATGTTTTGACAGAAACCTGGACAGCGATAGGGATGGAGGTGGAGCTTGAATTAGCATGCCCAGTGGGATACAAGGTGCGGCATAAACCCAGAGTTAAGGGGGTTGGGGAGGTACTGGAATCATCTTTAGAGAAGAGTTGGACTTGGTACCACTGGATATAGATGAGATCACCTGTGCAGAGCTTTTTGGCTTCTCACTGAAGGAGGAACCGGGCCACTCCCTTACGAGCGTGATTTGCTATAAGCCACCAGGGGCAATTAATGCACTACAACAACAAGAACTGGTTGAGGTGATTAACAATTTGGCCCTTACCCATAGCAAACTGTTAGTAATGGGGGATTTTAACTTATGGGCTAACGGAAGCATGGACACAGCCTTTGATAACATCACTCAGTGATGTATTAATCTGATTTCAAACAATGGGTGACTGTACCAACCCATACAGGAGGCCAAATTTTAGATTTGGTCTTCACCAGGGAAGACCTCATTATTATGGGGGAAACCCTGCCGATGGGATGGACAGACCCCCATTTGATCACCTTTAGTGTTCAAAATATGAATAAAACAAGACATGTGGATAGACTAACTAGGACATTCCAAGGTCGGGACTGGAAGGGACTAAGAAAAAAAGCTCAAACAGCCAGCCCTTTATTCCAGATGGAAACTCTGTTTAATGCTGATAAGCAGGTTACAGAGAACTACACTGCGCTCAGTGAGCACATTACTAGGAGATTGGACCAACTTGCCCCGATTAAAGTCTTCAGGAAAAAAGGTAGCCCCTCAGCCCCTTGGTATTCGGAACATCTAAGGAATCTCAAGCTGTCCTGCAAAATGGCAGAAAGACAGTGGAGGAGAACTTATCTGGAAAAGGATAAATCAAGCTGGAGGCTTGTTATAATAAAATATAAAAAAGAGATTGTCGCGGCCAACGCTGATTATTTTGCTTCTAAAATTTTGAACAGCTCTAATAAATCTAGAGACATTTTCAGGGTAGTGAGAGAGATGACTTATCCTGAATGTACTAACAGTAAAATCAAACCCACTCAGGAGCTGTGCGATGTGTGACAGATTGGATATGAGAAAACAAATAAATGCGGTGGTTTCTTCCACGATGTTTACTATTAGAACCACTAAGAAAATTCTCCCTCTTGTGCCCAAGGAGAGTCGGCAGACGGTGGTCACGGAACTTGTCATGTCAAGACTTGATTATTGCAACAGCCTCTATTTAAACATCCAAGAGAGGCTGTTGCAGAGGCTACAGTTGCTGCAGAATACAGCTGCAAGGCTGATTTCTGGCATACCTAAATTCTCCCCCATCTCTAGCGAAATTCGTAGACTTCACTGGTTGCCGGTAAGACAACGGATACATTTTAAAGCTCTGTGCCTTGTCTTTAGATCTCTTCAGAAGCAGGGCCCACTCTATCTCCAAGATCACCTGCAATGGTACTCACCATCTAGATCTTTGCGCTCATCAGCGCAAAGATTAGTAAGAGTACCACTGGTGAAGAAGGCCCGGTGGGGCGGTAAGAGATTTGTGGCTGGGGCAGCAAAACTCTGGAACCAGCTCCCCGTTCATCTGAGATGCTGCACCGAATTACTCCTGTTTAGAAAAATGCTCAAAACCTGGTTATTCTAGATTTCTGTTCATGATTGTGCATCCTACTTCTCCCTAGGGACAGCAGACAGCGCCAGGACACCCTCGGGTAACAGATGCGCTTTACAAATTAATTAACATGACATAACATAACTGGCCCTCTTTTTTCACGAAAAAATAAACAAAATCGTGGGAGGCCTGAGAGATACCCCCTAGCTGCTCACTCAGATCAGGAAAAGGGGGGAGCTGTGACTGTGACAATGAGAATGGTATATGTGAGTTGAATGCCCCTCAGGCTGTTATGGACAATCTTCCCGCACCTTCTGAAGAGGAATTTGCCCGTATAGCTCTGGGAATCTCCTCTGGGTCACCACTGGATCCTATGCCTCCTAAGCTGATGAAAGATTTTGGGTCAGAACTCTTCCCTATTCTATACCAGCTATGCAGTCAGTCTCTTTGTTCTGGTGTGGTACCGCCCATCTGGAAGCGGGCTGTGATCTCGCCACTTCTGAAGAAGTCCACACTAGACCCAGGATGTTATAAAAACTATAGACCAATTTCCCTCTTACCTTACCCGATTAAGATCATGGAATGCTGGGTAAGCAGAACACTGTCCCGTTTTCTGGAGACAAACAGCAAACTGGAGGAGGAACAGTTTGGGTTCAGACCGGGCATGGAACAGAGACAGCCTTGGTGGCCGTTTTAGACAATTTCCGTATGCGGGCTGACAGGGGTCAGCCGGCAGTGTTGTTACTGCTGGACCTGTCCGCCGCGTTTGATACGGTCAACCATGGCATTCTTCTGTCAAGGCTGGAAGATCTAGGGGTGATGGGTACAGCACTGAGCTGGAATGCGCTCCTACCTTTCGAACAGATGGCAAGCAGTAGCGCTCCCTCCCTACCAGTCGGCATTTGTAGAGAATAGGCATGGGGTACCACAGGGTTCCTCCATCAGTCCTGTGCTGTTTAACATATATATGCGACCTCTGTTGGAGATCATTAAGGTACACAAAATCAGCGTGATCAACTACGCTGATGATACGCAGCTCGTGGTATCTCTTGAGGGTGACCAGGTGGACACACTGGACAGTTTCCACGCATGCATGCGAGAAATGGTGAAATGGCTGAAGGAAAACTCGCTTCAGTTTAACAACGAAAAAACTGAGAACTTGCATTGCAAGGTGGGGGGGGTCCCTCGAGCCCTGCCAGCTGATTTCTGGCCCATAACATCGGATGGTATGCCGACACCAGTGACTACCATACGAAATCTGGGGGTTAGTTTTAATGAGAAATTAAATTTGGAATCTCATGTTAATAAGCTGGTGGTTACACCCTTATTCGAGGATTCTGGAAAGTGCTCCCACGGTTGCCAGCACTGGCAAGAACTACGGTAGCAAGGAGTATTATATTGAGCCGCCTGGACTACTGTAATGCCCTGCTTCTGGAATCCCCTGGATACCTGATTGCTAGGCTTCAGAGTATCCAGGCAGCAGCAGCTAAGCTAGCATTAGCTTGAGCACATCGCTCCTCGACAACTCAAGCACTGGCAGAGCTACACTGGCTGCCAGTCGCTCAGAGGATTCTGTTTAAATCTCTCTGGATAGTGTTCATGGCACTCCATGGGCAAGGTCCCAAGCTGATCCAGGATAGGTTCAATGGTATGAACCGACTCGTACTCTCCGATCCTCATCTGCCAGTCTGGCTAGAATCCCCAGGACAAAGAAGGTCACTCTGGGGGGGAGAGCTTTCAGTGTGGCAGCTGCACGCTTTGGAATTGGCTTCCCCAGGAAATCAGGAGCAGTCAGAGCCTGATGTTGTTTCGAAAAAGAGTTAAGACCTGGCTCTTTCCAAAGGTTTGAGAATTCTGCTTAGTAACAATACCGTCCTTGCCGCTCACCTCATACCTCCTCGATAGCCTACTTACTCCGACCACTTGCCATCCTCTCAGCGCCAGGATGCCCGTAGGGTTACAGAGTGCTTTATAAATGGTTAAAAAATATTTAAAAATGCACAAAATTTGCAAAAAAACTAAAAATCCATGGCAGTTTGTGATTAGATTGCTGAGCAAGGAAGGAAGTTTCAAATGTCAGACAAAGATCTCACCTTTGGAAATGCAGTGGAATAATGCACAGTGCTCATTCTAAAATGTGCTGAGAGAGAGAAGAGTCCCAGGTTTTTAAATAGCGTTCCATCGATTATTATTTTGATCAAAACCATGGAGCCTCTCTGTTGGAAAATCTTATTTAGTCAAAAATTGTTCTTAGTCCATTTTAAATCTGATTTAGTAATGGTCTTGGGACTAGCAAAACAATGGGGCGTGCCCCGCTTTTGAAAAAGAGATTTTATTTAACAAAGCCATTTAGAATTGAGATGGTAATCTTGAGCTAAGCAGACCTTGCTTACCTGTCTGTTTACATCAGCATAGGCTTAAACCAGCTAGATAACCACAACATGAGACGGGCAAGCTGAATTCTATCCTGTAAGTAGGAATCACCAATTTATTGATGACATAAATAATGCAGAGCACTCTGTAGTAGTGCTAATAACCAACTAAAAAGCCTGTTTCCCTCAACCTGCAAGACTCTGGTGCCTGCGAAACCACAAACACCTGCACCAAAACCCTCTGAAGAAGCACACTTCGTGCTGTGCAATGTAACCATATGTGGTAGAGATTTGTAACCCGGTCTGGAGGCGCAGTTAACAAGCAGTGGCCGCGTGGCTGTGAAAGTGACACGGCCGCGCTGCCGTGAAAGTGACACGGCTGCGAAAGTGAAAGTGTTTGCGATCACATGGCGGCTGCGTCGTGCACGCTCGCGTGTACGTAAGCTTGAGGCAACCAAAAGCCTGTGGTGGCACTTTTAAAAGCCACTTACTAAATGTCTTGCACAGCAGCGCATGCGCTGGCTTAGCGAGACCTAAAAAGGGCAATGGAGATGGAGGACGAGACAAATATTTAATTCTGGCATTACCTCTCTCCAACCCAACCTCTTTTATTATCATGAATCACCAAGTACAAACTTCACATGTACATATTTCTTCATCATACATATTCAGCATCTTATGGAACACTCAGAATGGATAAACACTAATTAATTTAGACGGCTTTTATTTCCAAACACAAGTCGTCCAAGTATTAACATTCTCAGCTCCTCAAAGCCAATATTCTGGATAACAGGTTGCCAGGGAACATTATGCTCCAAGATGCTCTATTTTTATCTGGCTATACTTGCAGCATAATCTAATCAATTGAGAAGGATCACTTGTTCTGCATAACTCTGGGTATGCGGAAACGGTTCTTTCAAGTCCCAATAAAAAACCCTCATTCACGTGTTAAATGTTGGTAACGTTAAGCGGTATATCTTTGTTCTCCGCTTTCCCTCACACGTGTTTGCACAATCATCGGGTTTAGTGGTTATGCAACCTCCACCAGGAGGAAATACCCTTTTGTTAATACAGTAGTGACCAGCAATGGTGCTCGTGAAATAGTGAAGGTAAATTAAAAGTCTCTAGGTTCCAGACACTGTTATTTATTCATTCTGGTTTCGAGAGGCAATAAAATTGATGTAGGTGACTTGGAGTTATTATGACTCAATCACACTAGGAAAACGGTGTAGGTCAACATGTTTCAGCCCTCAGTCGCCAGATGGTCGGGTGGGCTTTCTTCAGGACCAGGGGGTGAGGTGTATAAAAAGTGAGATGTACTCCTAAGGATTGCTTAGTGTATCTGTGTCGAGGAACAACGTTTAATGCGGTTCCTAAAGGTCCTAAGGTACCTGTGAAGATAAAAATTATTTTAACAGACTGAACAAAAAAAGGGGGGGGGGGGTTTCAGGTTATCAAAAATTTAAGAATATCCCATGGACATATTAAACACATTGGTATAATCAATGGTAAAGGTAATACTTCTAACTCATCTCCCTATGTCTTAGGCAGGGTCAACTCTCTCATATTTGGCAAATGTGGTATGACTTCGTTTTACTAGTTCGTCCAATGGCAGAGTGGTATCTACTATCGTGCATTCTGTGTGAAGGAGGAATGCATGCTCTCTATTATTGGAAGCCATTGTCGGTTTTGAGAACTTAAATAGCTGTGATCAATAGTTCTCTAGTTTAGTGTGATATGATCACAACCAAACTATTCATATTCATTCCGAGGGAATTTACATGCGTGTATTAGGAATTATTTCCATTCTTTAACTCATTCGACTCATACACCGAAGGCACTATAATCCTCTCTTGCTCGGTGTCACTTAATTCGTTAGACACAGTCATACAGTTGAAGGCGCATTTCATATACCTTCAAAAGCATTCATTCTTTGCGTTAATGCAACCCATACCGCCGAAGGCGAATTGCATATACCTTCTCGTTCGGTTTGAAATACATTCATACAGGCTCAGTATTGTACGAGATTGACGGTGAAGAAAGCGTATTTCATGGACCTTCAGGGGTGAATCACTCATTCGTTTGGTGCAGTCATACCATGCACGACTATTTTTGATGTCCATTCAAAACACGTACCTTCGAACGGTTTTCATGCAAACCTCATCAGGATCCAAGTGGGTCAGCGGGCCCTGCTATGAGGACAGGTCATATTTTAGTTTGTATTTCACAGTTTGTAATACGTTACGGTTTTGTCGGCGTTGAGTCTCCTGCTACCTGCGGTTCCTCCGTAAACAAACTGGTTCTGACTCTGCCACTGTTGGTCCCGGAAACAGTATTGCTTCCGGGTTCATGTATTTATGTGTGAATGGCAATGTAGAAAGACACGCAGTGTTGCCCATGGTCTTTTTTCTAATATCGCGATCATTTTTTCATTTTACCGTGTGTTCATATTATTGCAATGATCGTGATTAATAAGTTCTCGTAATTTACAGCGAATTATCATGATTGTTTTAGTATTACTGCTGAATAGAATTCAGTGTCTTCGTATTAAGTATTCTGTCTTATTTTTACATCCTGGTTGCTCTGAGGTTCATTCTTAGCTTTTCTTCGGCTAAATCTTCGATGTTATTGGATGGATAATAGACAACTCTTTTATTTCCATATATTCGTTGGGTGACTCATCGCTTGCTGGTTACTTGTAAATACTCCCCCATGGAATATTGTCATTTAATCCTTCTCGGTCAGTTCCCAGTCTATGTACCCATCTTTGTTCCTTTTCAAAGAGTGTCCTTTCTGCGTTGTGGTCCTTATTTGACAATGTTTCCAGAACAACCCACTCCAGGTCATTTATTGTGTGTCCTGCTTCCAGATCGTGATTAGACATCTTAGTAGTGATCTTTTTACATTGAATGTTACTTCGATGCTCACATATCCGTTGTTTGACTTTTCTGCAAGTCATGCCAATATAGAGTTTTTACATGGGCATGTGATCATGTAGATCACATGGCTCGTATTGCAATTGGTGTGGTTCAATAACTTCCATCTGAAGTCTGGCAACAGTAGTATTTCTTTTGTGACCTTAGTCAGAGAGCATACAGAGCAGGAGCCACAGGGGTAATGTCCCATCACTGGGCGCGTATCCCACGGTGAATTCGTGATTGTTGGTGTTTTTTTCGGAGGGGGTCTTGTATGTACTTGAAAGAACCGTTTCCGCATAACCAGAGTTATGCAGGACAAGTGATCCTTCTCTTTTGATTAGATTATACTTGAATATAGGGAATTGAATGGATCACGGATTCCTTCCCTCCCCCCCCTTGATTAGGAGTATTCAGCAGCGTGTAGCTGTGGGAGAAACCGGTTGCAACCACTTTGCCCTCTGGAATAGTAAGGGCATTCAGCATGGCAGACAACCTCGGATTGAGTTACTCAACAGAAGAAATAGATAAGATACTCGCCTGACCTCCGCTACTATTGGATAGGGACCTCTCTCAGACTTTGGCGAATAATAACGAATGGGAAGAACTTTCCGAACTCAAAAAAGAACAAGTAAGAACAGCGGTACATGGAATAATAATGACCGAGTACCTTAGGGTAAATACAGCTCCCAAAGGTCTCTGGGTAACAAATGCACCACAAATTTTTCTGAAGGACCTGGCCTTCCGCAAGGATTGGTCAGCGATTTCCTGGAAGTGTACCAGGGATTACTTAGTGTTGATAATAAAAACTGCCACAAAAATCACGGATGAACTGACAATAAAAATACAAATTATAGAGTCTAAACTCAACAACATGGTGCATATAACTGTATACAAACAACGGCTCGAGGAAATTAACAAAGAAATGAGCCAGACCCAAGAGTACCTAACTCAACAGAAATTGCAAAAGTTAGGAAAAGAACTAAAGAAATTCTCCTTGGAAAAAGTTCATCCTTACAGTAGTAAGGATTTTAACCCAAATGACAATGCATCGAATTATAGTTCTAATAGTGGTTCATCAACGGATGGTTCTGACTGGAGTGGGGATGATTTCTCTATGAATCAAAGAGGAAGAAACCGCAACAGGAGAGGTAATCGACGAGGCAGGAATTATTGGCGTACACCGCAATACCCACTGAATCCAACGATGATTCCCTTCCCACCTTTCAACCCCCATTTTCAAGGGTGGGTAAACCCTTACTTCCACGGTCCCCCCCGATGAACGCACAGATGCAACAACCGAATTATCAACAAGGACCCTCTTTTTTAGGGAGAGGCCAGAACAACCGAGGACCAAGACAAAAAGGTGTAACCTGGCAGGACCAAGCTCGACAGGTGCAAACCAGGAGTGTGACCAGAGGGAAGGCAGGAACGAGCACCACAGCCTCGTAGTAAACCTTACAAACAAAGTCTTAACCGAAGACCAAGAAAAGGTCCTTAATAAAGGCCTTGGGTATGTCCCGACACCAAACCTGGATATTTTTTAAATGAAATGCGATGTAGCAGAATTCTGCCAAAAACTGAAGTAAAAATCATTTTTCCGTAACCAAGTATCCCAGACACCTGATGGCGATACCACCCTACGTAAAAAATCCACTTTCTTTCCCCTGAACTCACAGGTACCCATTGAAATACTGACTTTCGAACAAGCAGTAATGAAAGATATAGATGGCCTGAAAGATACTGTGAACAAACCGTTCCAGACCCTCTCAAGAGCCGAACAACAGGCGTTGAACGAACTGAAGAATGATGGTGACATCATCATCTAACAAGCAGACAAAGGGGGAGGAGTAGTCCTCCTATCAAAGGATGGCTTCAATCAACAATGCTTAGATCTATTATCTGATCAAAAATTTTACAGAGAGATCAACATTGATCCAACACCAAGACTACAGAGAAGCATCACGTTAATGGTTAACGAAGCAGAAACAAATGACTGGATTTCTAAAAAGGAGGCAGAATTCTTAGAAACTACGAACCCTCGGTTACCCTAATTTTACTCCTTACCAAAGACACATAAGGAACGCGTCCGCCCACCAGGCAGACCTATCGTCTCCGGTATCGGTTTGGTTTTAGAACCATTGTCGCAATTCGCAGATCAATACCTAAAACCGATAGTCCAAAGAACACCAACTTATCTAAAAGATACAAGGGACCTCCTTAATCTCCTAAAAAAATTCCACTACTCTGAAGAGAACATGATTTTGGTTGGACTTGATGTTGAAAGTCTTTATACAAGTCTGCCACAACAAGAGACTCTAGAAACTTTAGAGAATATTCTTTTCGACAGAGACTGGGACTACAAGACACCCAGGCATTTTGTTTTGGAATGTTGTAAGATGGCCCTCACAGAAAACTATTTCATGTACAACGACACCATGTACCAACAATGCCATGGCACGTCGATGGGAAGCACGTTTGCTCCTAGTGTAGCAGGCCTTTATGTCAGTAACTTTGAGGTCAAACACATCAACAACCCTATCAATCCCTATCATGATCAGATACTATTTTTGCGTTGATACATCGACGACGTCATCTTAATCTGGAAAGGGGACCTGGAGAGATTAGTAAACGTCCATAATTGGATCAATACACGTGATGAATGGCTCAAGTTCACGTACACAGCCAATAAAAAAACACCTGGACATTTTGGACATCACAATTTATGTAGTAGGTGAAACTCTACAGACTAAAACCTTTTACAAACCTACATCCAAGAATAGCCTACTTTCTTACCAAAGTTACCACCCCAGAACGCTAAGGGAAAATCTCCCTTACAGTCAGTTCCTGAGGCTGTGCCGGAATTGCAGCAATACTAATGATTATAAATTACAGGCGAAGCTTGGAGACAGGAATTACCCAAAAAGAATCATCGATAGATGCAAGAAAAGAGCACGAAATCAGAACAGAGAGGGGCTCCTTGAACCGACACTGCGAGAACAAGAACCTGACATCTTGACGTGTGTAACCACCTACGGGCCTGCCAGTAATAAACTAAAGAAGAGCTTAAATAAAAACTGGAGAATTCTAACCTCAGCAAATATACAGTGGCCTAAACCCAGGTTTGCAAACAAAAGAACCAGAAATCTGAAGGACATGTTGGTACATACAAGACCTCTTCCGAAAAAACCACCAGCAATCACGAATTCACCGTGGGATACGCGCCCAGTGATGGGATATTACCCCTGTGGCTCCTGCTCTGTATGCTCTCTGACTAAGGTCACAAAAGAAATACTACTGTTGCCAGACTTCAGATGGAGGTTATTGAACCACACCAATTGCAATACGAGCCATGTGATCTACATGATCACATGCCCATGTAAAAAACTCTATATTGGCATGACTTGAAGAAAAGTCAAACAACGGATATGTGAGCATCGAAGTAACATCAAATGTAAAAAGATCACTACTAAGATGTCTAATCACTATCTGGAAGCAGGACACACAATAAATGACCTGGAGTGGGTTGTTCTGGAAACATTGTCAAATAAGGACCACAACGCAGAAAGGACACTCTTTGAAAAGGAACAAAGATGGGTACATAGACTGGGAACTGACCGAGAAGGATTAAATGACAATATTCCATGGGGGAGTATTTACAAGTAACCAGCAAGCGATGAGTCACCCAACGAATATATGGAAATAAAAGAGTTGTCTATTATCCATCCAATAACATCGAAGATTTAGCCGAAGAAAAGCTAAGAATGAACCTCAGAGCAACCAGGATGTAAAAATAAGACAGAATACTTAATACTAAGACCCTGAATTCTATTCAGCAGTAATACTAAAACAATCATGATAATTCGCTGTAAATTACGAGAACTTATTAATCACGATCATTGCAATAATATGAACACACGGTAAAATGAAAAAATGATCGCGATATTAGAAAAAAGACTATGGGCAACACTGCGTGTCTTTCTACATTGCCATTCACACATAAATACATGAACCCGGAAGCAATACTGTTTCCGGGACCAACAGTGGCAGAGTCAGAACCAGTTTGATTACGGAGGAAACGCAGGTAGCAGGAGACTCAACGCCGACAAAACCGTAACGTATTACAAACTGTGAAATACAAACTAAAATATGACCTGTCCTCATAGCAGGCCCCGCTGACCCACTTGGATCCTGATGAGGTTTTCATGAAAACCGTTCGAAGGTACGTGTTTTGAATGGACATGAAAAATAGTCGTGCATGGTATGACTGCACCAAACGAGTGAGTGATTCAACCCTGAAGGTCCATAAAAATACGCCTTTTTCACCGTCAATCCCGTACAATACTGAGCCTGTATGAATGTATTTCAAACCGAACGAGAAGGTATATGAAATTCGCCTTCTGCGGTATGGGTTGCATTAACGCAAAGAATGAATGCTTTTGAAGGTATATGAAATGCGCCTTCAACTGTATGACTGTGTCTAACGAATTAAGTGACACCGAGCAAGAGAGGATTATAGTGGCTTCGGTGTATGAGTCGAATGAGTTAAAGAATGGAAATAATTCCTAAAACACGCATGTAAATTCCCTCTGAATGAATATGAATAGTTTGGTTGTGATCATATCACACTAAACTAGAGAACTATTGATCACAGCTATTTAAGTTCTCAATACCGACAATGGCTTCCAATAATAGAGAGCATGCATTCCTCCTTCACACAGAATGCACGATAGTAGATACCACTCTGCCATTGGACGTACTAGTAAAACGAAGTCATACCACATTTGCCAAATATGAGAGAGTTGACCCTGCCTAAGACATAGGGAGATGAGTTAGAAGTATTACCATTACCATTGATTATACCAATGTGTTTAATATGTCCATGGGATGTTCTTAAATTTTGGATAACCTGAAACCCCCCCTTTTTTTGTTCAGTCTGTTACAATAATTTTTATCTTCACAGGTACCTTAGGACCTTTAGGAACCGCATTAAACGTTGTTCCTCGACTCAGATACACTAAGCAATCCTTAGGAGTACATCTCACTTTTTATACACCTCACCCCCTGGTCCTGAAGAAAGCCCACCCGACCATCTGGCGACTAAGGGCTGAAACGTGTTGACCTACACCGTTTTCCTAGTGTGATTGAGTCATAATAACTCCAAGTCACCTACATCAATTTTATTGCCTCTCGAAACCAGAATGAATAAATAACAGTGTCTGGAACCTAGAGACTTTTAATTTACCTTCACTATTTCACGAGCACCATTACTGGTCACTACTGTATTAACAAAAGGGTATTTCCTCCTGGTGGAGGTTGCATAACCACTAAACCCGATGATTGTGCAAACACGTGTGAGGGAAAGCGGAGAACAAAGATATACCGCTTAACGTTACCAACATTCAACACGTGAATGAGGGTTTTTTATTGGGACTTGAAAGAACCGTTTCCGCATACCCAGAGTTATGCAGGACAAGTGATCCTTCTCTTTTGATTAGATTATACTTGAATATAGGGAATTGAACGGATCACGGATTCCTTCCCCCCCCCCCCCCCCCTTGATTAGGAGTATACTTGCAGCATTGCATTTTGGCCACTTTTCTATCCATATTTCTTGATAAATTAAAAAAATGCAGCAAAATATAGCCAAGACCCTAGCCTAAAAAGAGCCTAGGGTTAAGGAAGGCCAGAACATATGCAACAAGCATCTTCAGTCCTGGTGACAGACAGTACTCATTAAAGCTACTCGGTCTTAAAAAATAAACAAAATACTATATTTTACAGAAACTGGACCCTAAAAGAAAAAGAATGCATACACTGACAGGGTGTATGCCAATTACCTTCACCTGCATCTCTATCAGGGCTTTATCTAAACATGTTCTATGATAATCGAAAATGCATGTGGCTCAAAGCAACAAAGTCTGATATCCTACTCAAAGTGCACATAGCCCTTGCATACTTTTGTATTAAAAGGTATCCTGGAAACGACCTTATTTTCAGTGCTTGCCATTTCATCCCATACATTTCTCCTGCACTATCTGTGCTACCCGTTCACTGTGCACTTAGAATGCCCGTGTACTCAACCTTTTTAGCATGGTGTATGTGTGCTTCCATTAGAAGTTCACTGTGCAAGTAGAATGCCAGTGTACCCAACCTTTTTAGCATGGTATGTGTGTGCTTCCATTAGAAGTAGCGAGCAGTAATAGCGTTTGCTCAATACTTGCTCTTTTGCCCCAAGCACCGCCCTGGCAAATGTACGACTCAAGGATTTAAAAGCAACGTTTCATTTTTAGGTCTTGGCTGTCAGACAACTTTGAGCTGCCTGGTTGTGAAATACTTTTTCTGGGCTAAACCAACAGTTCACAGAGGGCTCTTATTGGCATCTGCTTGCTTTGTATTCAATGGTTTTCCTTCCAGTTCTTTCCCTAGAGCATATCCACTTTACCATTCTTTAGATCGGCTGACTTGTATCCTTCCACTGCTCACTCTAGGTAACTATTTTTTTCTTTTCCGTTTAGCACCCTGGGGGAGTGTCTATATTATCTGGGGCCCTCCCTCGTTAGCTTCTTTCATTGCCAAATATACACACTTTGTGATGCTCTCTATCACATGTGCTACTCTTCCTACCCTTCCTCTTTGGGGTTTATTTTTATTTTGAGTCCCCATTCTGTCCATTGCCTCAGTCCTCTATTGTTTCCCTGCCACTCTCTGGTATTAAAAACAAGCATTAAGCATTAGCATAGCCAATAGGTCTCGCATTTTGGGACCTTGTAAGTGTTTAGCCATGCAACAGTTGATGTTGTTGCACCAAGGATATTCTGCTGCATAACTAAATACTTATAGGGTCCAAAAAGCGAGGCCTATTTGCTATGCCAATGCTTGTGTTTTTGTTGTTGCTGTTTTGTTTAAGTTGCCAGATCTACAATAGCTGGACATGGTTTTAGTTAACAGTTCTTTGCAGCAAATTACCTTGTTTTCATTGCTCTGAATGTTGTTTCCATTCTGGTTGTAGGAAACAGTCATTCCCGGGTGTGTGGGGGCAGCCCATGCGCCGAACTTTGCAAATGAGAAAAAGCCTGGTGCAGGCGCAATTTACAAGTGTGGAGTGAATGAGCCCCAGGCAGCATGACTCACTCACACAGGAGTTCATGCACTGCACATGCCTACTCAGCATGGTTTAAGGAAACTCGACCCACTCCCTCCCAGGCATCAAGCACATACATATTTACCAAGAAACTCTGAGAAGAGCCTGCCTGCTGCACTGACGGCTGGTGGTGTGTGTGCCTGGTGAAAGCGTGCACTGACGGCTGGTGGTGTGTGTGCCTGGTGGAAGCGTGCACTGACGGCTGGTGGTGTGTGTGCCTGGTGGAAGTGTGCACTGATGGCTGGTGGTGTGTGTGCCTGGTGAAAGCGTGCACTGATGGCTGGTGGTGTGTGTGCCTGGTGGAAGCGTGCACCAACGGCAGGTGGTGTGTGTGTGCCTGTTGAAAGCGTGCACTGATGGCTGGTGGTGTGTGCCTGGTGGAAGCGTGCACTGACGGCTGGTAGTGTGTGTGCCTGGTGGAAGCGTGCACCGACGGCTGATGGTGTGTGCGCCTGGTGGAAGCGTGCACTGGTGGCTGGTAGTGTGTGTGCCTGGTGAAAGCGTGCACTGACAACTGGTGGTGTGTGCCTGGTGGAAGTGTGCACTGATGGCTGGTGGTGTGTGTGCCTGTTGGAAGCGTGCACTGACGGCTGGTGGTGTGTGTGCCTGGTGGAAGCGTGCACTGACAGCTGGTGGTGTGTGTTTGCCTGGTGGAAGCATGCCCTGATGGCTGGTGGGGAAGCGTGCACTGACGGCTGGTGATGTGTGTGCCTGGTGGAAGCGTGCACTGACGGCTGGTGGTGTGTGTGCCTGGTGGAAGCATGCACTGACGGCTAGTGGTGTATGTGCCTGGTGGAAGTGTGCCTGGTGGAAGCGTGCACTGACGGCTGGTGGTGTGTGTGCCTGGTGGAAGCGTGCATTGACGGCTGGTGGTGCCTGTGCCTGGTGAAAGTGTGCACTGACAACTGATGGTGTGTGTGCCTGGTGGAAGCAGGAGCACTCACAGCAATAGAAGACACAAATGAAACTGATGAAGAGGGAGGGGGAGAAGGGAGGGGGGAGTGCGAGCAGAGGAGCATTCACAGGGATAGAAGACACAAATGAAACTGGTGGAGAAGGGAGGGGGGGAGTGCGAGCAGAGGTGCCTGATTACAGCAATAAAAACACAGACGGCAGCTGTGCATGTGCACGCGCTGCGCTCGTGAACACAAGCTGGAGGCCAGCAAAAGCCTCTGGTGGCTCTTTTAAAGGCCACTTACTAAATGTCTAGAAGAGACAGCATGCGCTGTCTCAGGCGAGACCTAAAAAATGCAAACCCCAAAAATGATGTAAAGTTATATTTTTCAGAGGGCCCGGTAGCTGTAATATGCGGCAGGATGCTCAGCTACAGAAAAAGCACTTTTGCTAACATAACATTTCTCTCTTTTTTTATAAAACATTTACTAATACAAGTAGATCAGAACAACGGAGGAGTGGGGCGGTGGAAAGCAATGGACAGAATGAAAACTTCTATTTGTCAGAGCAGTGTTTGGAGTGCTAAAGAGCAAGTCATGGATAAATGCCCCTACCGCTGGCTGCTTCTAACTGAAGCACACAAACACCATCTTGAAAAGTTTGTGTACACGTTCTTTTTACTTACCCTTCTTTAAATAACTTTTAACGGATAAGAACAAAAACACTCCTTATACTTTAAGGATGCCTAGAATGCATGCAGCAACCCCTATATTATGGATCAAACATATTTTGAAAGGACAAACACCTCTTTTTCGTTTCTCAAAGTGTCAACATATGACCAAAAATATCATTTTATTAACTTGAATCCTGAACACTGCTGCTACCGTCTATCAATTAATAGTATAAGGTTGTAATCCTGAGTCAAGAAAAGACAAAGATATCCTTGAATAGCATTATTGTTTCTTTTTTAGTATCATCCGTAATACATACATGAGAATACAAAAAATACATTATATAGAAATAGGAAAAAAACCTTATACAAACGAAAAACATAGAAGACGTATATACATGCACATTATAAAGACATTACATACACATTCATTGTTCATATCTATGCTCTATAACGCTGCTTTAAGAGCATAGTGTGACAAAGGTGTCCTATAGTGTAAGACTACATAGATTATAGCCAGCACCCTCCTCTACGCACTCAAGGCCGGCCGAAACCACACCTGCTTCCAAGCCGCCCCGAAACGGACACACGGACACACGGACCTTTCTCCTGCCACACCTGCAGCTTCACCTGCGACAGAACCATTAAACCTCCAAGGACTGGACCCAACCACCTCCGCTGCATACTCCTCAACACCTGCTCCACACGCAAACACGCCGTCGAGCTCTGGGATATGCTCGACACATCCGCCCCAGACGTGGCCTTCCGGACCGAGACCTCGCGCCTGACATCGCCATAGCCATCCCGGACGGCTACAGGATCACCCGCAGGGATCGCGCCAACGGAATCGGAGGAGGAATAGCCATCGTCCACAAGTCCACCCTCAAGGTCTCCACCCACGCAGACGACACGCTCAACACCGCAGAACACCTGCACTTCCGGATCCACACCGACTCCAACACCACCCTCAGAGGAACACTCATCTACAGACCACCGGACCCCGAGCTCAATTCAGCGACTCCATCGCCGACCTCGCCAGCACCCACGCACTCGCCTCCACGGACTACATCCTCCTCGGGGACCTGAATTTCCACCTTGAGAACAACAACGACGCAAACTCCGCCACCCTGACCGATAACCTCGCCAACCTCGGCCTCAGACAACTCGTCACCGCACCCACCCACGCCGCTGGCCACACACTGGACCCCATCTTCTCCAGAGGCACCCATGTCGCCTTCAACCACACCACCGAACTCCACTGGACCGACCACTGCTGCATCCATTTCACCTTCAACAAACCAACCACGCACCACCGCGCCCAACAGCTACCTCGCCACTGCTGGAGCAAAGTCACCGAAGACCAGCTGATCACCAACCTCTCCCAGAACCCACCCACCGATCCCACCAACCCAGACGCCGCAGTCCGCAACCTCAGACAGTTGATCGTCGACTGTGCCAACACCCTCGCCCAACTCAAGAAACCCTCCAACAACCACGCCAGCAGGAGAGCCACCTGGTTCACAGATGAGCTGCAGACCTCCAAACGAACCTACCGGAAACTGGAGAAGATATGGCTCCACGAACGCACTCCGGACTACCACGCAGCCCACAAGGACGCTAGTCGCAGACATCACCACCTCATCAGAATAGCCAAGAGATCCTCCTTCAAAGACCGCCTGGATAACAACGCACACAACAGCAAAGAGCTCTTCAGCATTGTAAAGGAACTCTCCAACCCCAGCACCAACACCAACGACATACCGCCCTCACAAGAACTGTGCAACTCACTAGCCATCTTCTTCCACCGCAAGATCACTGACATCCATGACAGCTTCAACACCATGACCGCCCTGACTACGCCAGACCCCACCTCCCCTGTTAATAACACCAGCGCCAACCGCCTGACCTCCTGGTCCAACATCAACGACGACGAGACACGCAAGGTCATGAACTCCATCCACTCAGGATCTCCGTCAGACCCATGCCCACACCACCAATTCACCAAGGCAGACGCTGCCATCGCACCTCAACTACGGAATGTCATCAACATCTCCTTCGAAACAGCGACATTCCCGGAAAGCTGGAAACACGCCGAAATCAACGCCCTCCTCAAGAAGCCCAAGGCGGACCCCAAGGACCTCAAAAACTTTCGGCCCATCTCTCTGCTCCCGTTCCCGGTGAAGGTCATCGAGAAAATCGTCAACATGCAACTGGCCCGCCACCTGGAAGACAACAACATCTTGGACCCGTCCCAGTCCGGGTTCAGACGAAACCACAGCACCGAGACAGCCCCCATCGCCGCCACAGACGACATCAGGCGCCAACTAGAGAACGGCGAAACATCAGCCCTCATCCTCCCGGACCTGTCAGCCGTCTTCGACACGGTCTGCCATCGCACTCTAAAGACATGCCTCCTAGAAGCCGGAATCCAAGAGAAGGCCCTTGACTGGACCACATCCTTCCTCTCCGGCAGAACCCAGAGCGTCTCCCTCCCGCTTTTCCGATCCGAGGCCACCGACATCATCTGTGGCGTCCCCCAGGGCTCATCCCTCAGCCCGACGCTGTTCAACGTCTACATGGCCCCCCTCACACAAGTGGCCCGCCAACACGACCTCAACATCATCTCCTACGCCAACAACACCCAGCTCATCCTCTCCCTCACCAAGGACCCGCACACCGCCAAAACCAACCTCCATGAGGGAATGAAGGCCGTCGCCGAATGGATGAAGAACAGCCGTCTGAAGCTGAACTTGGACAAGACGGAGGTACTCATCCTCGGACCCACCCCCTCAGCCTGGGACGACTCCTGGTGGCTGACCACACTGGGAACAGCAGCGACACCCACCAACCATGCACGCAACCTAGGATTCATCCTCGACTCCTCCCTCTCCATGTCTAAACAGGTCAACGCCGTCTCCTCCTCCTGCTACAATACCCTCCGCATGCTCCGCAGGATCTACAAGTGGATCCTGACCGAAACAAGAAGAATGGTGACACAGGCCCTCGTCAGCAGCAGACTGGACTATGGCAACGCACTCTACGCAGGAATCCCAGCCAAACACCTACGACGACTACAACGCATCCAAAACGCCTCCGCCCGACTGATCATCAACGTCCCCCGCCGCAGCCACATCACCCCCCACCTGAGAGACCTACACTGGCTCCCCGTCGACAAGAGGATCACCTTCAAACTCCTCACCCACGCACACAAAGCACTCCACCACGCCAGACCAGCCTACCTGAACAGCAGACTCAGCTTCTACACCCCCACCCGCCAGCTCTGCTCCGCCAGCCTCGCCCTCGCCGCTGTCCCCCGCATCCAACGAACAACCTCCGGCGGCAGATCCTTCTCCTACCTCGCCGCCAAGACCTGGAACACCCTCCCTATCCACCTACGGCAGACCCAAGACCTACTCGCCTTCAGAAGACTCCTAAAGACCTGGCTCTTCGAGCAGTAGCGGTGCCCCCTCCCCTCAGCGCCTTGAGACCCTCACGGGTAAGTAGAGCTCTTTACAAGTACTCTGATTGATTGATTGATTATATGTCTGTTGATTGGGGGGTGCATGTTTTAACCCTTAATGTTGCAGTCCAGCATGCATGTAAGGATGCTATATTTTGTATAGCTTCTTTAAACAAAGGTGTACAGCCACTGAAACCATCTAGGGCAGTGGCTCTTAACCTTTTGACTCACTGGAATCCGGAGACCCCTGCTGAATGATTATTAGAACCTTGAGATCCTCGCCGAGTCATTACTAGAAGCCGACGATCCGGGCTTAAGCAATTTCCGTGATTTTAACCTCAAACCAATACACAATCGATTACATATTTTAATTCATTCACAAACAATTAGAAAAACAAATCACAATTTTAATTTTTATGGAACTTTGGAGCTTTTCTAAATTCAATTAAGGCAAATCATGGCCCATACCATATACTGTCTGATACACTTGCACTATTCCACGAATCAATCTAAGGAATCCAACTTATTTGAACCTCCAATTTCAAACTTCTTCACATTTACAGAACGTTTTTAAATGTTCCCTTTTACATTTGGCTTCATTTAATTACAGTTTATTAATCTGTTAATAAAAGGTAATTTCATAAGTATTGATGGACCCCCTGAGTAGGCTTTCACAACCCCCAGGGGTCCTCGGACCACAGGTTAAGAACCACTGATCTAGGGGAAAAACAAGCAATGGCAAAGCAAATAGGTTTCATGGGCAAGAGCTATTGGCTTTGCCAAAGCTTGTTTAAATGGTGGGAAACGGGATGATATCACCTGCGCTCGCCTGGCAGGAGTTGGAGCTCTTGCCTCCCCATCACCATAATGCACCCTGTGGAAACTGCTTATACAATTAAAAACAAGCACAGAATGTGCGTAGAGAAACAACAGCTGTGAGTCAGGTTTAAAATTAGCTTCTGGTGATAGTTCATTCATTTTTCATGGCTTTAATGTTGAATGGAGACACCCACTGAATACCTCTGCATGTGTTAGTAACCACTTTACTGTTCCAACAAAGCAGAAGGGGGAAAACAAGCAGATATTGTTTTCAGTTTTGAGAAAAACAATCCGGCTGCATCAAACCGAAAATACTAAATTTGATACAAATCCAGTGATCTGTGCCAACGAACATGCAAGTGAAAAATATACTCTTACAACATAACCAATGGAACTGTATGCATTTCGTGCATGCCTAGTAGGCAGGAAAACTGGCCATGACAACTGTTTACGCAACTAAGTCAAGCACATATGTGTAAAATGTACCAGCAGAGGACAGATCACAGATTACTGACTCATACTGTGTGAATATTTAAGGGGCGTCTGTAGAACTCACAACTTTGGAAAATCCAACAGATGAGCAGATTACCGACAGTCGTATATTTAGTTGAGAGATGGGAGCATGTATTGTTCCGGGTGATGGTCACAGGGGCACCATCTGGGAACAGTGACAAAGCCCTTGCTTTGTGGCTGTTCACAAAAGTCCTCAAAGACGTTTTCCTCCCGAATTCCATGCCCATCTTTAGTTGTGAAAAAGATGCAATGGCAACCCAATTATGACCAGAAATTGTACCAAGAGCACCAATCTATTTTTAGGAGACGTGGGGAGAATGTCCTCCCTCTGAAAAAGTTCTAAAAATATATCTATACATGGATTTCTTCACATTGAATAAAAGAACAGCTTACGAGGCCAATATTCCTGTGACGGCAGTGGCCGCTTCATGCAAGATTGCCTTACTGCCTCCTACCAGGTAGCCACTAGTAATGTTAACACATTTCGTCAGTTTAGGATGCCTCTGGATGCCTGCGGATGGGTAAAAATATAACAACTATGGCTGTAGTGCCCTGGTCCCAAGGTAAAAATATCAGTAATAAATCTCCTCAATGCTGCATGATTTATAACTCAAACATCAGCTTTAAATATATACATTTACAAAGTCAACCATTTTCCTCAAACATCACCTATGAGTTCTGAAAATACACACATTTTCATCTTGAATATTAACTTTTCAATTTTTGTATACGTATATTAATTCAACAAAGCGAACGCTTCCAATTCAATAGGCTGGGATGCACATAGTAGAGATACTTACAGGCAGCTGGAGAGCTACCTGTAGCTCGTAAGCTACTCTGGAAAAATCCTACTCCAGATATTTAGTTTAATGTGCTCCTTTTCCCCCTCCCAACAGAAATAAAATACAGCTCACAACATTAGAGAGTAACAGAAAGAGGGACAATTGAGGTAAGCAAAGAATTAATTTTCATTTCTCAACCTGAAAAGATTGGTTATAAAATATTTTTTAAAGGGAGATCAGAAATGAAGCATTCAAAGAAAGTATACATAAATGTGCAAATTACATCTTCGAGAATTAGACTACCTGATCAAATGAGGGGCGGATATGAAGTATCCAAAAATAACAAGACTACCAGTGGTGATTGCCTGTTTTTCCCTTATAAAACTGTAACAAGGGGGGAAAGTGCAATTTTGTTACACGCATTCGCTTCCTTTGCAAAAACAAAAAATAACTGAAGAGCTGTGGGCTAACAGAATAGTACCTTGGGTTTACTGCTTGCTTTGCAGAGACAGCAAATCACACCTTCCTTCTCAAACGTGCAGATCAGGAGGACCCTTCCAAATAAGTTAAGGCAAAGCGATCCAAATAGATCTGCATGGAGATGTCACGTCACACGACCAATTACTCCCTTCACAATACAGGATAGCCTCACTCACCACTTTACAGCCTTCAAAAGCCAAGGCCTATCCTTATATAATATATATATGCCGAGGTATTGGTATTCTGGCTAGATGGGGCTCCTGTGGCCAGTTACACCTTCACAAGCCAATGTACTGCCTCACTTACCCCGGCACTTCGCCATATCGCACTTGTAACCTCATGTTCCCTGTTAGTGTCACCAGGCACCTTAGTACTGGCTTATATGTCCAGGTACACCTTTGTACCCTCAGCTTAGGCCTCATATGAAAAGGCCTGGAGACGATATAGAAACGCAAGGGAGATGCATGGATGGAATGCTATAAGAAAGTATCAGCCACTAAAAATCACACACGGCTATTTTCCCATCCTTAATTTTTTTGCCCACTATGCCACTCCAGAGAGCGGCCCACCATTGAGAAATCGGCTTGTTTCTTCTCCAAAAGCCACAGTGCAAGTGCAACCCAACCTGCCAGGCCCCCTCTAGATGGAAACAGAGGGCAGGCCACACCAGTGGAACAGCGAGCACGGAGCCATGAAGGACTCTACCTGCTGCACTTAGCCTCACACACAAAATGTGCCTTCGTGTAGCCGACAATTAAAACACTGGCTTGAGGCCTGAGAGCATCAGAACAGCGGACTCAATCAAGAAAGAGAAAGCCATCAGAGCATTGCCCGGGGCTGGAAACCACTAGAACAGAGCTTCCAAACGTCTCAGCCCCTGACAGTCACTTAGGCTGCTTTCCCGGGCAGGCAAAAAGTTACCTGCTCTGCTGCTGACACCAACTGTTAAATGCATCTTCCTTTGACACCGTGTAACCAGCATTGCACAGGTGCAGTCATATGCCTGGCCTAGCCACACAACATCATGGGTCTAGCTACACCATCTAACTCTATAACTGGGTTACTTATGCCTGTAAAGTACTTCAGACATTAAACACCTGCTGCTGTAATCCGGGTACAACCCTGCAATCACAGTCTTTCATATGTCTGATGATGCCATGCTGGGCAAATAGAACATGTGTCTGAATAACTACAGCACTGTTAACCTGCAGTGCCAGTTTCTATATAAAACTCACATTATTACTATTATTAGACAGCCAAGTGCAGCATCATCAGGTAGGTGTGGCCATCGTACGGCATTGCAGTCGGTCGTACGGGAAAGTACAGCCTGATAGGCATAGCAACAGCTTCTTATGCATCGATACATGCAGCACCACCTGTGTGCCTTGCACTTCACATAGGATGCAACAGTATGGGTGCTCAAGAGTAGAGCCCTAAAATTAAGGCTGCTCCTACTTCATTTTTTTTATTTTTATGTATTGGTCTTGGCTGGCAGCAAACGTTCACTTAAATGCTATTGCTCAAGCACAGGCAAAGCCAGTTGGTTCGATGTTTGCACGGTATGATACTCCATTTGCCAAACCTTTTATTTATATACTGGGAGGTGAGCTCCGAAAAAAAAGCACCTGATAAAGGAATGCTACAGGAAAAAATGCTTTTGTTTTCTGTAGCAGCCCTTTTTCAGATGTTTGTGTCAGCACCTGCTTCTCGGTGCTACCAGGCTACTTGCAGACTTAAAAATATTTCAACATGCATTTCATCGGTATTGGAAGATCACACCGAAACAGCCAATAGAAAAATGTTATACCAAAGTACTCTTGTAGGCTGACCTAAGATGTGATTGACAATGTCACGAGCCACTGACTGAAGATTCCCAGGCAAATTAAGCAAATGGATAAATGAAGCTGACTCAAACCTCCCTCCCCCTCCCCCCCCAAAAAGTATGTATAGAAAAGCACCATATGTGCCTCTTAGAGGTTACAACGTGTAATGTGTATCCACCTATGTGGAAACAAAGTCTATTCTGCCCGTGCCCTCTTCTTCCCTGTGAACAATATGTGAGAAGAATGCTTTATAAGCCAGAACTAGTCATGGTTTCAGAGGGTTTATTTAGTCTGAGACACATGGAAGGGACCCTTCTTTCTGTTGCAGCTGTCAAAATCAGTAAATACAACACATCTCTCTGAAACCCTCTGGCGTATCCCCCCCTCCCCCCTTGTGCGCCCCCCCCCCCCACACACACACATTGAATGGCGTAAGCACAAACAAAATGCAGTGTTCAATGCCAACATGTTTTATCAGTGAAAATAACGACTAAGCTCTAAACATTGTCATAAAGTACTGAATGTCACAAAATCATCTTTCTTGGGTTAAGTAGCTTAGGATAAGTAACTTGCCTTCACTCTGAAATCTTCCACTGAAGAACTATATGTGAGTTCCAAACTCTGAAGAGCCAATGGAGCCCCAAACTCGGAAGAAAAGGAGAGTCCCTTACCCCCCCCCCCCCCTCCAACTCTGCAGAACCAAATGAGAGCCCCAAGCTCTGCAGAAGCAGGCCGGGAGGCAGAAGCCCGAGGCACTAAAACACTTTGGAATTAGCCACGAGGATAAAGGAACAGTTCCTTACTCAAGAAGTAAACCCCTGGGCGATGAGAGGTATTTATCATACATAGTTACAGCTTTTATTTTATTTATTTATTTATGCATTTTTAGTGGAGTGGAGAAGTGTGGCTCATTGGTTAGAGGCGGCAGACCCGTAAGCAGAGAACGGCCCGGGACCAGGGTTCGATTCCCGACGCGGCAGGGTCGTGGACCAGGGTCAGCGGACTCGATAATTCTCGCCTCGGTGCCTACTCTAGTCAGAAACCACACTCGGCAACTCTGGGCATCAGCTTGCCTCATCTTCACAACGGCCCCCCAGACCGCCGGGGATGCTTGGTCACACCTTAGAGATACCCATCAGGGACCATCTCTCAGGGTGAGCCAGGACGGGTTCCCCAGCGGTCGAAGCGTGGAGATACTCCTCCGGGAGTCGATTCCTAGCGCTATATAAACCCGCAATTAATTAATTAATTAATTATATAGCGCGGACTTTACCCGAAGGTGTCAGAGCGCTTCACAAAAGGAACAGAAATGGAACATAATGAGAAACATTACAAAAGCATACGTTACGTTACATAAAGTAATAGTGACATTTGTGATCAAACAATATACATGAGGTATTAAAAATTGTGAGCAACCAAAAATACATGAGGTAGTAAAGGTAATAGTGACAATTGTGAGCAAACAGAATACATGAGGTAGTGAACAAAATGCGCCTAATACCCATGTGATGCCCCCATATTTGAGGCGCTTTAAACCAATAGAAACAAGGCAACAGATCGCGCCCGCTCGGACGGGCAATCGTTGCTAATTCGGCATATTTCAGTAAAGACTTTTCAAGGTTTAGGGAAAAAAAAAACTCTGTAATTACTTTGACATCTCAACTCTTCTGTCGCCAGTGTGTTTAAAAAAACATAAATGTATTGATTACATCCCAAAGCCCAAGTGTGTCAAAAGAGAGTAAGAGGGAGGTGTGAATCGGTTTAGAGGGGTCACTGAAAACGGGGGACAATGAGTCAGTAGCTCCGCTTAGTTTGAACTCGCCACTGTTCCGATACCGTTAGAATTTAGAAACGTGGCCGACTGGAAAGTGCATACAGGTGAGCTCCGCGGGCCGGACAGCACATGCTGAGGGTCGCTGCAGTGAGAGGTCAGGCTTATGGTGAGGGTCACTGTAGTGAGAGGTCAGTCTATGGTGAGGGTCGCTGCAGTGAGAGGTCAGTCTATGGTGAGGGTCACTGCAGTGAGAGCTAATTCTATGGTGAGGGTCACTGCAGTGAGAGGTCAGTCTACGGTGAGGGTCACTGCAGTAAGAGGTCAGGCTTATGGTGAGGGTCGCTGCAGTGAGAGGTCAGTCTATGGTGAGGGTCACTGCAGTGAGAGGTCAGTCTATGGTGAGGGTCACTGCAGTGAGAGGTCAGTCTACGGTGAGGGTCACTGCAGTGAGAGGTCAGGCTTATGCTGAGGGTCGTGGCAGGGAGAGGTCACTCAGCGGTGAGAGACAACAGGGAGAGGTCAGTGTATGGCGAGGGACACAGGTTAGACTTGGACCAATGCAGCGGCTGAGACGAATCCCAATGAGCCACAGCTGCGACAGTGACCACTTGTGAGGGACCACAGCAGCGACAGTCACCACTCGTGAGGGACCACAGCAGCGACAGTGACCACTCGTGAGGGACCACAGCAGCGACAGTCACCACTCGTGAGGGGCCACAGCTGTGACAGCGAAGTATCAGGGACGAGAGCGACTACAGTGAAGACTAGCAAGGGGCCACAGCTGTCACAGTGAGGAGTGATGGCCCGCAGATGCGGTGGTAACAGGTGGTGGCCAATAGGACACTGTATGGATAGGTCAAACAAGCATGATCACGAACCACAGGGACGTGTCCAAAGGGTATGGTCGGTTGTGGGGGACCCAGTAGGGACAGGTGGTGGAGGCTGGGGACAGGCCACAGTTACCGGTCAGTGGCAGATACGCAGGGGTCACTGCAGCGATATGTTCAACGGGGGACCGGGTAATGGCTGTTATAGGGCCGTGGAGAATGATCAGGGAGTGACAGCGGGGGATGACTGTCACGGGTCCCTAAAGTCAGTGCAGGTTCAGTGGAGAGTGATGGGGTCGGGGCACTCACTGCTCGTGCAGGTGACATTAACAGAAGGTCCATGCCGGATGGGTGGTGGTGGGGTTACAACAAGAACGAGACATGAGGGCAAAAGTCCCTAAAGTGTCGGTGCACGATGAGCAGGGGGTCCCAGCAGAGACAGCTCCGCGGAGGACGGCCGGGGGCTTCATGGCACTGACTGATCATCAGGTGTGGCGGCAGGGACATGTAGCGGGTCAAGGGGTCACGGCCGATGGGACAGGCGGTCCCTGTAATGTCGGCAGTCAGAGCTAGGTTCAGAGGCGGGCGCTGAGCTTACTTGTTCTAGGAAGTTGTCTGTCGGACCCCAGGGGACAGACGGGGTGGATCCAGGCAGACGCCACCCCAGGGCGGCACTGGGGGCAGGGGATCCCGAATTACAGTCCGAGGTGGGGTAGACGAGGGTGTCCCCGTCTCACACACAGACCTCAGCAGCCGCTTCCCGTCCGAGAGGAGGAGGAGCCTGAGGCCGTCAGAAGTCCCCGCCCACAGTGCCTCGGCAAGCATGCCGGCCTCTCACTCCGCCCTGCCTCTGCCCCTTTCCACCCGCCTCCTCCCAGCACCCATAGAAGTATGCGGCCAGACCACCTATCCAGCTGAACAGGTATCCCGCAAACCTAACAAAGAAACTGACAGCCAGAAATGAGAAGCCAAACAGGAATTCAACAGCTCATAAAGAGTGGAGCCTCCTGAAATCAAGTACCACACGATTGATTGTCTTATCTTATAGGTATTTCTATCGCGATTTATACAGCGAGGTGCCGAAGCGCATCATGCGTTTCAAAAAATGCAGCAATCCGAAAAACGTAACATTATTACGAGACTGGGTGTGGGGGTTCCATGCAGTAGTCGTGTGTTTCCAAAAAGAGGGCACAGAACACACTTTAAAGGCGGCACTTTCGATTTAGTCAGACTCTCTCTAATGCCAATGCTGAGGTCTGACATTAGTCATGAATTAGAAGGATATAACAAGTTACAGAGGAGTTCAGTGACCATGTAGAGAGGAAAGAGGATGAAGGCCCAGCTCTTTTGTAAGGTCACAGAACTCCAAGGTGACTTGCAATATCCTTTAAATATACTACAGGGGATGGGGCGGTAGGTACTTTATTTGTTAGCATATCTGGCTATACCGTGACTCTTCCCACCTCTTAAATTCTTGGTGTGTTGCGCTTTCATATGAAAAAGATAGGATATTTGCAGACGCAAAGAATAAAAGTAGAATCTCTGGCTCAAAAAAGAATGCACCAACAAGTGGATAGATAATTATTGCAAAAATATTTTAGGATTAGTTGGTTCAAAACAGACGAAAAAAGTTGCAGGTCAGAAAAATGTTGTAAGTTGCAAATTCTATCTTTACTATAAATACATAAAATAAACATGTTGCCATAAATATCTCCTCTCTTCTGATCACTGTTCATCTAGGAAAAGTACAGCAGGAGAAGGAAAACCTAAATTTTATTTTTATTGTTTAAACTGCAGCTTTAATTCTGATCCATGTCCTGCCTTTACCCTTGGCTGCTGGCTCTGGCAGCAGGCATTATGATGTCTAAACTAAACTGTAATAAGTTATTTCCCAGCACTGGCGCTCAATGTGATGCCTAGCGCCAAAGCAGGCACCCTTGCACCATGGTGCAAGGGTGCCTGCATTGTAAGCAGGATTGTTTTAGTCAAGGAAGGGGCACCTTCCTGCACAGAACAATCCTGTGAGTCATTTTTGTCTTTCTATGAGTGCTGCAAAATGCAGCAAACATAGAAAGGGGAAGTAAATAGGAGAACTAAAGATATTTCCTCTCGTTACGCCTCACCTAGGGAGGTATAGCATTTTGACTCATTCCCAGGTTTACCACTGATGGTAAATCTGGGAATGCACCAAAATCCATGGGTGGGTACGAGGGACCACCCACGCTCCACCCATGGACCGCATTCCTGGGGCAGAGTAATGCAACGCAGCGATTTGTGCTGGGTTGCAATACTCTAGATTTATCAAGACACGCAATCTAATTTAAGACTTGCGTCGTTCTTGCATCCCATTGCATGGTGAAAAGGCGACACAAATCTTTGATAAATTTGGCCCAAACTTTAATACACGGATTGCACGCTCACATGTATAATATGTATAACATGTATAACATACATATAAAGGCTGTCAGCCCGTCCTTTTAATCTATTGGTCCATTTTTCTGTCAATCAAATTTTACTTTTCGGTCAACCCATTTTAGCCCTTTTAGCCATTGGGTAACTTCACGGTGAGTGATGGAATTCTGCTCTTTCACAAGTAACACATCCATGTACAAGAGTAGTTCGCTTTATTCTAGAGACTACAACAGTGTGTGCTTTTTTAATACAAAAAATATTTTTGTTTTTAGCTACTTTTATTTTTATTTCAGGTGATGAGGTATCACAGCTCCCCCCACAATAACATGTTCTAATAACCATGACAAAACAAGCATTGACAAAGCCAAAAGGCGGACTGCCAACACTAGACATAGTGGTTTTGTCAATACTTGTTTATACTTTAGAAACATGAACAACCACAACTGGTAAGTTCTTGTAAATTGTGGCCCAATTACATACTGGTAAACATCTCCACTATTGTGTTCATCATTATCAGGTCCACTAAAGCCCAAAACCAGCACAGGCAAAATTGCCCAAACCAGCCCTACTCTGCAGTGTTTGTGAGGCATGACTGGGTCATGGTAGCCCATTCTGCTCTGAAACAGACCTCTAATATGCAGACTACCTGAAATATGCCAGCATGGCACAATAGCCAGTCCAGCCCTGGTCACCCTCTTTCCATCCCGTTAGTTACTTTATGGGTTTTAAGCAAGAGGATCCGGAAGTTACTCAAGGAGGTAAAGGGCGATTATTTACTGTTATATTTTATTTCTGTAGACGTCAACTTCTTTCTATTCCTTATAAGCCACAAAAAGTAAGCAGACGTCATGTCTCTGAAATGAGTACCAGCAAGCATTACTTATCTCATGAAGTGTTTGCCTCATTGTTATATTTGGGGGTCTCTAGTTGGCACAGGCAGGTATTTGTGACAAATAGGGACCCTCTCCTCTAGTCAGGATAAGGGGTTTACACTCCTAAAATAACCCTTGCTCACCCTCTAGGTAGCTTGGCACGAGCGGAAGGGCTTTACTTCAGAGGCGTTTTAAGTTAAGCAGTTGTGACCACATACAGTAACCCAGTGACAACACTACAAATGGACACCACACAGGTTTTATATAAACAACAAAAATACACACTATGACTACTGGTAGATTTAAGCTTAGTTCAGTTCAGTTCTTAGATGCGACACTCTGCATCAATGTACCTTAAGGTGCGTTGCGCTTCCACGACAAGCAATGTCGCAGCGATGGGAAATGCGGCAAAGTTCGGATACAAAGAAATAAAGACGTGAAGATCTTCCAGATGCGGCACGCTTCTCGGGGATGCAAGAAGCTCTCGGTTCGATGCGTGGACTGCAGTGGCGACACACTTATGACGTTACGAAAACAGCACCAGCGACAACGCTCTTCTCCCAGGATGCGTGAAACTTCCGCTCGATGCGACAACAACAGCGGCGACATCCAAGATGCGACGGCAGCAGCTCCGACGGCGGCGCACTTCTCGGGGATGCGAGGTGCTCTTGGTCGATGCGGTGCAATGCGACAGTTCCAGCGGCAACACCCTCCTTCAGAGTTGCGACGGCAAGCACATCGACAGCGACACGCTCCGACCTCGTTGCGAGATTCTTCTCTTGATGTGGTGCAGTGTGACAACTACAGTGGCGACACCCTCTTTCGGAGTTGCGACGGCAGCAACAGCGACGGTGACACTCTTCCTCTTTGTTGCGGCACGCTTCTCTCTGATGAGGTGCAGTGCGTCAGTTCCAGTGGCAACACCCTCCTTCGGAGTTGCGACGGCAGGCACAGCGACGGCGTCGCGCTTCTTCTCGTTGCTTCTTCTCGTTGAGTCGCGCTTCCTGCTCCTTGCGACACGCAGTCCCTCAGAAGGCCCAAAAGAGCAGCAGGCACTTCCAAAGAACTCTGGGGAGCTGGGGGGGGAAGTCTGTTGTCCCTGAGACTTCAGCAGGAGGCAAGCTCTTTTCCAAGCCCTTGGAGATCCTTCACAAGTTGAAAGCAAAGTACACAAAGTTCCTTTCTTTTTCCTTTGGCAGTAAGGGAACCACTACAGGCCAATCCCCCAAGCAGCACTTCAGCTTGGGAATAGTCTCTCCTCAGTTTCTTCAGGTTCCTCTCCTCAGTAAAGGTTTCTTCTTGTAGTCCAAAGTGATCTAATTTCATGTGATCAGGGTCCCAATATATATACCCCAAAATCCTCTGTTCTCTGAGGGGAGAGGGGCCTTTGCCCAGTCCAAACCAGTTCGGAAGCACTCTGCTTACCAGACTTCTCCTTTCCTTTCACAATGCAGGGCATGCACATCAGACGCCCCACAGGAGGTGGAGCCAGCATTGTGGAAGGCAAACACAGTCCTGGAGCACTTTGTTTTCAGGACTCCTTATCTTCTTTCAGTGTGCAGGGCAGAGATATCAGTCGCTCCCCAGGGGGTGGAGCCAGCATTGTGGAAGGCAGGCACAGCCCTATTCAAGGTTCACGTGCAACTCCTCCCTCCCATCTAGATGCAGATTTCTCTATTCACCACCTGGTGACTCAGCCTGTCTCTTGGAATTCCCCAGCCCTGTCACTCACAAAACCAGAAATAGGAATACACAACCTAGCAGAGGCAGGTTTGAATTGTTAGACAAGCAAATACCTACTTTCTAAAAGTGGTATTTGCAAACACAGAATATTAAAATAAACTTTACTAAAATATGTATTTTATTATTCTGAGTTCAGGCATACTAAACTCGAATTTCTACCATGTTCTCTGAGACAGTTAGGATTATAAAAAGTAATAACTATAACAGCCCATTCGGGCCTATGGAGAACAGGTAGCCTTGCAATAGTGAAAAACGAAAATGGCTGTAATTCACAATTAGGACATGCGCCACACACCAGGGCTTGTCCTACCTTATACTTACAATGCACACTGCCCTTGGGCCTGCCATAGGGGTGACTGATATGAAGAAAAGGGAAGGCTTAGGGACTGGGAAGAGGGTGCACTTGCCCAGTCAGCATGACAGTACACAACTGCACGTAGGCTCTGCAATGGCAGACCGTAGACACATTTTACATGGCCTCTTTGTGGGTGCCACAACCAGTGCTGCAGGCCCACCAGCAGCATTTAGATTTACACGCCCTGGGCACACTCAGTGCGCTAGACTAGGGTCTGACAAGTAAACCAAATAGCCAAACATGGAACCACTGATTAATACATCAATTTACAATAGGGAGCACTTGCACTGTGGCACTGAATAGCAGTGGCACAGTGCCCAAAGCATCTAATACCAGCAAAAATACATGAGGCAACAGCAAAAATGGAAGGGAGACCCACGTGTGAAAACCAGGTCAGGGACAATCGATATTTGCCCGGCGGTATCGCCTCTTTAACCCACAAAGTACTAATCAATGAAGAGGCAGGCGCTGGAGACTGGAAGGCAGGAAACAAGGTTTATTCTCTCCGGAGGAGAACACATCAGTTCGGACAGCAGGTATCGTCACGAGGTGCTCTAACCGCATCTCTGAGGCCTGGCCTCTTATACACAGTTAAATGAATTTTATTGCAGGTAACACAGTCTTGTAATGCTTTGAAGTATGAAAGGATATCCTCCGAATCTCCCCTTCAGGCCCGTTCCCACACACATTTACAGTTGAAGTCCCCACCCCGGTCACAACAGGTGATGATTATCGCGCAGCTGGACATTCCGCCGATTCACGGAATGTGGGGGTTTGATCGGATCTCATAGGGTGGGGGCTTTGATCAACTCGGGGGTCCTTTGATGAGGGAAGCTTTCTACTGTACGGGGAGGGGCAATAAACAGTATCGGCAGAGCTAGGTGTCGGCCTGGGAACGAGGAAGACAAACGGGCACACAGGAAAAGGGGGTTTGTATCAAAGGGTCTGGGACCATGAAGGGAATGAAGGGAGGTGTCGCGCTGGGAACAGGATGGGGTTCTGAGGCAGAGCTGCGCTGAAGGGGGGTTTATGACCCAAAGCATGTGCGAGCGAGGGGGTTTGTCAGCGTGCGGTCTTTGTGAGGGCGAAGGGCTATGCTGGGGGCCAGTGGCATGCAAAGGGTGGTTCTGATCGAGACACCTAAAATGGCGGGTGCGCACGACAAAAAGTGTGGCATCAGGGGAAAAGGCAAGATGGCGCAGATAATGTTTACCAAACCGTACTAATTTTCCACACACGCCAATGGTGCCAGGTCTAACAATCATAAAACTTAACATACAGATTTTGGTCGACTCTAAAAGTCGACCAGCTTGTAGTCAGACGGAGGTCTCCTTTTTGTGTCTGTACAACTCAGCTGCTGGTGCAAGGCTGCCCTTCCTTCAGAGCCGTCTCTAGAAATGTTTTTTTAATTGGGAGTACACAAGAAGAAGCCATAGATAAAAACAATGGCGATACCTATTACATATTATTGTAAATTGTGATAAGTGTTTGAAATATGTGTGCGTATGTGTTGGGCAATAATACATTATTCTAAGTGTAGTACAGATAAACCCTGAGAAACTGAGTGTCTGTTGCATTACCACTTTTTCTCAGGTTTTTGATGCAACTTTGACTGAGGTGTACTGGGTCCCTGCTAACCAGGTTCCCAGTACCAGGGTTCATTCCCTAAAACCGTACTGTAATTGGCACCCCTTCATCTACCTTTGTAAGTCCCTAGTAAATGGTATCCCGGGTACATAGGGCATGAGTACTGAAGAGGGTCCTCTAGGGCTGCAGCACTGGTTGTGCCACCCCAGGGACACCTCACCAAGACTATGCACTCTGCCATTGCAGGTTGCGTGTCTTGGTGCAAAGAAATCCAAAGAGTTGACATGGCACACAGCCCTCTGTACCATGCCACCGATACACTGTATAAGGTATAGGTAAGTCACCCCTAATGCAGGCCTTTAGCTCTAAGGTCGGGTGCACTATATCCTATGTGAGGGCATATCAGCATGAGCAGATACGCCCCTACAATTTCCAGCCTATTCTAAGATGTTGTAATTGCACAGGGAAGCATAAAGATTAAATGGGCTATATAGCTGTCAACCCAAGTTTACTAGCTTCATACAACTTCACTGATTTCTAAGGTGTTTGGTACCAAACATCTTATCAATTCAATTTTCAATTCAATTAGTCTTTATTCGATAATTCCAATCATAAAAGGCACAGTACAACATAAAAGTGTCATCTAAAACAATAAATACCGCCCTAAGAGCATACAATACTCACAAGATTTAATATCAACATTATTGAAAATTCCGGACTATTGGAACTATATAATAATATATTATATTAAAAAAAAAAACATAAACCAATTAATAAAATTCAAACAGGGGAGCCTTCTTTTCGGGGGCACAATCAAGCAACATGTGGAATTCCAGAACCAGCCGAGAAATGTGGCCATAGCGATAACAATATCTGGGCTGGTATTAGATACCAGAATACGAAATGCTGTCATACATGATCTGGTACCGAAATTAGAACACAGTGGCTTAGCCACCTGAGACGGGGGCTCTTGTAAGCTGGGCCCACAAAAGGTGCATCTCCTCCCTCCCATCTAGATGCAGATCTCTCTATTCACCACTGGGCTGCCCCAGGCTGTCTCCTGGAATCCCCCAGCCCTGTCACTCACAAACCCAGACAAGGAATACACAACCTAGAAGAGGCAGGCCTTGACAGTTAAGCAAGAAAATACCTACTTTCTAAAAGTGGCATTTTCAAACACAGAATATTAAAACCAACTTTACTAAAATATGTCTTTTATTATTCTGAGTTCAGGCATATTAAGTTTGAATTTCTACCATGTTCCCCAAGTCAGTTAGGATTATAAGAATGTAATAATCTAACTGCCCATTCTAGCCTAAGGAGAACAGGTAGACTTGCAATATTGAAAAACAAAAATGGCTGTAATTCACTATTAGGACATGCTACACACACCAGAGCATCTCCTACCTTATATTTACAATGCACCCTGCCCTTGCGCCTACCATAGGGGTGTCTGATATAAAGCAAAAGGAAGGTTTAGGGACTGGCAAGTGGGTGCACTTGCCAAGTCAACATGGCAGTTCTAGACTGTTCACAGGCCTTGCAATGGCAGGCCTGAGACACACTTTACAAGCTCATTTTGTGGGTGGCACAACCAGTGGTGCAAGCCGACCAGTGGCATTTGATTTACAAGCCCTGGGCACACATGGTGCACTGTACTAGGGGTCGACAGGTAAATCAAATAACCCAATCATGGAATCACCAATTAGTACATCAATTTAACATAGGGAGCACTTGCACTGTGGCACTGAATAGCAGTGGCACAGTGACCAAAGCATATAACCAGCAAAAACATATCAAAATAGAGAAGTCAATCTTTCAAAATGGAAGGGGAGACTCACGCCAATGATGCCAGGTCTAACAAAACCCGCTCCTGAAATTCCACCATCTGGGGATAGTGCAAAAACAACCGATCAGGGCTAGGGTAATACCTTTCCCCACAGTTAGTGGTCACTAGATGGGGTAGACACCTTAAGGGTAGGTAGCCCATTGGCTACTACCTGTCATCCCTTGTAATACCCCTAAATTCAGTATTTGGGTCGCAGCACAAGACCTGAACATCAGATTTGATGGATAAAAGAAAAGGCCAGGACAAAGAAAACTCACTGCTCAAGAACTGAGGCCATACTGCCGAGGAAAAAGGTGGCAAACCGTGCCTGCTGCTCCAAGGACTTGACAATCGCTGCCTACCGTGTCGTCCTGAACCTGAAAGAACTTCAAGAACACCAGGGCACCTCCAGCGTTTATGAAATCGCTAAGAAGCTCCCTTGGAGTGAAGGTATCACTCCTCTGCACTCCGCAGGCACCAATCCAGTGAAGTGTGGTTTGTCAACATGCTGCTCCCCAATGAATTGGAAGCAGCAGCGAAGCAAGAAAGAGTACAGTAGCTCCGGAGGGTCAGATCTGTCTCTCCATCAAGTTTGACTAACTGCAAATAATACGTTGTAAGCCCTGATGGTGTCCCTAATGGACAAAACGCATCGGCTGACATTGATTATTATGGTGTGATCTGGAGTTATGAAGAGAACATTGTGAAATGAAATGCATTAATTGAATACATATAAAACTGCCTATGGACTTTTTGTGACTCGAGCTACATAAAGAGTAATTCACTTAAGAATTTTGATGAATTAATGTGCTCCTTTCGGATCTAGGTAATATTGTGTTTAAAATTGGTCCAGTGGCGGTGGGACCACTGAGAGTGGAGTGTGTCCTAAACAATTGGAAATACAGTTACCAGGATTATACACCTGTGCGCCCGATTCTTCCCTGCACTGCTGGACGTTGTGTTTGAGTCTCTGCACAGTGTACTTCCTTTGAGTACACTATATAGAGAGCCAGCTTCCTACATTTGGTGGTTTAGCGGCGGGATAGAAGACATTGCATTTGCTGGAACCACTTTGCCAATAAGTGCCCACATGAGTAATCTGAAATTGACTTCAGTTAATCAATTTTTTTGATTAGTCTATTTTTTCTAATTTTCTAAACATTAACTGCTAGGGCCTTGGTTAAGTCCCTAGAACTCACTGATTATAAATTTAATAGTCTCTACTTTAGGCAGGACAACATATATAGTGTGTAGTTATTTTTGTAACTTCATAAAAAGGTCCCAAATTTAAAATAATTCCTGAAACATTAGAAGCTCATCTCCTGGACATAAAAAGGCCAAGAAAACAGATGGACCTTGGACCTATCCCCGGTGGCAGCATAGAAATAAACAGGGAGAGTGAAGGTTCTTATGACTCAAAACCTCCCCAAAGAGATTGTCCCATAATGTTCAAAAAGTGATGACATCTACAAATAGTTCATTGCATTTGAGAGAGCCTGTGTAGCAAGAAAAGTAGCTAGAAAAAACAGGGCTTCTCTCTTGTCGGAGCTATTCTCAGGAAAATGCAGAGATAGACTCCTGGCATTGAATGAGACTGATGCTGAGTCTTATGACCCCATGAAAGGTACCCTGATTGAGGTCTTTGGACTCACCACTGAAGAATATAGAATTAAATTCAGGGAGACTTAAAAAAACAGTCAGTCCAGGGTTCAGTTTGTGGACTTTTCAATGAAACCACGAGGTGATTTGTTAAAAGGTAAACATGTGCATGATTATGATGGGCTTTATAAACTAATAATGATAGACCATCTGGTAAGTAATTGTGTGCAGGAGAAGTTGCATCAGTACCTAGTAGACCTGGGGCAAGTCTCTCCCCATGAATTGGGGAAGGAGGCTGATCATTGGGCAAGAACCAGAGTGTCCAAAACTAGGCATGTTGGTGGTGACCAAAAGAAAGAGGCCAAAAAGACCCTCACTGAAAAGACAGTGGACTACTGAAAATGATAAAAGTAAGGAGTTCTCTGGAGGCCCTCAAAACCCTGATCAGGAGGATGGGCCCGACCACTTCACAAAATAAAAGTGGGGGCCAGGGTAAGACCTGGGATCCTAAGAAGATTTTGTGCCTTAACTGCAGCAAGACAGAGCACCTAGCCAGGGAGTTCCGTTGTCCTACAAACATACCCACTAGTACTCCTGCAGGGGTTGCTAATGTATATTTTGAGGATAACTCATCAGAAGAGGAGGTCTCCCTAGCCTTTAACTGGGAAATAGGCCCAAAAGGTGAGCTGAAGATTCCAGAGGGGAGTGAACCCTTCCACCATCTACTGATGAATGGAATCCCTGCCATTGCTCTGAGCGATACCTGTGCCAGTCACACTGTTGTGCATGGTGCTGGTTCTCTCTAAACAGTGCTTAGTGAGTATATCCCAGGTGAGACAAAAAGATTAAGGGTCATCCCAAGGAGGTTACTGATAGGACTGTGGCTGTAGTGCCCCTAGAGATAGTCGGGCCCTTTAGCCTGAGAAGGCCATAGTCAGTCAGGATCTCCCCCTTGACTGTCTCCTTGAAAATGAACCCCAGAGATTTGCCTGGGCCAAACAGAGGTACTGGTCCAGTGCCAGTAGTCACCCAGCGATTCGGGGGTGAGGGGGTTGGGAAGGGCTAAACCTGCAGCTAGTATATGTAAGCCTCAAACGAAAAAGAAGAGAAAGTGTAGGAAAGGTGGGCAATAGTTAGCCACAATTCCAGTGAGCCAAGGAATTTTGACACCAATGGGTAGCAACTCCAAAGATGGCACTGGTGAAGCCCTACCCGACCTACAAAATGTCCTGACTGGTCAGGCAGCTGTTCAGATTGAGTTGGTGGCTCCTCAGATGACAGAAAAGTGAGTTGAAGAAGGGTGTTTTCAACAGGAGGTAGTAACCCCCCTCTTTAAAGCAGCTGACAGGCAACCAAAACCCCAAAAACCTCTTAGTTGGCTCCTTCACCTGTCAGTGAAGAGCTAAAGGTGTGGTTCTGGACACCGACAGCTGTCAGTGGCCTCTGCTGGGTGTCAGCCTTTTCCGACTGCACTGTCCTTGGCATGGTGGTCTGATCCCATGTCGAATAACAAGTTAGGCCCCCTGACCCTGTTGGTCATAGTGAGGTTACTCGAGCTGTGGGTAACCTCTTTGGGTAAGCTGGATGTTGCCCTGGCTAAGATATAATTCACAGAGGTGCACACCTTGTCATATAGTTACTGCTTATCTATATACTGTGTTAAGTTATCATGGGCTTATTAAATGTTTAAACGCCATTTTTTCCTTTTGCTGCTTCTGCACACAACACATAATTGTTGATTTAGCTTTCAACCTAGAAGAGCGTTGTGATTTACATGAGAATAATATGTTATTGCTCTGATATCAGCTTTGCTTAATAAACTATGTCTGTACAGAGAGTGCTGAAGCTTCAAGGATAACACGACACAGAATTGTTGTGAGGTCTGATCTCCGCACCTTCATAGACATAACCTATGAAGTTTTCACTGAGTTAGCCAGAGGGATCGTTTCCGGTTCTCCTTTGGATCCGGTGCCTCCCAAAATTTGGAAGGAATTTGAGGATGAACTATTCCCCCCTCTTCACCAAATCTGCAATCAATCTTTGGTGACTGGTACTGTCCCAACTCATTGGAAACGGGCGTTAGTTTCTCCTTTGTTAAAGAATCCCTCCTTAGACCCTGACTGTTCTAAGAACTATCGGCCCATCTCCCTGCTGCCTTTCCTTGCCAAGATAGTTGAGCGTTTGGTCACCAACGCTCTTTCCAACCATCTCGAACGCCATCTATTATTAGATGGGGACCAATTCGGTTTTCGGCCTGCCCATGGGACCGAAACAGCTCTCATCACCGCTATGGACGAGCTTCAAAGGCGTGCAGACAGAAGACAGGCAGCGTTCCTGATCTTGCTTGATATGTCTGCCGCCTTTGATGCGGTGAATCGTAAGATCCTAATGCGGCGGCTGTGGGAGGGAGGAGTGAGAGATATCGCGCTTCTTTGGTTCCACTCTTTTTTGCAGGATAGGCAGCACGCAGTTTCCATGCCACCTTTCCAGTCAGCCTTTTCCCTGGTATCACATGGAGTCCCTCAGGGCTCTGCAATCAGCCCTATTCTTTTTAATATTTACCTTAGACCTCTGATCTCTCTCATTAAAAGCTTCGGCATCAGGATTGTGAACTACGCCGACGACACGCAGATGATCCTCTCCCTGGAAGGCGAGGATTCAACTTCCTTGGAGGTTCTACACAATTGTCTGCGTGAAACGTCTAGGTGGCTGAAGGATAACTCCCTTCAGTTTAATGCAGGAAAGACGGAGGTGCTTTTCAGTGCAGGTACTAGGATTCCCCAACCATTCCCAACAAATTTTTGGCTCCCGGAAACTAGGGCTATTGTACGACCGGTGGAATCTGTTCGCAACCTTGGGGTCATGTTGGATCAGAGGCTCAGCATGGAGACGCATATTCAAAAAACGTCTGCCTGTTGCTTTGCCATCCTTCGCTCCCTAAGGAAAGTCCTGCCCCTCTTACTACTAAGTGGTCAGATGTACCATCCTTAGCAGGTTGGACTATTGTAATGCCCTCCTGCTCGGGTCCCCTGAGTTCCTGCTGGACAGGCTCCAGAGGGTCCAATCAGCTGCTGCTAAATTGGCTCTGGGGTTACCGAGAAGTTCTCATGGAGCGTCCGCACTGTCAAAACTGCATTGGCTTCCCATAAGGCAGAGGATTCATTTTAAGGCCCTCTGTATAGTTTTTAGGGCTCTCCATGGAGCTGGTCCAGCTCCTCTGCAATCTAAATTTGCCTGGTATACCCCCACCAGACAGCTTCGATCCTCTGACGCTAAACTGGTAGTTGTTCCCAGATTCAGGAAGGTCAGAGCCGGTGGCAGATCCTTCGAAGTGACTGCCGCCAGACTATGGAACACTCTCCCTATCGAGATTAGGCACATCAGTGAACTCCTCCCGTTCAGAAGGAGGATTAAAACTTGGCTTTTCCCCTGCTAGCCCGCTCTCTTTCCGGTCTCTTTTATCTCTCAGCGCCAGGATGCCTGCAATGGTGATAGTCGCGCTTTAAAAAATGTCTAAAATAATAAATAATAAGTGCAGCTTCTGCCAAATTCTGGCTTTAGGCGCGTTTTATATTGCTTTGCTTAGAGCACACATACACACTTGATGCTGTTCGCATGCAGAGAGCTGGTGGAAGCTGATGTGATCTCTTCATACTAGGATCATGAGGTATGGGCCCGCCCTGCTAAAACCCAAAGAGACCTTCTTAGATATTAATATAATATGCTAGTTAGGGAGGGTGAGAATTAGGTGTTGTTAACGCTTATTCATTACAGCATCTTAGCATGCTGTCACCTTTTGCTTTCTATGGACTAGTAACTATGCTGTCACCTTTTGCTTTCTATGGACTAGTAACTATGCTGATAACTTTGCTTCTGATAATATGTTTCCTTGTATTATCTAAGATACTGCGTTTTAGAAAACGGCATTAGTAAATAAATATTTTAAATGTGCACGTGTCCTCATTTACTCCACGTACTGGTTTGAAATGATTGTATAACAAAAGAGTGCTCATGTGTTCCACGTGACCTGAGGTATTGTAAGTTCATGTTCTGGTTTGTCTAAGCATTGGGAGTTTGTTGAGACCAATGAGACACTGTAGCTAGCTCGGTAAGGGGATTTTGGGTACTGAAATGAGTTTTGGGTCACCCTAATTTACTGAGGTTCCAAATCTCTATGCACAGTTCTGTAGGAGAACGGAATCCCTGCTACATGGCGCCCAACGTTTGGTGGCCTTATTTCATGACACTCGAGTAGTATATCATTCAAACCTTATCCCCTTCACTGTCGTTTCCGGAAAACGGTGGTGTCGGACAAAACCTACCTATTTTTGAAATAGGTCTTTTCAAGCTTGAATCTATCTGAAACGGTTTCCTTGAATTACTACCCAGTTGTGCTACAAAGTTTACTTTGTTTTTCTAAAGTTCCTGTGCAGTCATGGCCCAGCCTGTGGACATTCCGAAGCATAGTCGCATTGCGGTGCGCAATCATATGCAGACTTACCAAGTCCCATTGGAGGGCTTGGCCGTGATTTTAGTGGTGAGTGCGGATGCAGCTTTCCCTTACTAACTGTTTTATCCGTGGGTGTCGTTTCCGGCGGTGGACGCTAATTCTGGTGTGTTCCACAACTACACTGCCTCTCCTGTGCCGAATGAATATACTCCGTACAGGGCACTGGAAATACCTATTGATCATTGGCAGCATCGCGCTTGGTTTGGTGGCGCCCTACCCCATTCTTTAACCGCTCCGAGGTTAGGTCCTTTATCCATTCCAGGCGCAACTTGACCTGTTTTGGCTGAATTTACCCCTCATCCTCAACACGGCAATTGTACCCTAGCGGAGGTTCGTAGACTACATGTAGTTTCAATTGACGTGATTCGTGCATTAGTGCAATACATAGGTCGTCATCTCCCGGGTGGGCCCCCGGGGGGTCCGGCTCTTCCGGCGGGACAGGACGGTTTGAAGCTCAGTCCGGTTATGGTCAATGCTGTGTTTGGTAAGCGTCCCCAGGAAAAGGATGATTTTCCTTTCTGGCTTGCCGAGAAATTTGACCAGCTGGTAGCAGTATTTCCTAATACAACTCCTGGTGATAAACATAGAATCTTGACGATTGGTTTACCGAAGGATTTAGCACCCAAACTCGTTGACTGTGAGACCTGGGGCAAAACTTTTGCAGCTGTCTATGCGAGGTGTTATGGCACTCCATCTATGGCTGTACTGCCTACGATCATTAAACGTGTTCAAGATGATCACGGACTGGAGGCGGCGGTTGAATTGGGTATGCGCCTGTGCGGCTCCTTTGAAATAGTTTGCGATCTCATTCTTGCTAATGTCAAGGGGGATGCAGTGAACTTTCAGGTGGCTAATGCTTTGGCGGCGTTCCCCGATGCCGAAAAACCCCATCGGTTAGCGAGGATTGTTGTGGCTGCTTATAAAACAGTGGGTCGCCTAGTAGGGGTCCAAAGCCTTTTTCTGTCAAGGAGAAAAAGCAACCTCAGGGGTAGTCTTCGGAGACAGAAGTTCAGCCCAAGTCCAAGAAACAAAATTGGCCTAAGAAGCAGAAACAAGGTAAGCGACAACAGCAGACTCAAGAATCTTAAACTGCGACTCCGATGCCTGCGCAGACAGAGCGTGTTTATGACTTGCGCGATCGCGCGACGATTAAATCACCTGATCGATTTCAGGTTTCTGATCAACGCTCTCCTCGTTCCTTTCAGGACTCATCGGCCCCGAAGACCGGTGGTTGAGGAGGCGGAAGGGGTCGGGGTGGTCAGCAAGGACGTGACCAGCCCCGCCAGACAGACGGTGCAGGGAAGCAGGACGGCTCAATGCCGAAGAGACCGCAGTTTGCCAAAAAGAAAGTCGCGGCTTTGACAGCGCATCGATATGCCACAGATAGTGAGAACGTGGCTTCGGAATCTGACGTGGGCTCTGACCTTGCTGGAAAGCGCGGCGGAGATTACCATTGTGAGAGAGGCCCTGCGTCCACTACTGAAGGTGACAGCGACTGATGTTTATGTTGTGATAGAAACAGCAGATACGAGAGTTGCTCCCCCTGATAGACTTTTTGAAAGTGTCCTGTTAATCGAAGGAGACATACAACGTACTGTAAAAGGGGTATTTTGGGAAAATCTTTCGTCTACGTATGACATTTTGCTTTCTGAGGCTGACTGGCCCCCACCTTTTGTCCTCACGGCGCCGCGATGGGAGGAGGTAATCCTCCCCAGTTTCGCGAACACTGTCTCGAAAGAGCATGCGCAGTGTTTTGCAGAAGAGTGGGCTAAGGCTCTAGCGCCGGCTCTGTACCGCAACCAGTGTGGTTGGGATAAATTGTCCCCAAGCCACGAGATTCCATTACGGTCTGAGCCACAGCCTCAACCTCAATATCCCATTCGGTGAGAAGCCAAGGCTTCCGTCGCGGCTATCCTTGAACAATTGGAATATCAGGGAGTGATTGAAACGTGCGTGTCTCCAATGAATAACCCCCTTTTTACTGTGAACAAGCCGGACGGAACGTATTGTTTGGTTTTGGATTACATGCATTTAAACTCGCACTGCCGTAACTGTGCAGTACAGAATACTCACGGCTCTGCCCTAGTAGATAGTCTTGTGCGTAAGCGTTTTAAAACCACGCTTGACATTTCCAACGGTTTTTATGCCCATAGATTGGATGGTCTAAGTTCCCAGTGGACCAGCTTTACTTCCGCCGGGGTCCAAAAACACTTACGGCATCTCCCGATGGGCTATAAGAATAGTCCTGGGATATTCACTGCCCGCATTGTCTCTCTTTTGGAGAGGATCGACCCAGATGCTTGCTCGTATGTGGATGACATTTATCTCACAGACGACGAAATTTGGGAGCATCTGTGTCGAGTCAATAGCATAATTTGTAACTTTGCAGACATGCATACAAATTTAACTTTGCGAAATCGCACATTGCAGAGTACACAGTGTTGTGTCTGGGCTATGAGCTCAACAATGTAGGCAGAGGTTTGGCTCCTCACTTCCTGGAGAAATGCGCACAGTTGCGCGCTCTGACAACGCTGAAAAAATTACAGTCTTTGCTGGGTTTTTTTAATTTCGGGAGAACATACATTCCGGAATATGCCCAGCGTATCAAGCCTTTGTATGCTTTGATACAACCAACTTTTTCCAAATCATGCTGGCTGCCTGAGCACTCAGCCATCTTGCAATCCTTGCAGGCTGATCTGCTCGTTTTTAAATTCTTACTGACTCGTAATAACCACACTAACCTGGTGATAAGAATTATTCCTGGGACGGTGGGTGTCACGTACTTAACTTTTAATGAAGGAGACACAGTACCTATTGCCTACAAGTCACACTTGTACACTTCGGCTGAAATGCGGTTTTCCACTGTGGAGAAAGTTTTAACGGCTGTACAGATGGCGATTCTTAAGGAACGTGCTCTGTCACAGGGAAAACGCATATTGGTTGTTACACCCTGTCCTTATTTAGAGGCAGTTACAGGGGTGGGGGAATCATATCGCCCGACGCCCGAACCAAGTAGATTGTTATAATGGGCAAGAATATTTATTGTCTAAATAGTCCGTTGGGCAAGTAGACATTAAATAACTATAAAAATACGAGCTGAGGCACTCTGGAGCTCACAGGCTTTGAGAGGCTGGAAGCCCGTGACTGTGCTCTAGCCAGTGATTGGTTGGGGGAGTCTTGAGCCAAACGTCAGTGTTCTGCGTGAAAAGTGCGGGTTTCATACTGGTGCTGCCCACATGCTTAACACAGCTGCTGAACACACAAGGGTGGGCCAAGAGGTACGAAACACTTTTTCCGCTGCCTCTCTGCCGCCGAGTGACTTGATCCCCTGTTCAGTGCTATCCGTCCAAGGCAGGCCACTCTATTTGTCTTTGGTGCACTGTAGGGCACTTCCTGGAATCGGCAGGTTGCTGTCTCAGACCAGTGTTAGAAGTGGAGGGGATCGGAAGGGCACGGCGTGCCCCTACTTTTTTAATTTAACTAAGTCCGTTCCCCTACTTCATTATTTTTAAAATGCGTCCCAGGACGGCGGGAATGGTCCGCACTTGAAAAATATTAGAGCCCTGCTTGGTGCACATTGAGAACGGCCTCGGCAGTTGTGGAACCTCCTCCCCCTTCCCCTCTGTGTCTGTGGGAAGGGGCCTGCCCAGCAACACTGTAGGAGTCGTCCAGCAGCAAGAGCAAGTGGCTTCCAATGATGCCCCTGCTGCTGCAATGATTTACATCTCAATTAGACGATGCTACCTGCCTGCAACCCACTGTGACTAATACAATTTGTCACCTCAGGATGCATCGGCGGCCCGCCCTCACCCAGACTGATGCCGCCAAAAGAAAAGGAAGAGGACTCCAGGGTGGAATTTGTGGCAGACTGTTCCCTAACCTTGGTGCTTTAAAAAAAAAAAAAAAAAAGCTGTAAAAAACGTTTAATGTCTTCCTTATTTTATCTGATAGATTGTGTACTGCTGCTCTGTTTTTAGGGATGTGGTAATTTTAAAAATACCATTTTTAAGGATAAACTTTAAAGCAACCCGAGGTGTCCAGTTCTTAGACATCCGAGCACCAGAGCCCCTTGTGGACCCCATCCAGGGTCCGCCTGTGAAAACAAATAGGCCCAGGCACCAAGGCCTGACTGGCTTAATGGGCATCAGGATGGAGGCTGGAGGAGTGGGAGGCTGGTTTTGTTACTGAGCTGCAAAACTGTCCCCCAGTAACAAAACCAACAGGGCGGGCCAGCACACTAAGGGGGGGATTTACAAAGATTTTGAACTGTGTTTGCATCACAAAAGTGACGCAAAATCTTTTTTTCCCAATTTACTTTTTAACGCTAAACTTGTTTAGCGCTGTAAATAACGGAAAAGTTATGCGAAGCTGCGCATTGCGCTTCTTCCCATTACTTAGCACCATGGTTGCGTATTAAGGGTGGAGCATGGGTGTTCACAGGCCCCCACCCAGGGTTTCTCACGCTACACCCAATTTACTAAATGAATTAGATTGGGTTTAGCGTGAGAAAACTGCGCCTTTTTCAAGTAGGCGTACGGAAGGAGAAATGCTTTAATTTCTCCCTCCTTTTCCGACTTTGTATGTGTGCTGCACTGTGTAGCACGCATACAAAGTGGGAAAAAGGTTGCATGTGTCTGGGCATCGTATTTTGTACAGGAAGGGTATCCTTCCTGTACAAAACCTATGCTGCACTCACTCACACACCCTAGCGCTATGGCGCTAAGGTGTGTGTGTTTGGCGCAGGGCAGCTGTAATGAACGCCGGCGCAGGGGAAAGGGAATGAGTGAGCCATATCTCTGAAAATCTGGCGTTCTCTTGCTCCCTCCCTCTCGCGCAAAGCTACACTGTTATGAGAGGCGCTACATAAAACAAATTAAATACACGTGAGAGCGGCTATGGAGAGATGAGGGGCAGTGTTGGAGGGTGATAGTGAGGGAAACATTGAAGAGCCCCAACAAGATTGTCGTATCCTGGTTCACTGTAAGATTAACATTTACTGTGCACTAAATGCCAATACAATTGAATATATAATAAAATGTGTTGTAGAATGCACACTTTATGTATTTTTTTCTAAATTTTCTTGGCTAGAGAACACACTCTTCCCCTGTCCCCTTTATAGTGGCCAGGCTCGCGACACACCGTACAGGGGATGGACAAGGTGCCAGGGCTGCTTTGGGTTCCCAGTTCAGCCTTGTGTGGCACCAAATTAAAAGTGCCCCATTTAGCAAATGAGATATAAAAACAAGCAGTAGCAAAGCAAATTGGTCTTGTCTTTCGGACCTCTTTGCTAGGACTGCTTTGGGTTTCCAGTACAGCCCTGTCTGGCACCAAATTAAAAGTGCCCCATTTAGCAAATGAGATATCTAAACAAGCATTAGCAAAGCCGATGGGTCTTGCGTTGGTACCTCTTAGGTTTGTGAATTGTTTTAGCAACGCTTTTCAGCATCAATAACATACTATAGTGTCACCCTCAAAAAATAAATTTAGATGTATCCTTCACTTCCCAAATGAAAATAACATTTTTGCCTTTTACCCTCAAGAACTCAAGTTTTTTGTGGGAAGGAGAGTTAGCCAAGCCAGACACTTCAAAAGGTGTCCTTTGCAGGACACTTGAATACATAATCTCGATGTTTGAGCAGCTGGCTGGCTGACAAGAATCTGGAGAAGCCATTGTGGGTTTCTGTGAGTAAGATCAGATTTTCCTGAAGAGTCCCTTTATCTTCTGAGCCCTACTTAACCCCTTCCTTGCTGTCCACGAGAGCAAATAAGGGACACCCGAGTAGCCCTGTATTCGCGTCCTCAATGTTTTTGGCAAAAAACACTCATTGATTTCTGAACAGTGAGTGTTAAATAGTTAAGGGGAAGCCAAACAGGTTATTCAGCGGGAGCGTTTCAATGCACAAATTGTTACTAGGAGGCAACTTTACCCCTCCGTTACTCCCCCACACTTCGGGACAAGATTAGAAAATCTATCACTGGACATATGTATTACACATTTTTAGAGGACACTAAACGGGCAGTCCTCTAAGCATGATATACACTCCTTAGCGCGAGTGTGAATATGCCATACACGTGGTAATTTTTTACCACTCACTAATTCCTGCACTTATATTCACTTTTTGGCGAGGTCCTGAAGAAAGCCCGCCCATTTTTTCATAGGGCTGAAACATGTCAACCAACCGACACCATTCGCAGCTACACATAGTAACTGGAATATACTGTCCATTCTCTACTGTAATTTTAATCATACCCCAGGGCTCCAAGAATAAAAATAAATGGTAGTACACTGGAGGTATTTTTAATAGTAAACTCACACACATATTTGCACATCACACCACCTCAAAAAACAACCCGCTCCACTGTAAACCAGGTGTCGCAGCACAGCCAGGTAGCATTCGGCTGCCTGGCTGGAACCCGATGATGAAGCATGACACCAACCAGGTTGGTGTGCGATGGCTTTATTAACAAACCTATGAGGTGCCACTCTATCTCAAATGTCAGACAGTAGGCTACTGCTGGCCGTCTTCTTTTGTTTATCAAAGAGTTACGGTAACCATGTTGTTCATGCTTATATTTCGCATGCTTTACAAAATCTTGCATTCCCTATGAGTGTTTGCTTTTTCCAGGATGTTATTATTTTTTCTAGGCAGTGCATAAATTGAATTGAGTCACATCTAGGCATTTATAACAGGGCACAATTGGGTTGTAACTGAAGGCAGTGCATGTTTCCCTCAGTGGGACAGACAGGTGTTCAGGGGGGAGAGAATGTTGAACTGTGACCAGAGCTACCAAATTTGGAACTGGGGAACCAGGATCAGGCATTATGACCAGTCACCCAGACCACTATCCTGAGGGAGCACATTTCCCCACTGGACCGTAGATCATAGAAGCCCTGGTCTCTTAGCACCAGCAGGTGGACCCTATTGGAGGCCAGTGTGGGTTAACTTTGAAGGCCTCTCCACCACAATCAATACTGAGGTTCACCTCCAGTCTTGCAGACGGGCCTACAAAGCAGCACAACCTAGATGAACAGAGACATTGTCATTGAGGTTACAGGACACTTGAGGCCAGTCGGCCTTACCCATTGGTGCCTCCATTGGCCTTGTTCCAGCAGTAGTAGTGCAACTCACCAGGGATTGGCAATGCATGATTTTCACGCACACCAAACTAATGGGCATATTTACGAGGGCCTTGCGTCATGCTTCCACCATGGAACATCACATTTATGAAGCCACGCAATGCCACTTTGCATGGCATTGAATGGTTTCATAAATATGGAGTAATACAACACAGCACAAATCGCTGCTTTGCCTTACTCTGCACAAGGAATGCATTGCAGTGGGTATTTCCACTCAACTTATATGGTTTTTGACACATTACCATATTTTCAAGGACTTGTTAACCTGAGAATGCATCAAAATCTTATGCCTCCCCAAGGGAGGCACAACAAGGAGAAATATCTTTATTTCTCCCTGTTTTTTCCTCTTTCTATATGTGCAGCACACATAGAAAAAGGGTTGCTTTGTGCAGAAAGGTACACTGATGCCAGTGTGGTATTCATTCTAGATTACACTCAGAGGGCATCTTAGAGATGCCACCTGAAAAACAACTGGCCTCTGGTGGGTTCCCTGGCTGGTAGACACCAGCTTGCTACCACAAGACAAGATTCTGGGCCCCTGGGGTGGGAGCCTTCGCTCTCTGAGGCCAGAAACAGAGTGATTCCTAGACGGAGGAGTTCACACCTCCCACAGGTCAGGAAGAGCCATCTGTGACAGGAGAGCTTCAAGGGCCTTGCCGCCTTTGCAACGCCACCTCCAGCCTCTCCTGCTATCAGGAGCAGGCCCCCTTCCTGCCTCACCTCCTTTTCGGCAGGAAGACAGGCGGGCAAAATTAGGGCAGCCTAGAAGATGTGCCCACCTCTGCCAACGCCACCCCTCAGGTGGGGGAGGCGGGGTGAAGCCCACTCTTCAGTGCCTGCCTTCCTGCAGATGGTAGGCCCTCTCCAATCAGGGTTAGGGATTGTGCCCACTCCCCCACGTGGGGTGATCACACCAAGGGTGCAGTCACCCCAAGGTCAGTAGCCTATTGTTTACTAGTCTGAGACCCCTAAAATCCCAACCTAAATACTGTGATTTTGGGGCTGCCCTGGACCCAGAAGTGAGATTCCCACAACCTATGAAGAAGGACGAAAGAAGATGCACACTAGAAGGGAACCGACTTGGCCCCAGCCCTACCAGCCCATCTGCAGTTTCCAGAGGTCCTGCGCCAGAAGTATACTTGTCCTGCAGCTAGAGACCTCCAGAACCCCTGGGAGGACTGACTGCCTTCAACAAAGGATATCCTGGGAACAGCAACTCTGTTCAAAAGAATCCCCAAAGAAAGAATCTGAGCCTGCTGAAGACAAAGAAACCCGATGCCTGGAACCACCACTCCACCCGTCGCCTTCGGCCCAAGTCCAAGAAGCCCAACAGTCCCAGCAAGGTCCCCCAGCGCTCCAGAGTCCAAATCCTCTATGGGTTGACCACTCCAGGACTCCCTGACATTGCCTGCAGCCTCTGTACGAAGACCCCCCGCAACCTTGAGTGGCCTGGTAAGGTGAAATCCGACCTCAAAAGGTACCCCTTTTGGTACCTTTACCCCTCAAAAGGTAGCCCTGCACCCTGGAGAAGAGGACCTGAGGTGGATCTACATCTCCGAGCCCTCAAACTTACCTGCCCAGCTGTTGGTTCCTCCTGGAAGACTTCTTGGACCGAGCCTGCAGCTAAAAAACAAAACAGGCAATCTCCATAGGATTGCATTGGGCTCCCGACCTATCCTAAGCACTCTGTACTCGGCCGCCCCGGCAACTGCTCGTGTTGTGGACTTAGTGCTGACCTGGGACCCCCTTAGCCCTGACCTTAACCCTAGGAGCTTGGCTCCCAAGACCGAGTAGCCTGCCCGTGAGCAGCCACCAACCAACGGCCCCCCTAGCCCCATAGGCTAACATTGGACATCTGCACTCTGCACCCAGCTGCCCTCATGCCGCTGAGGGTGCTTTTTGAGTTCATTCTTGACCCTGGGGGATTCCTTGTTCTATCCCCTGAAACTAGGCCCTCAAGACCGATTACTTACCTGCAAACCGATAACTAAATTTTCCTCCATAGGATTGCATGGACTGCTTTTCTCTGAAAAATGTCAATGTTCAATTGTGTGTGTATGGAAACCTAAGTAACTGTGTTTTTAATGTAAAAGCGTTTTACTTACCTTTGTCTAGGAAATTTCCCAGTGTGATTTCTACGTATATCACATTAAGTAGAAAAAGTAACCTAAAAAGTAATCACAAAGTAATCCAAAAGTAAATACAACTGTTTTTAAGCATTGTACCAACTTTCCATTACTAAGTCCTGCTTAATAAAATACAATAAAAGAAGTGTTTTTATACAAACAATTGGTCTGAGTTTCTTCTTTGAGTGTGTGCTATCATTTCTTGTCTTTGTGTGTACAATAAATGCTCACCACTACCCTCCGATAAAGCATTACTGCTCGCCCACACTACCACAAATAAAGTGTAAGGTATTATCTACTTTTACCTTTGTAAGCCTTTGGGGATCCACTGGACTCTGTATATACTTTACCAAAGTAAGGTATAGTGTACACAGAGCCAGCTTCCTACACTGATAATTCCAGAGTTGATACATTTGCAATTCTCAATGCTAACTACCTCGAGTAGTAATTACACCAACTACTAATATAATAGTTGTATCTCATACTGCTTAAAGCATCTGCAAAACCAACATGTCTGGGTTGTATTAGGTGTATATATTCACTTTTGTGTGCTATGTCTAGATACAATAACAGGAAATAAGAGGTATCTAATGCTGGCTTCATGACATGTTGCGTGAAGCACATACAAAATGTAGGACTACAATTTTGCATTGACCGTGGTGCAGAGAATGATATAAACAAAAGTGCTCCCCATAACGTAGGGTCTCCTGTCATAGAATTTAAACCCAAATCTTATGTTCAGAAATGGTTTGAAAAAGGGAAGAGAAGTGCTGATGAAAGAAACTGCATGGCTCGGAGACAAATGGCTTATGTTTCCACTTATAAGCGTATTTGAGACATTCTGTGATTGAAAAAATACCCACATTGTAAATGTATTTTAATGTCAATAATTCATATATGAAACCTCAAATAAACGTGTATCTATTGGTTGCATTAAATAACGTTGTAAGGTGTAACTGGTAAGTGAAATACCAAATATTCTAAAAATTGGTATGTGTTGCTCCTTCTAGCCACACCTCTGACTCCGCCCACTGACCCAATCCTCTTGTTATACCCACCCCCTGATGCTCCGCCCACAGTTCCCCTACTTTTTTTCCCCACTTCGACCACTGTCTCAGACACACTGTAATCCCCCCCCCCCATCCACTGGTGTAACATTAGCCCCCACGGTGCGGGGGAGGGACTCTGGCAATTGTGCATGGGCAGTATGTCTTTTAATTACTTTTCACTACGCCACCGGATCCCTCGGCAGGTGAGTCAGTCCGATAATGGTTTATGCAGCGGTCACAGCCTTAAGAAAATGGTGTGAACTGTGATGCTGCATGTTATGGGCTGGGTTCAAGGAGCGATGCGCAAGGTGAAACGAATGGTTAACATAATTTACAATACGGTTGGAAGGAGCCTCTCCAGCGATGCCGGCCGATCAATGAGGCGCCTGTTGCAGTTTAACAATGGAATCAGTGCAGCGTTGATCATGAGTGAAACACGATGAAAGGTAGTTCGTCATAGAGAGATATTGACCTTAACTTTGTCTCTGCTTTTATGGACGAGGTCGCATTCGGGCCAAGGAGAAAACTACCATACTTTAAACACCTGGCAGGTTTTCAGAAAATGCCACCTTGCAAGATTATGCGTGCGCTGTAAATAGATTTCTTTTTTAATTGCATCTTTTTTCCTGGAGTTCTACTAATAACGTTAGGTTTGAGTAAAAGAACGGCCACATAATGCAGCAGACAGAAAGTATCTTTGTGATCCAGGCAATGCTGTGTGTGTAGCATATTTCACACTGTTTACTCTTGGCATTGAAACGTCGCAACCCAAACGAGGCCTCCTTTACCAATACCCTCCCCCACAGTCTTGCCTTTTCCTTATTCCAATCCCCCCACCTCTTCGCTCCTCGTCTTCTCGCTTCATCAGTGCCCACACTTTACTTCCCAATCTTGCCTAATATCCGTGTCAACTTTATAGGATTTAATCCTGTCAGAAACGGGTTATTGTCCACGTTTTGGGCTCGTTACTGTTATCGTGTACCTTTTATTTGGTTGCATTTTTAGTCTCCTATACCTATTTTAAACTGCCCCCACCGTGCACAGCGCTCTGGCGGTTTGTGCTCTGGCGGTTTGTGCTAAGTAAGCAGAGCCTCTGTAATAAAGCGGCACGAAAGGTTTAATTATGCGGCAAAAACAAGTCCATACCAGATCCATGGAAAAGTGACTCTTCAACCTGTGTGAATTTTTGTCTTAAGTCGACATAACGGTTTGTTTTTCTATCCCTACATAATTTGCCACTTGATGTTTTTCCTGTGTGACCGTCTTTGTGCCTTCTTTATGCATGTTCCAATTTTGAAATATCTAAGCATCACCCCTTAGAGTGACCCTTGGAATGCTCAGCTTCTGAAAGAAATAAACGGATTGAACATGTTGCTGCAACGTTAAAACTGTATATTTCACACGGCTTCCTACAACTCCCATGTCAACATCCAGCAACTGAATTGCACAATTTTCTTGAAGATAACAGACACACCTGGGTGGACAGTGGGGAGCTGGGGACATTGGAAGGAGAGCAACAAGTGGCAGAGAACTCGGATTTTAAAGAAAAGAGTGACTACTTTGTAAATCTCAGTGTGAGAAACTTGCACATCTTTTGCTGAGCTGCACCTCTGTTAGGGAAGCGTACTCTGCTGGTGTCATAACTGTACCAGTACTTTGCACAAGAGAACCCTGTACTGCTATTGCCAGTGCTGCACATACTTCTTGTGTGAGAGAAGAATGTGAAGATCTAGCAGTGAATGCACAATAATATAATCGCACCACACCTGCCCAGCAGTGTAAAAGGAGAGATTGAGTTAATTGCCCATTACTTCCTCTTGTGTATTGTTTAGTTGTGGATACTGCCTCAGTGAATCAAAGAACCTCTGCTATGTAATGTTTGCTCCATGAACAGTTCATAAGCTCTGCCAAGAAGTGCAGTTCTTTCCATCCACACGTTGATCAGAGCACCACATGTGAGTATTTTTTAAACTGGAAATCTATGAGTTGGCACTGTTATGGAGAATACCCTTCTGTCCTACAGGTTCATATTTTAACACACACAGTCTGTGCCAAAGACTCATCAAGAAATGTAGTCAATTACCAGTCTGCACTCTGCCTTTAGGTACTATTTTTCTACATTTAAAAATCTGACACATGCCAGTATGATAATTGGGTGCAGTGCACAATGATGCATCTACATGCATGCCGTACAATCAGCCCGTGCAACAGTTGCATTTAAGGGTGCATGACTGTGCACTGCATATTTGGACTTGCATTGGAAATATATATTGGACAGTATGTTGCACTAATTTCAGTGCAGGTTCTCTCCATGCAAACCTACATTAGTGAGTTATGGAGTAGGTAGGGCAAGCAAATATCTTCCCAGGACAAGTAGATTTCTGTGACATTTTGTCCCTTGGCCAAGTAGATTTTTAAAAAATTTCCACACCCCTGCAGTTACAAAAGACAGTGTACCAAATTCTAAAGCTTTGCACCCTCGGTGGATTCAATGGGCTGCTTCCTTGACGTCCACGGATGTCACGTTTATTTTTGACGCCTCATTACGGTCGCAGGAGTACTTGCAGTATGAATTCGTTCATCCTGCTCCTCTAGCAATGCGACCTTTGGAGGACTTCCATTGCATCATTTACACTGATGGTTCGGCGCAGGTTGCGCATGGCTCTAAACACGCCTACGTTTCCGCATGCGCCATTGTGGTCGGTGCCATGGTGAACGATGAGTTCATGTCCAGAGTAGTGCATACGCAGACTCTAGGGGACTGCACGGCACAATTGGCAGAGCTTCGTGCTCTTTTACTAGCGTTGGAGTACGCTGATCCTAGTGTGACTACTCTTATTGTGCGTGATTCTTACTACTGTGTCCAGTCTTACAATGAAAACTTGTTCTTTTGGATTCAGAATGATTTTCGTGATTCCAAGGGTAGCACAATAAAACACAAGATGATCTGGGTTCGAGTGGCTGAGCTTAAGGCTAATCTGCAGCTTGTTTTTGTGATTCATACTCTCGCCATCAGTGTGTGGGAGTTCAGGCTGTCGGTAACTCGCTTGCTGATGAAGCGGCGAAATCAGCGGTGTCTAAGTATTTAGTTGCAGCTGTTACACGGTCCAAAAGTAAGATTGATGATAACATCTTGGCGGCTGTTGCTGCCACTGAGAAGGGAGGTAAACATCCTACGGGGTTCCCTTCGAAGTACACATACCACTTAAGTTCCGAAAAGGTTCCTTTTGTGAAAATTCCTGATGTTGGTGAACGTTTAATTCCCAACTCGGATCGCAGAGCTAGCTTGATTACAGCGGCGCATGAAGGTGTGGCGTCTGCGCATGCGGGCGTCTCGGCCACTGTAACTCAATTACAACAGCGTTTCTGGTGGCGGGGACTGTACAAACAGATGCGCGACTATGTCCTTCAATGTGACATTTGCCAGCAGATTAAACCTTTGACTGCTACGCGTCCGCCACAGACACAGTTGTACATATCTAATAAACCACTAGGTTGTGTTTATTTAGACCACTGCGGTCCTTTTTCCTCTGATACTGCGTATAAGTATATCTTAGTAGCAGTGGATTCATGCACACGCTTTGTGTGGGTTTGGCCCCATCGCAGCGCTGATTCACGGACTGTCATTAGAGATTTGCGTGTCTTTGTAGGGATTTTTGCCTGTGGTACCTTCCATTCGGATCAGGGTCCGGCTTTCGCCTCTAAGGCGTATAAGGATGCCATGACTTCGATGGGGGTCCAAGTCAAGTTTTCGTCTCCCTACAGACCTGAGGGTAATAGTGTAGTGGAGCGAATGAACCGTGACTTAAAGCAATCTTTGACAGCTCGAATTATAGGCACTGGCAGAAACTGGCTGGCCCACCTCAATGGCATGCAGCGTGCTCTTAATAATCTCCCTGGAAGGTCTCTGGGTGGGCGGACCCCATACGAAATGCTCTGTGGCATCAAGATGTACGTCCCTGACCTTGATGGTCTATACTGCATGGTTCGCGCCACAACCTTTGACGTAGATGAACATTGCAATGTTTTACAGGATCTACAAAAGACCAGAGACAGTCTTGCAAAGGAACATTTGCCCTCCACATCGGATGTTGCGTTGCAGATCCCGGTAGTTGGCTGGCTACCCTAAGTTGGAGAACTGGTTCGAGAGAAGATCGACAACAAGAAAAAATTTAGACCTTCCTATCGAGCTCCGGTTCCAGTCCTTGGAGTGAAGGGCACAAGTTCCTGTCATTTTACCCCCACTTCCAGGTCGTAAGGAAAACAGGTTTATCTCCATTGACAATGTCAAGATACACAGAGTGGCCGATTCTTCTTAGTATGACATCGGCAGTCTCCTGTCCTTCCATTGTGATAAATTCTGTTTTGGCCACTGCTTCTAATCCTGAACCTGAAGTAGCCATCAAATTACCTGCACTTTCCAGTCCTTTATTAAGTACTTTGCCTGGTACAAACCATGATGACATTGATTACACTTACCCCACTGACTTATCTATGCCTGACCTGCAAACACGTGTGGCCACAGAAACAAGATTTTCATTTGACACTGTTTCCATTGCCTCGAAGAAACCCTCACAATTTGAAGTTTATGCCACTTTATTTAAAAAACATTTTTTGATTCCCCCTTGGACATATATTTGGCTGGTACTTTTCCTCAATTTACCTTTTTATGTCAATTGGTTTGTGTTTTATTTTTTTCGATTCATCAATGGACACTATGTCGAGGAAAGAACATGCATTCGACATCTCAATGGAACTTTGGCCCCACTTTCCTCGTCTCATTCAGCACACAGATTGAAAAGAGACTTGACATTTGTTAACATCACTGCTTGGCCAGTCCTTGATGGAATTGTGTGGGATGCAGTTAGATTTCAAATTCATGGCCCTACTGAGGTTGTTAATGTCCCTAATGTCCTTAGAGCTAACATGGGGGATGTAGTGAAACAAAACATACGTTCTGATGATTGGGATGTTCAGGCCGTGGAGAGTTTGTTTTCTGATTTGAAATAATATGCTGCCTTTGATGCTGAGGATTTGTATTTAGAATCTGCTAATTATGGTGATTTGTTTTGCTTCCAACATTATGGCAATCACTTCTTACATAAAAAATTCTTCCAGAAGGAATGCTGTTAATTTTACGCAATGGGAGCATTGCCCAGCTCCTAAACAAGGCAGTTCAAATACTTTTTTGAAAAAGTACACTTACTGACTTCAATCAGTCCAATCCCAAGTCTTTTTATTTTAAAATGTCACAGAAGCCGATGTCCAAGGTTAGACTTACCGATACTAAATTGTTGTACTCGAAGTCCTTCCTTGATCAGTTAGCTGTTGGAGGCTACGAGTTCTGGAAGGAATCTATTGACCTTAAATCTGTTTGGGGTTCTAAAGCCTGGCAGGTACAAGGCACTGAGGCTTTGCACCGAGCATGTCTCATCCCAAATCATATGTTGTTTTTGAATGCATCAATTTCGCAAACAACATGCTTTGGATTGGCTACTTCTAAAAAATTAAATACTCCCACCATCCCTGAATTGGAGGAATATACTGGCTGGAGTAATTTTACTCAGTTTTCCATTAGGGACTTGCAGACCCTTTTGCTTAATTCTACCTTTAACATATCCAGTATGGATCCAAAAGGTTGGCTGATGTGGCACAGAAGTGCTGATTCATGCCAGCACCGTTTTCTGGATTTAACTGATGGTTTTAGACAGGTCAGACCTGATCCCCGTTTTGAAACTGACCATTCTGTCACAACTTATTCAGTAGGCAAGTTGTGTCAAAATTGGCTGAAACATTCTACCTTGGCTGCGGTTAAACTGCATCTATCCAAGCTGAATGAAGATGTTGATTTAAATGATTTCATAAAAGGCCCGGCTAGTGGTAGATCAAAAAGATGGATATATGCTATTTACAATGAAATCTGGAAGACATCACAGGTTGAGGCAGCGACTCGCCTTAGAGCAATTGATCAAGCTAATCTTGAGAAGGTGCTTGCAGTAGTTGATAATAGTATTAACATGCTTTCTTCCCGCATTTACATGTTAGATAATATTGTGTCCTCTGTGGTGGATATTGTACAGGATGAGGTGTCTGCATTATACCATGGTCAAAATCAATTGCGTTCTATCATGCAATTTGCGTGGACCCTACAGACGTTGAAATCTGGCAAGGTGCCATGGACCTACATGAATGTTTCCTCTCTCTTTGCCCCTTTTAATTTGACTGACAAGCAGCGCTTGCTTTCCATGCGAGATGCATCTTTTCAATGTTACATATTGAGAGATTAGATTCCTTGCCTTTTTCTGTGGCGGAGGCCACTGCTGCAACGTGGCCTATCCACGGTTTGAGAACGTTACCTTTTGCTTTGTATAAATTTACAAATTGTATGCGATATGTTGCCATAGGTCGGTATGAACCGTAGGTAGTACGTTTCTCCATGAAGTCTGGTCCCTCCCATTTACTTACAGATGTTTAAACGACGGACAGGAGGTTTATCTGAATGGGGAGGAGTGTACAGAGACACCAGATCACTCATTAATGTGTAGACACATACAATTGCACGGTTCTTGTAACCAGGACCGGCCAAATTTAGCCTGTGTTTTAAAAGGAACGCCAGTTCCTGCAATCATCCCCACTTTTACCTTACTGGCGAACGGAAGTTATTTACTTTTAAATAATGAGGATTGTTGTGGGTTAATTAAAGGTGTTGCTTATGTGGTGACCGTATCTGAACGTGTGGTTTGCTGCAAAAATGTACTTTACCCACCAACGCATGGGAACGGGGATATTTCCATCTGGCCGCGCATCCCAACCTTGACAGCGGAGTTCAATGGCATGAGTAGAATAAGAGCTCTTTTGTCCCAAAAAGAAGTGGCCTTGAGTTCGGCTCGAGAAACATTTGTGCTTCACATAGGTAACACCCGCACAGAGGTTCAGGCCCTTTTAAATACTGATTTGCCATTGCATTTCAGCGAACTGGTTCATTCCATCTTTAACGCGTCCTCCACGACTGGGCTGGCGCACTTTTTAAAAATAGTTAGCAGCGGTCTCGTGACTTCATTTGAGAAAATATTTGGAGTAATTCCTGCTTTCCTCCATTCTATTTTTTCAAGTCTGTTTGGTGGTTTCCCGGTTTTACTGGCACTGGCGGCAGGCGTTCTGGTGATTTTTTGTTTCATTAAACATGGATGCCCTTCATGTGCAAGAAGCAGCGCAGCCCCTCCTGGCACTGTTTCGCAACAGGATGCATGAATACTATGGCACACTGCCGCTTGCGACTTTAAGCACGGCATATGGATTATCGTTTCGATTTTCCTATTTCACCTGTGTCCAGCCTGTGTTTCATTGCCTGAGCTGTGATTTTGACTGGGCCATTGATTTGTGTCTCTGCAAGACGGTTTCTCCTGACGTCGATTTTAATCAGCTGATGAGTCCCGTCGTTACTCACGAGTTGGTTTGTACTGGCGAAAGGATTATGGCCTTGGCAGCGATGCATGGACTAATGGGTCATTGGAACATACTCGCAGCAGCGCACGATTTCTTGGCACAGAGCTTTCTTGAGAACCCACCGAGCTGTCCTCTGATGGTGATAGAGGCTCCGATACTAGAAGAGCACGTATATTCTTTCCCACTGTTAAATTGGATGGCTGAACTGTTTTCGGATGAAGACGGTGATTTCATGTTGGAGGCTGTTGCTGCATATTTTGCATATTCGGTCTTGCCCTAAAATCTTTTCATGTTTCAGGTCCCGGCCCCTTGTTTTCAACTGACATTACTTTTTGCAAAATTTTGCTTGAATTTTTCACCTCCCAGACCTATTGGCTTGAGCAAAAGTGAACAAAATATTGGCATTTTGGATTTGTTGAATTGATTCATATAATTTTTTGTCCCAACGTTTTTAAATTATAAACTTTGCTCCTTGTTCTTGAACTCTGCTTTCATGAGGAGGCCCTTATCTTATCTTATCCGTGCTCGGATCATGGGGGGATGTCATATAGTTACTGCTTATCTATATACTGTGTTAAGTTAGCATGGGCTTATTAAATGTTTAAACGCCATTTTTTCCTTTTGCTGCTTCTGCACACGACACATAATTGTTGATTTAGCTTTCAACCTAGAAGAGCGTTGTGATTTACATGAGAATAATATGTTATTGCTCTGATATCAGCTTTGCTTAATAAACTATGTCTGTACAGAGAGTGCTGAAGCTTCAAGGATAACACGACACAGAATTGTTGCGAGGTCTGATCTCCGCACCTTCATAGACATAACATAAGTGCAGCTTCTGCCAAATTCTGGCTTTAGGCGCGTTTTATATTGCTTTGCTTAGAGCACACATACACACTTGATGCTGTACGCATGCAGAGAGCTGGTGGAAGCTGATGTGATCTTTTCATACTAGGATCTTGAGGTATGGGCCCGCCCTGCTAAAACCCAAAGAGACCTTCTTAGATATTAATATAATATGCTAGTTAGGGAGGGTGAGAATTAGGTGTTGTTAACGCTTATTCATTACAGCATCTTAGCATGCTGTCACCTTTTGCTTTCTATGGACTAGTAACTATGCTGTCACCTTTTGCTTTCTATGGACTAGTAACTATGCTGATAACTTTGCTTCTGATAATATGTTTCCTTGTATTATCTAAGATACTGCGTTTGAGAAAACGGCATTAGTAAATAAATATTTCAAATGTGCACGTGTCCTCATTTACTCCACGTTCTGGTTTGAAATGATTGTATAACGAAAGAGTGCTCATGTGTTCCACGTGACCTGAGGTATTGTAAGTTCATGTTCTGGTTTGTCTAAGCATTGGGAGTTTGTTGAGACCAATGAGACACTGTAGCTAGCTCGGTAAGGGGATTTTGGGTACTGAGGTGAGTTTTGGGTCACCCTAATTCACTGAGGTTCCAAATCTCTATGCACAGTTCTGTAGGAGAACGGAATCCCTGCTACAACCTCTTATTCTAAATTAAAAAGAGTGGATAAATACACTAAAGAGATAGGCAAAGGGCAATGTACATTGGGTCCTGAAATTGTTGAGAAAGTCCAGCTCCACAGAGGGACTGACCTGGACAGGAGGATGTAAGGCAGAGTAGGCCCTGAAACACTCTAACAAGTTCCCCTACTCTTCCTCACCTGACAGACTATGAAGATTATCCCAAGTCTGGCTAAGTCTCCTGGCCTGTGGGATGGTGGGAGGGGTCTTGTGTGAGAAACTGGATGTCTGTTACAGTACCCACCTCACTTTGTGCCTGGTTTTAGATGCAACTTTGACTCAGGTGTACATGGTCCCTGCTAATCAGGTTTCCAGTACCAGTGTTCTTTCCCTTAAAAAGTATGACAATTGGCCCTTCAGTTACCTCTGTAAGTCCCTAGTAAATGGTACTCCGGGTACATAGGTCATGAGTACTGAAGAGGGTCCTCTAGGGCTGCAGCATTGGTTGTGCCAAACCAGGGACCCCTCACCAAGGCTATGTACTCTGCCACTGCAGGTTTCCTGCCTTGGTGCAAAGAAATCCAAAGAGTCTACATGGCATACAGCCCTGTGTGCCGTGCCACCCATGCACTTTATACGGTATAGGTAAATCACCCCAAATGTAGACCTTTAGCCCTAAGGCTCGGTGCACTATATCCTATGTGAGGGCACATCAGCATGAGCAGATATGCCCCTACAGAGTCCAGTCTATTTTGAGATGTTGTAAGTGCACAGGCAAGCCATAAACAGTACATAGGCTAGATACTTGTCAACACAAGTTTCTTAGCTTCATGGTGACTTTACTGATTTCTAAGGGGTTTGGTACTGAACATCTTGCTTTAATAAATCCTCACTGATGCCAGTGTTGGATTTATTAATACATTCGCACAGGAGACACCTTTTAGAGGGTCCCCTGAAAACTCATCAAGCACTGGTGTGCTCTCTGACTTGTTTTCGCCAGTCTGCCACCACCAGATATGTTTCTTTTTTTTTTTTTTTTAAAGACCTTTATTAGCATCAAAATCAGCGTCATTACAAATGCACTAGTAAGCATACATTTCGTGGCCACCGGGGCACAACAAGTCCTCAGTCAAAGATGTTACACAGCCTTGTTTGCCGGCATCCCGGGGGCCCGGCGGCGATATGTAGAGGACTCAACCCAGCTGTATTGATATTAGCTTCCCCACAAAGGCAGCACACATCGCAGCGCGACAACTGATCACACATTAATAACAACTCGAAGGGAAGGTCTCGTGCGTATGAGGTTAATAGTAGACCAAGAACTCCCAGAAACCCTACCCTAACTCCAACCCCCAACTCTACCCACCCACCCTTGTGTGTTCCGTGGAATGCCCAGTCAGACTGATGTGGATGTATCGTGTCGTGCGAACACCATGTCCCGCGCTACACCTCATCCCATATCCCAATTGTCTAGCCCTGTAGGGACCCTCCCTCTAAGCCCTCCCACGCAGGGAGCCACATGTACGTCCCAGCACCCCCCCCAGCAACCTCCTCACTCTCCTACTCATAGAGGAACCCCTGCCTGTCCTGCCCATTATTCTGAAACTTGGTCCTGAAGATCCACCTCCTCAGACGTGTCTGAAGTACCTTCCTCCCCCTTCCGTAAGTATTCCTTATAGAGGTCCCAGAAGTTTTTCGGCCTACTCCTAGGAGGCAACAGTTCACTGTACAGCTCAGTTTGGGTACAGCAAAACCGCAGGTCCCTCTTCCATCTGGCCACAGTGGGCAGCGGTCCGCGCATCCAGCAGGATGCCACTACTCTCCTGGCTATCAACAACGCCATATCAGCCAGTCGGCGAAGTGACGGCGCGAGTGGCTTAGAAAAGCCCAGCAATGCCAGCGCTGGTGTCTTGGGTAGCGTTCCTTCTAGCATCTGGTCAAGCTCATTCCAGAACGCTTGCACACCAGGGCAAAGCCACGCCATGTGGAAAAAGTCGGCAACTTGGGTGCGACAGCGCTCACATTCCGCCGAAGGACGTAGGCCATAGCGGTGTAGTCGCTCTGGAGTATAGTACACCCTTTGGAGAAACTTAAAGTGCACCAGCCTGTGCCTACCATTGAGTGAGATCTTACGGGTGCTGGAGCAGCAGTATCTCCACATGGCATCATCTATGGGCGACTGCAGATCCTCCTGCCATGCCTCTCTGGCTTTAGATGGCGATAGTGTCTGGTGTGCAACGCCTAACTTGTTGACCGACGAGAGGAGCTTGGCCGGGGACTTGGTTTTAATAATATAGGTCAGCTCCGGGATCTCCTCAGGTTCTTCCAAAGCCGGGCCCATCTCGTCTCGGTAAGCCGATCGCAGTCTGTGGAACTGAAATCGTTGGAGCAGCGTGGGGCTCGCAATTTTCATAGTTAGCTGACCCCAAGTTTTAAGTGTGCCCTCTTCGAATAGATCCTCCATTCTCTCCAGACCCAAAGAGCGAAGGGATTCCACAACGCCTTTCTCTCTCAGGGGGCCCAACCATAGCGCCCATTCTATCGGCATCAGGGGTGAATATAATCGATCGCAAGCACGGGCGCGCACCAGTGCATGCCATGCGTGGTTAGTCGCCTTAAGGGAGTCAAGGCGCCCGACCGAGCGATCCAATGGAAGGCTTATCGTAGCTGGAAGAGGGAGCGGGTCTGCGAACAGTCGCTCCAGGAGCAAGTGCGGTGTACGCGCGTCTCCGTGAACCCATGAGTGCAAGTGGGTAGCCTGCGCCACACGATAGTAACGTTCCATGTCAGGGGCTCCCAGGCCCCCCAGTTCGCAAGGGAGAATCAGTGTCGCCCATCGTACCCTGGGCTGTTTGCCAGCCCATGCCAGCCGAATGAGTACCTGCGTGAGTTGGTTAAAGAAGGCCTTCGAGAGTACCACTGGTAGATTCGTGAATAAGAACAGAAACCGGGGTAGAACAATCATCTTCATAATGGCAATTCTGCCCAGTAGGGACAGTGGGAGCCTGCACCAAGCGTCCACATCCTCTACCAGTTTGGCGAAGGCCACACCGTAGTTATCACGGACAAGAATGTCCGGGTCAGTGTGTAAGTGGATGCCCAGGTATCGTACCGAGTCCGTTGTCCACCTTAGTGGGTACTCCATAGTGAAGGGCTGCGTCACAGGAGTGAGGGGGAACGCGATAGACTTGTCCCAATTCACACGCAGGCCTGAGAGGGAGCCAAAGCGGACCACCTCTCTGAGGACGGATGCCAGGTTATTCTCTGGATCGCGGACGTACAGCAAGGTGTCATCAGCGTACGTGGATATGCCTATCTTATAACAGGGGAAGCTGATCCCCTCCAAACTGTGGTACTCCCTGATGGCACAAGCAAGTGGTTCCGCCACCAGCGCATAAAGCAGCGGCGATAGTGGGCAGCCTTGCCGCGTCCCCCTGCTGATATGTACCGGTGCCGACACTCTATCCCCCAATTTCAATCTAGCCGACGGTCGGTGATACAGTGCGCCAACCCTTTGCAGAAATGGTACACCCAGACCCAGCTTCCGAAGCACCCGGACCAGAAACGGCCATTCGACTGAGTCGAATGCCCTTTCCATATCCAGGAAAATCGCCAGAGCGCCATTCTCCTGCCGCACATGTTGCATCGTACCCAGGACCATGCGTATATTGTACGTCAGGTTTCTACAAGGGACGAACCCAGACTGTTCAGGTGCAACCAGTTCCGGGACTAGGAGGGCTAGCCGGTTGGCCAGTACTTTCGCGTAAATTTTAGCATCCACATTTAGCAGACTAAGGGGCCTGTAGGAACTGCACACATTCAGCGGCTTCCCCGGCTTCGGGATTGTGACTAGCAGTGCCTCCCGCATGGTGGGGGGCATTTCCCCATCCTCACAGATCTCATCAAAGAGAGTGACCAAATGAGGAAGGAGGATCCCAGCATAGGCTTTATAGAAGCCCACCGTGAGCCCATCAGAACCCGGAGCACTACCCGCTCTCATGCCCGCCAAGGCTTCCAGTATTTCATCCCCATGGAAGGGGGCCATAAGGAATTCCCTGTCGGAGTTCCGCAAAAATGGCATATGTATATGTCCCAGATAGTCGTCCATGGCTTCCTCCACGCCCAGGGATCTGGATTGATAGAGGTCCGCGTAATAACGACGGAAAGTTGTTAGGATTTGCTCCTCTTCTGTGACCACGTCACCTTCCGGGGTGGTCAGTTCTTCTACGACTAGGGGTTTGCGTGAACTCCGCACCATGCGGGCCAGAAGGGCGCCTGGCCTGTCCCCTTCTCCATAAGCGCGGGCCGTAGCATATTTCCCCATAAAGAGGACCTCCCTATCCGCCAGCTCCTGGTATTCTGATAACAGAGGGGCGAACCTCGAGTCGATGTCGGGACCCGGGTCTCTGAGCCGTTTATTCTCCAGGTCCGCTAATGAGGCCTCCAGCGCGGTCAACTCTCTTCTAATAGTGCGCAGTGTACTGGAGTGTTTGGACATAGCCATGCCTCTAGTGAAGACTCCCAGATCGTAGAAAAGTGATCTACTGAGCCCAGATTTGTAGCAAAGAATCCCTCAATATCCTCCGCCAGTTCGCCCCGAAACACCTCGTCTAGTAGGGCAAAGGGGGGAACCTCCAGGTAAAAGCTGGGATACCTCTCCTGGCCGTGGTGAGATGTAACACCACGGGAGAGTGGTCAGATAGGGTGCGTGGCAGCACCTCACACCTGCCAATACTTCGTTGGACCGAAGACGACGCCAACCAATAATCTATACGAGTGTGGACATTATGGAAGGCTGAGTAGTGGGTGAAGCCACCGAGCGTGGGGTGCCTCTCCCTCCAGACATCGACCAAGTCAAGTTTGAGTAATTCGGCTCTCATATAAGCAGCAGAAGCCACCGGCCCCCGGGCTGGTCCTGAGGAACGGTCTTTCTCGGGGTCGAAGACAAAGTTAAAATCACCCCCCATAACACCCCTGGTTGAGTGTGCTTCCTACATAGTGCGGACAGAGCTGCATAGAAATCTGAATTGTCATAATTAGGGCCGTAAACATTAACAATCAGGAGGTCTAGCCCCTTGCCTACACATCTGGCCAGGACATACCGCCCCTCAGTATCTATCTCCACCGGGATCAGTGTCAGGTGCGAGGACGGGCTAACCCAGGTCAGTACCCCTCTAGAGTGTGTCGTAAAGCCAGACATCACTATGTGTCCCGCCAACCCTCGTGTCTGTAGCATCCTGCTATGGGTGGGCAAATGCGTTTCCTGTAGAAGGGCTATGTCCACCTTATGACGGTGCAGGTAACTAAGGACCTTCCTCAGTTTGCGGTGATCATTTAGCCCCCGTACATTCCACGTCATCAGTTTGAGAGTGTGTGGGGTGTGCGTGCGATCAGTCATGGCGGCATTCGACATTTCAATTTCAACTGTTCCATCATCAGTCTACAGGTAGCATGAGTAGTCTTCCCCATCACAGGGCCAAACACCAAGAGCACCTGATAAGCAGCGAAACACAGCATTACACATGGAGTCCCCTCGAGCCATATATACCTTCTTGCAGGAGCGTCTCCACTACCCTGAACACACAAATTCCCCCCCCTAGCACCACCCATAATCATCCCGCATAACAGTCCCAACATGTGAATCAGAGAACAGCCTCCCACCCACCCACAGCCGACCAACCCCAACCCGGTCAGACAGGACTCATCGCCACCCACCATCCCCCCCTTTATGCAACAAGAAACTCTACAGAACCCCAAGGAGCCCCCGAAGGAGCCAAAAGCCAAAAGCGCAGGGGCAGAGAAGTCTAGCCAGCTAACGGCTCAGCAGGGAGACCAGAGCTAGTAACCACTCGCGCGCTCCCGACCTGCCCCCCGCCCCGTAGCATTGAGCCCTGCCGGCTCCAGTCTTCGCAGTTTGTAAAGGACAGACCCTTATGTGGAGGGGTCTAGCCCGTTATTGCCCTCTGCCAGTTAAGCGGCCCCCCACCCAAACCACAGTGCAGACAAACCATTCCGATAGAATCAGTTAGATCTCACCCCAAAGTCATATCTCGACGGACCACACCGACTGTGTGTCAGTCCGAGCGCCGCACAACGCCATCAGTTCAGCAGCGTCGCTCTAGTGTCCGGTTACTCCTGATCATCCAAGTGGGATGAGGCCTCCAGGTCCTCCTGCCGGCTCCTCTGACCATTGCGGTTGTCCTTCTCCCATTCCTTTAAGGATTTCTTAAGCTCTGCAGGGTCGGTGAAGAAGTGAGAGTGACCCTGCCTGTTGATGCGAAGCCTCGCAGGGTACAGCATGGCGTAGTCGAGCCCCAGGTCTTTCAGCTGTTTCTTGTAGGGGGCAAAACGCTTCCTTTCCTCCTGTACTCTCGCCGTGAAGTCCGGGAATAGGGAGATGTCCATACCCTCGAACTGTAGCTTTCCCTTTTCTCTGGCCAGACGCAATGCCAAGTCCCTGTCCCGGTAATTTAATAGCTTCGCAATAATCGGACGTGGCGGGAGGCCCGGTTGTGGTTTCGGCCCCAGAGTGCGGTGGGCCCTCTCGATAATAAACATAGGGGAGAAGACATCTTCCCCCAACAGGGTCCGAAGGAGTTTCTCCACAAACAGCTCCATTTTACCGGTGCTTGTGGATTCTGCTACTCCCGTAATGCGTAGATTGGAGCGCCTTGAGCGCGCCTCCAAATCCTCCGTCTTATCTTGTATTACCTGGAGCAGCCGGCCAAACTGTCTGCGGTCCTTGTCCCACTCTGTTTGAGCCTCTTCCGCCTCTGTGAGCCGTCTCTCCGCCATGTCCAGCCTCTCCGCATTTTTGTCCACCCTCTCGGACATGCGGTCCATCCTGTACGTCAGCGCGTCAATTTTGGTGCTGATCTCCGCCATGCTGTCCTGCAGGCCCTTTTCCACAGCTGTGAACGTCGGCAGGGCTGTTGTAGGATGTGTTTGTAGGAGTTTGGCGGGTTATCGGTAAGGAGCTCCGCGCTCGCACGTCTTACATGGACGCCGGCTAGCTCCGCCCCCCCACCAGATATGTTTCTGATCTCATGTGATGAGAGCCAGTGCTCTCAGAGGACAGAGACAAAGCCTGCCATTGGCGAAGGTGCTTCACACCTTTTCCAGGACAGGATGTCTTTCCCGGAAGGGAAACACAACCCAGGAATGTCCAGTTATTGTGGGATGCCAGGCCCCCTTTCCTGCTCCACTTTTGGCGCGAGGAAAGGCAGGAAAATTAGTTAGATTAGGAGGAGCTTCTCCACTTAGCCTACACAGGGCAGGCTATGTAAATCCCTGACCTGAAATTCCACTATATGGGCTAGGGTAGTGCCTCTTCCCACAGGTGGTGGTCACTAGAGGGAGTAGACACCTTACAAGTAGGTAGTATATTGGCTACTACCTTAGTCTAGTGTAGTGTAGTGTAGTTCCTATTTCCCTTATAGGCTCGTCCATTGGAATAATATACACTATTGTTTTTGCATAAGACTAAGGTCAGTATGGTGCTATCAAGTACATTAAACTTAATTACTTGTGTGCCAGCTAACTCAGAAGTCACTAGAAACTTCTCGAATAAAGAAGAAGGGATTAGTTTCTGACCACCGCATAAACATGACAACTTTGTTTCCCTTAGAATCGGAACATGTCTCAGACTCGTGGAAATAGTAGATAACAGTTTCACTCAGTCAATCGTGCATGCTTAGTTTCAGCAGAGTTAGACAGAAAGAATAGACGAGCATTTCAATAAAAGGATTTATTGAACAGTCTTATTTCTCGTGTAAGAGATATGAGCTGTTACAATAGTTAGATAGAATGCAAGATATAAAATGTACAGCGTGAGCAGTAAGAAGAAATAAAACTTCAATAGCATTGTCTTTTAGCTATGACCTATTTGCATATACATTTGCATAAATAGCACAGGCTAAAAGTGGATACTCATCTGGTGCTTCTAAATAGTTCTACACCAGTGTACCTAACTTAAGTGTAGTACGAGGTAAGAAGTAGGTGCTGTTGTCTGTAGTATGGTAAATACTAAGTTTAAGATTTTAAGTTTAGTAAGTGCCAAGAGTCCTTCTAGGTTCTAGTCACCTCCATACCTTAGAATGAGAGAGGTGGGAATCTCTTTCCGGATCTCAAACTCCAACACCCTGTGAAGGGAGTCAGAACACTGGAAGCTGGAATCTCTGCAAGTATGCAGCCGTAACTTGCCATGGCATGTGAAGGTATATTTATACCTGGAAGGTGTCTAGGAATGCTAGCATTGACGTAAAGTCGGGCAGAGGAAGATGTCATGAATGAACCCTTAGGGTATAGCGGTTCATGCATAATAAATTATTTCTTTGAGAAATCAATAATCCAAGCAGGGAATGTCCCAAAGGCTTAAGGGTCTGGTTTCTAAGAACTCCTTGTGATGTGGGATGGACGGATGAAGGTGACAATGCCTGTATTTGGATTGCATGGCCAATGCCTTAATAAGGGCAATGCAAATTGTGCCTATATAAGGGCATGTTTTAGTAAACCTATGTACGGGCATCTAAATCGACACACAACACTGTCTTCTACCTTTCTGTCTTGTAATACCCCTAAATTCAGTATTTAGGTGGCACCCCGAGAACTGAACATCAGATTCGACGGACAAGAGAAGACAAGGACAAAGAAGACTCGATGCTCGAGAACTGAAGCCCTGTTTCAGATTAAAAAGCCGCCAAACCCTGCCAGCTGCTCCAAGTACTTGACAATCGCTGCCTGCTGTGTTGTCCTGACCTGAAAGGACTCCAAGAATCCCAGAGTACCTCCAGCCTTTAGGAAATTGCTAAGAAGCTCCCTTGGAGTGACGGTATCACTCCCCTGAACTCCACAAGCACCAATCCTGTAAAGTCTGGTTTTTCGACTTGCTGCTCCTCAACGAACTCAATACAGCAGCGAAGCAAGAAAAGGTACAATATCTTCGGAGGGTTAGATCTGTCTGCCCACCAAGTTTGGAGGCACCTGGACCTACCGGAGTCGCGGCGTACCAATACTCGGGGTATCGGACCCCCAGTGACAAGCACCAAGTTGAAGAGTCCACACCAGATTCCCAAAGCACCAGAAGCAAGGACCCATCGAGGGATTTTGTGACACCCAAGATCCTCTTCCTGAGTGGCATAGCTGTCCCGAGATTTCCTCTCCCAATTGCCTGCTCCTGACTGCGAGGACCTCAAGTCTTATGACGTGCAGTTGACCTGTTCGCTCTGCACCACGCCTCAACACCGACTAACCAGCTGTGCTCCTGTTATCCCATGCCCTTACAACCTCCTTCTTCAAAGGAGCCCAATCGGAGTAACCTGTAAGTCCTCCTGTGCAGTGTACTGTCAAGTGGCCCTCTGCATCTTTGCGCACCAGCTTCCAAGACCCTCAGCCCTCTGCTCCCGGTGGATCCGGGATAATCTCGAACTTCTCCTGCTGGAACTTTGGACCTGGCACCAACATTGCTCTAAAATGAGAAGGCGAATTTTGTGAAAGCACTGCCTGATTTTCTATGCATTTTTCTGTTCTTTCCCCATTGTTTCCAATGATGCGAAACTGCGCACACAAGTGATATATTTTACGAACGTTGCAAAATCGTAACTCGGAGAGTGCTTAACTTAGAACTATATTCTTGGTCTAAAAAATTATGTAAAAATCAATTCTCTTTTTATAAAGCGGTCTGGGACTTATGAGTGTGTCTCATTTATTGCCTCTGTGGAGTACAACAAATGTTTAACACTGCCCTCTGATAAGCCCGACTGCTCACCACACAACCACAAAAAGAGCATTAGACTTATTTGGTTTTACCTCTGTTTACCATTTGGGGATTCACTGGACTCTCTGCACAGTGTAATTCATATAAGTACACTATATAGTGAGCCAGCTTTCTACAAACACTGTCAGAGGGAAGATGCTGTATGGCTTGTGAGAGAGCGTGGCTCTAAGTGAACAGAAGAATCTCTACAGCCACCTAAGGGTGAGTAGTATGTTTCACTCTTCTAAGACCCCTGCCCTTGGGACCACTATCACCACTGACACTGCTGAAAGTGGTAAAAAAAGGGCAGTAGTCCACACAAAAAGTCGATATCATGAAATGTGACAATCCCCCCAACCCCCCCACCCTACAGGTACATAGCTATCTTTTGGAAGGATCTTTCTTTAAGTATGTTTTACTATATGCAATAGATCTGCCACCCCAGTGTCACCCAGATTACCTAAGCATTCAGAGTCTTTACAATACATGAGGATATATTTTCTTTATTTATATGTATTTGTCTATATATTTTTTTTAATTTAATCTCTTTATTAACAAAGACTCGAGAGACCACATCCTACAGAAACAATACCATGAGGACATTAGTTGCCATGTACAGGAAATCACAGTGGACACAATCTCGGGTGGAGCAGGCCCCTTTGTTAATCCACACCAAATTACTGGTCTGTCCCCCCCAGACCTCTGTATCTCCTCCAAGGCATCCACACCCTTTCCCATTTCCCATGTGTCTACATTTTCAACTAACATACAGTTTGAAATTATTAATACAGTTCCAAGGACACAATACATTTCCTTCCAAACATGAAGCAAGCATTCAGATCCATGGCAGATGTCTCAATCAATCATATCATTTATAAAGCACACTACTTATCTGTGAGGGTCTCAAGGTGCTGGGGGGCGGAGGGTGCTGCTACTGCTCAAAGAGCCAGGTCTTGAGGGGTCTTCTGAAGGTCAGCAGGTCTTGGGTCTGCCGTAGGTGGGTGGTGAGGGTGTTGGCGGCGAGGTGGGAGAACGATCTGCCACCGAAGGTCACTTTTCAGATGCGGGGACTGTGGTGAGGGCGGCGGAGCGGAACTGGCGGGTGAGGGGGGGAAAATGTGAGTCGACTGTTGAGGTCCTTTAGTCCAGTGTTGTGGAGTGCCTTGTGTGCGTGGGTGAGGAGTTTGAAGGTTATCCTCTTGTTGACGGGGAGCCAGTGCAGGTCTCTCAGGTGGGGTGTGATGTGGCTGCAGCAAGGGATGTCGAAGATCAGGCGTTCCAAGGCGTTCTGGATGCATTGAAGCCGTCTCAGGCATTTCCGTAGTCCAGCCTGCTGCTGACGAGGGCCTGGGCGATCGTTCTTCTCATTTCGGTGGGGATCCACTTGTAGATCCTGCGGAGCATGGGAGGGTGTTGAAACAGGAGGAAGAGACAGAGTTGACCTGCTTAGTCCTGGAGAGGGTGGAAGCGAGGATGACCCCTAGGTTGCGCACTAGGTAGGTGGGTGTTGGAGCTGTTCCCAATGCGGTCTGGCACCAGGAGTCAACCCAGGCCGATGGGGTGGATCCGAGGATGAGGGCCTCCGTCTTGTCCGAGTTCAGCTTCAGTCGGCTGTTCCTCATTCATTCGGCTACGGCCTTCATTCCTTCGTGTAGGTTGGTTTTGGCGGTGAGGGGGTCCTTGGTGAGGGAGAGAATCAGCTGGGTGTCATCGGCGTAGGAGATGATGTTGAGGTCATGTAGTCGTGCGACGTCGGCGAGCGGTGCCATGTAGATGTTAAACAGCGTGGGGCTGAGGGATGAGCCCTGGGGTACACCGCAGATAATCTTGGTGGCTTCGGAGCGGAAGGGGGAAGGCGGACGTTCTGTGTTCTGCTGGAGAGGAAGGAGGAGGTCCACTTCAGGGCCTTCTCTTGGATCCCGGCGTCATGGAGGAGTGTTTGTAGTGTGCGGGGGCAGACCGTGTCGAAGGCGGCTGATAGGTCCAGGAGGATGAGGGCCACTGTTTGTCCGTTATCTAGTAGGGTCCTGATGTCATCGGTGGCAGCGATGAGGGCAGTTTCGGTGCTGTGGTTGCTGCAGAACCCGGATTGGGAAGGGTCCAGGATTCTGTTCTCCTCGAGGTAGCGGGTCAGATGTTAGTTGACGCTCCTCTCGATGACCTTCGCCGGGAACTGGAGCAGGGAGATGGGCCGGAAGTTCTTGAGGTCCTTGGGGTCCGCCTTGGGTTTCTTGAGTAAGGTGTTGATCTCGGCATGCTTCCAGCTCTGCGGGAAAGTTGCTGTCTCGAAGGAGATGTTGATGACTTTCCGGAGATGGGGTGCGATGGCTGTGCTGGCTTTGTTGAAGATGTGGTGTGGGCATGGGTCTGACAGAGATCTGGAGTGGATGGTGTTTATGATCTTGATAGTGTCGTCGTCGTTGATGTTGGTCCAGGAGAGTATGCGGTTGGTGCGGGTGGTGGTCGTGGGGGCAGAGGTCTTCTTGGTTGTCTGGGCGGTCGTGGCGTTGAAGCTGTCGTGGATGTCTGTGATCTTGCAGTGGAAGAAGGTGGCCAGCGAGTCACACAGGTCTTGAGAGGGTGGGATGCCATTGGTGTTGGAGCAGGGTGTGGTGATTTCCTTCACGATGTTGAAGAGCTGTTTGCTGTTGTGTGCGTTGTTGTATAGGCGGTCTTTGAAGGAGGCCCTTTTAGCAGATCTGATGAGGTGATGGTGTCTGCGGGTGGCGTTCTTGTGGGCTGTGCAGCTGTCTGGTGTTCGTTCACGGAGCCAGTTCTTCTCTATTTTTTGGCAGGTTTGCTTGGAGGCCTGGAGGTCTTCTGTGAACCAGCTGGCTTTCTTGCTGGTGTGACTGTTGGAGGGTTTCTTGAGTGGGGCGAGGGTGCTGTCTGAGGTTGCAGGCGGCGGTGTCCGGGTCGGTGGGGTCGGCGGGTGGGCTCTGGGTGAGGGTGGTGGTTAGCTGGTCTCCGGTGACTTTGCTCCAGCAGCGGCGAGGCGTCTGTTGGGTGAGGTGGTGCGTGGTGGGCTTCTTGAAGGTGAAGTGGATGCAGTGGTGATCGGTCCAGTGGAGTTCGGTGGTGTGGTTGTAAGAGTCGTGGGGGCTTGCCGAGGAGATGGGGTCGAGCGTGTGGCCAGCGGCGGGGGTGGGTGTTGTGACGAGTTGTCTGAGTCTGATGTTGGCTAGGTTGTCGATCAGGGTGGTGGAGTTGGTGTTGTTGTTGTTCTTGAGGTGGAAGGTCAGGTCCCAGAGGAGGATGTAGTCCGTGGAGGCAAGGGCTTGCATGCTGACTAAGTTGGCAATGGAGTCGCTGAACTTTGGACGGGGTACGGGGGGTCTGTAGATGAGGGTTCCTCTTTGTGTGGTGTTGGGGTCAGTGTGGATCTGGAAGTGCATGTGTTTGGCGGTGCTGAGGGTGTCGTCGGTGCTGGTCAAGACTCTGAGAGTGTTCCTGTGGACGATGGCAATTCCTCCTCCTACTCCGTTGGTGTGGTCCCTGTGGGTGGTTTTGTAGCCTTCTGGGACGGCTATGGCGATGTCCGGTGCCGAGGCGGGGTTCAGCCAGGTCTCCGTCAGGATGACATCTGGGGAGGTTGAGTTGAGTAGGTCCCAGTGTTCAACGACGTGTTTGCGCGCGGAGCCGGTGTTGAGGAGGATGCATCTGAAGTAGTTGGGTTCTCTCCTGGTCGGCGGCTTGGGGCGGTGGGTGCTGGAGAAGCTGGAGGTGAAAGTTCCGTGGCTGTGCTTCGGGACGGCCAGGAAACAGGTGTGTGATTGTCTGGTGTTGAGTGGGTGGAGGGTGCTGGAGTTGTAGCGGAGTTGGGTGTTGTGGCGTTTGCAGGGGTTCTGGTGCTGGGCGCGGTCCAGGCGCGGACAGGCTTGACTTAGGCTCGCCTGCGGCGCGGACAGCATATAAGGGTAGGTGGGAGGGAGGAGCAGCTGGGAGGTGGGAGTGGGGCGGCCAATAGGTGTTCAGGGGGCAGGGCCGCGGGGATGCAGCGGCGGTAACTGGGTATGGAGGGCAAGAAGGGGAAACGGAAACGGGGGTAAGGGCTAAGTTTCAGAGAGTAAAAGAGGCAAATTAAAATACAAATATAGTTATTTACCAGAAGCAGAACACAGTTAGCAGGGCAAAAAATTTCAGGTGCAGGCAAGAGGAGGGCAGAGGAGGAGCGGAGAACCTACGGCGCGGCAGCAGCGGAGCACCAGAGGCAAGGAGCAGGTGGAGCTGTGCGGCTTGCGGAGCGGCCTGACCTGCAAGCAGGGTCCAAGGTCACTTAACCTGTAGATCATAGGTTCAACTCACTGAGATATGATGAATGTCAACCTTTTAAAGGCAGGATAGTCAAAACTCATAAATATGTCCTGACCCAAGGCACTAGAAAAGACATGTTTCAACGGTAATCTATACGAGTAGACATGCTTAGCTGTGTTATGTTTGATGTCAGTGTAATGTGGCTTCCATGTTTTGCTAAAAATGGATAACCTGGAAAGGGCAACTTTAAAAACAAATGATTTTGAAATTTCTCCTGCATCATTTAATTCTACAACATATAGATTGGTAGCCTTATACCCCCATGCCCCCCAAGGATTTAAATTCAGGTTCAGCTGGCAAGGATTCGAAGTTTCCTCCTCAGTCCTCTTGGGCAACTTTAGTTTAAAAGTCTGCTTCCTGAAAAAATAACCTCTTCCTTTGTGTCCCTCTACTTTGCATTAAACAAATCAAAGAGTGAATGGTAATTTGGTTGGGGTGGGTGGTACTCAGGGAGTTTTACTCTGCAGAATTCCATGGAGTTCCATAAATGTCTGCAAGATTCCGTGAGTTCCACAAACTGCGGAATTCCGGTCCACCGCAGATCAAAGCACAAGAACAATGACGAGAATGCTGACAGGATATACAGGTTTGAGACTGTAGATGTTGTATCACACTGCCCTCTACCAGCTGTGGTTAACCAGTGATCACTGAGTGACTTAAACCCATGCAGTGCTCAATCCACCCCCCAGGGGGTTCATGCGTCAGAATGCATGCACTATTATACTCTCCACTGCCTGTGGTACTAAGTGAGCAATGCAATACCACACTCACTGTCATGGGCACTAGAGAAAAGCGGGCTTCACCACTCCGCATTGCAAGCACCTGTCCCATAATAACCATGGCCACTGCTCCTCTGAGGAAGAAGTCACCACTATCACACCAGCCCTAAGAACTAAGTGAGGACGTTCTGCCTCTCTTGCCCCCTCGGACAATGCACAAATATATCTTGCTACATGCCGCTTACTCAATGCCACATTCAGTCCCATCAACACAGTCCCTTTCATTCGAGGCAAAGTGTGTTCTGTAGGACCATTTTTGCCCACCATTAGTCTTTGCATGCCACTGGTGCACAGCATACAGTTATACCCCTGGCCCATGGTGTACACATGCACAGTAACCGCTGGGTACACTACTATATAAACTTCTACAATGCTCTTTGAACAAACTGAGTAAATACCGTGCACACTCCCTCCATACATGCTCGGCAAACACTGTGTACGTGCCTGACACACACTATACTCACTGTAGTCAAACACTGTACACTACAGGCAGACACTGAAAGTGCTGCTGGTATTGTATGCACTTTTGTTGAACATTGTGTGCACTTACACTGAATTTAGGACAGGAAAACACTTTGTGTAGACTCCTGGTCCGTGCTGCTGAGAATCAATGTATACATGCCCGGTTGACACTGTATGCACCTTTGTTTTAAAAACAAATGTGTTTTTTTAATTAGCATTTTATCAAGACTTACAAAGTCCAAAACAATTGGACAACATACAGATTGCAGTTCTACCACATTCATCATCCAGTACATTACAGATATACAATGTCTCCTACCAAATATATATTACGTTTTACCAGGCGATGCACAGCTAAGCAGCTTGACACTTTTGCAGATATTCAACCAGGTACTTCCAATAGTCTCTTGGCTTTGAGCCCGTGGGTAGCTCCTCCTCGTAGGTTTGTAAGGTATCCTTACAATAGGCCATATCTCTAAGCCATAGTTTGATTCTTGGGGCCTCAGCATAGTGAAATTCTGCGTTTGGCTAGGATAAGGCTATTATGCAAAATTTACGTTTAGTAGCCCGCACATTCTGGATTAGTCCCAGCAGGCATATTCGTATTGGGCATTTAATAGTAACACCCACCATTTCACCCAGCATCTCTACCAACTTTACCCAATATGCATTTATTGAGCCGCAGTACCAGGCAAGGTGTATGAAATTAGCATCCCTGCGCCACATCTCTGGCAGCGATCATCTGAACGAAGACCATATTTACAAAGTCTGGCAGGAGTATGATACGTTTGATGCAAGTATTTATAGTGTAGAACACGCAGGTTACCATTTGGTGTAAGCATTCCAGTGAGGATGCAGCAAATTGATCATTCGTCCTCCGTGAGGTGGTTGTCCAGTGTATTATTCCATCTCTCTAAAGCCTTGTGCGTGGTGTCATCTATGTCCTCCTGTAGTTTAATGTGTAGTTTCGAAACTATATGAGAATTACGAGGTTCAGTGATAAGCATCTGTAACGTGTTTAATTGTGGCAGTTCATCATTGTAGGATTGATAGAGTTTCTTGATGGCCCCCTGTAACCTATAATACTTGAATCTAAAGAGTAATGTCTGGTTGTTAATATATGTTAGATCTTTGGGTTCTATAAAGGTGCCATTTTGGTACTGGTCTCCTATTTTATCGATACCCACTTGCTTTAGCGGACCTGTTCCTACCTCTTCCATAGTGACTGATAGCTCTGGGTGATGATACAGTAACATCGCAGGGGCGTATAATGGTAACTTTCGTGCCAATCGTCCCATCTTTCACCATGCGGCTTTAGTGGCGTCAATGGTTTTAATGTCTGGGGAGTGAAGCGGTGGTCGCTGGTGAGACAGAATGGCGTTCAATGGAATTGGGTGTGCATCTCCTTCCTCTATAGCCACGTGCGTTAGATAGGGGACACAGTGATACCAGTAATGCGCATATTGCTCTTGTGCACATAAGTAATAGAGGAGAAAGTCTGGGACCTTGAATCCTCCTCTGGAGTAGGGCAGGACAAGGGAACGCATCTCAATTTGTGCTTGCTTACTTGTCATATCAGTCGTATTACCATAGTATTCAGTCTTTTAAAAACAGCTGCCGGAGGTGTGATAGGAATGTTATTAAAAAGATATAGAAACTTAGGTAGAACGACCATCTTAACAATGGCCATACGGTCTGCCAAGTTCAGTGGGAGTTGAATCCAGCGCTTTATTTTGTCCTCCATTGTGCTTATCGCTCTCCCATAGTTTGTGCGAATCACTATTACTGGATCTCTGTGGTACCAGACGCCTAGGTATTTAACAGGCTCCGTCTGCCATTCTAGCGGAAATTCTGTGGGATGTGAATGTGTGGTAGCTGTTAGGGGTATAATAAGAGATTTAGCCCAGTTAATTTGGAGCCCAGAATGTCGGCCAAATTTAATATATTCTCTCAGTAAGGGGGAAAGGTACGTATCTGGGTCACTTACATATAGGACCATATCGTCTGCATATAAGGAGATATGTAATGGGCTTTGTGGAAATTGAAGCGCAGAGTAGTGATGTCCTTGCCGTATTTTGTACACTAATGGTTCAAGGTCTATCGCAAAGAGCAATGGAGATAGTGGGCATCCTTGTCTTGTGCCTCTTGCAATTGGTATGGCGTCAGATGCATATTTATTAACTTTGACTCATGCTGTGGGTACTGTATAAAGTATTTTGACCCATTGGAGGAAGATGGGTGGAAATCTCATCCTTTGTAATACTGTGTGAAGATAGGGCCATTCAATTGAATCGAATGCTTTTGCTGCATCCAAGAGGACAGCAGCAGCCTTCGTGTTCGGGGTCAGATAGTGGGACAGTGCAAATAGTGTTCTGGTGTTGTGAGTTGTTGATCAACCGGGTATAAATCCCGACTGATATGGGAGGACGAGATTAGTCATTATGGCTGAAGACTTTTTGCGAGAAGTTTAGCTAGTATTTTAGTGTCAGCGTTAATTAAGGACAGAGGTCTACAAGAGTCACACTGTTCTGGGTCTTTATTAGGTTTTAGGAGGGCGATGAGCATGGCTTCTCTCAATGTGGGAGGTAATATCTGTTTGTCGTGGGCATCGCCATACATTTCCACTAGGTGCGGCGCCAGTTGATCTACGAATGCCTTGTAAAATTCACAGGTGAAGCCATCTGGGCCTGGCGCTTTACCGTTTGGGAGTGAGTTAATTACTTCTGTTACCTCTTCCACAGTTACCGGTAGGGAAAGATATTCTCTCTGTGTATCCGATAGCCATGCTATAACAACATCCTCCAGATAAGCCATAATTTCAGAGGGTGCAGCAGTATTTTGTGAGGCATAAAGTTCTCCATACTTTTCCATGAACGCACTTAGTATATTCTGTGTATCGCATTGGAGCACACCTTTATTATCCCTTACTGCCAGGACTGTTTGTGGCGTGTAGCTAGAGCAGATTTTGTTCGCTAAGATTGTTATGTTATGTTATGTTATGTTATCAGGAGTTTTATTGAGCGCTTAGCTACTCAAGCAGAGTGTCCCGGCGCTATCAGACCATACACAGCATAACCCCAGCATTGGAAGAGGAATTACTGACAGAACAACCACGTCTTGAGCTCTTTCCTAAAGGACACTAAATTCTCTCTCTTTCTTAAAGACAGTGGCAGGACATTCCAGGCCCGTGGCGCAAGATATTTAAAAGACCGACCCCAATCCGGGCACGCCTAATTACCGGGATCGTGGCCAGTGACAGTGATGCCGAACGTAAGGCTCTGGACGGAGGTGAAAACCAATTCTCTTCCTCAGATAGTGTGCACCGGTGCCATGGAGAGCCTTAAACGGGATGGTAAGAGCCTTAAACTTGATGCGTTTCCGGATTGGCAACCAGTGAAGAGACTTCAGCAGTCCTGCGGCATGGGAGCTGCGGCCAAGGCCAAAGATTGCCCACATGGCCGAGTTCTGCACAACCTGCAAGGGTGATAGAAGGTACTCAGGCAGGCCAAGGTAGAGTACATTAGCGTAGTCCAGCCTTGATCCGACCAATGCTTGCACCGTGATTTTCCTGTGGGCAGTAGAGAGGAAAGGGAGGAATTTCCTTAGCATTTTTAGTTTCCCAAAACACTGTCCAATCAGACCCAGAATCTGAGGTTTAAGCGAGAGATAGGTGTCCATCTTGACTCCCAGATTCTTAGCCGCCATGGTATCAGCATTGGGTGGATACATACCTGCTGGCCACCAGGACTTCCAACCGGGGTCCGGAGGACAACCAAAGAAAAGGACCTCAGATTTGTCTGAGTTGCATTTCACCTGGTTAAGTTGGAACCAGTCAAAAACTGCACCCAGACCGCACTTAATGCTATCACCATCAAAGTCCGAGTTCCCTCCGCAGGTGAAGAGAAGCTGGGTGTCATCGGTGTAAGAGACAATCTGGGTGCCAAATGACTCTGCCAGTGCCGCAAGAGGGGACATATAGATGTTAAAAAGAGTGGTACTCAGAATCGACCCCTGGGGGACTCCCACCTCCAAAGGCGGCACTGCAGCAGAGTACGGAGGAGCCCAGACTGTCTGTTGTCGGTTGGAAAGAAAAGACTCAAACCATCTGAACACCGTTCCCCGGACACCAATCTCCGAGAGTCTTGCCAGGAGTGGGTCATGGGGAACGGTGTCAAACGCCGCCGAAAGATCTAACAGCACCAGCAGTGCTTTCCCTCCTTTGCCCTGGACTTCCTTGATGGCCTCTGACACCTCCAACAGTGCCGTTTCAGTGCTTAAATTTGTCCGGAAACCGGACTGGGTGTAATGCAGAATCCCATGTGACTCTACAAAGTCCGAAAGGACGGACTGCACATGCTTTTCCGCCACCTTTGCCAAGACCGGGAGCAACGAAATAGGCCGATAATTGGCGTAGCTACTAGGGTCCAGAGACGGCTTTGTTAAGAGAGGGAGAACCAACGCCTGTTTCCATGCTTGCGGCACTACCCCCGTTTCTAAAGAACAATTTAAAATCGGATTGATAATGGGGTTGACGACATAAGCCATTTTGGCTAGAAACTTGGTGGGACAGGGGTCCAGCGGGTAACCAGATCTCATTTTAGATAGAATTTCCAGGGAAGTTTGAGGCTCAATAGGGGGAAAATTCGACAGATTGGGCTGTCCTGCGGCCAACACAGAAAAGAGTGGGCCTGGGTTAAACACTCCCCCTACCACTGCAGAAGGAAAAGTTGCCTGGATGCTTTTGATCTTATTAGCAAAAAAGCTTGCCAGTTGGGTCACCCAGGGTTCCGAAAAGGAACACTTAGGAGTGATGGAGGCCGGCGATGTGAATTCCTTCACCACCAAAAAGATTTCTTTACTGGTATTAGTGGCCTCCTCAATCCTCCTAGCAAAAAAGGCTTTCTTTTCCAAGTAGATTTCCTTGTGATAAGCCTTAGTGCAACGCCTATAGGCCTCCTTCAGTGATTCCAGATACTTTGATTGCCATGCTCTTTCGGCCTTCTTACGAAGCCTACGACTTGTATTAAGCGCTGGCGTAAACCATGGTGCCGAGACACGAGAGGAGTTCTTAGGGGCCCGCACAGGCGGCGCCAACTCCCTCAGGCAACAAGTGAGCCAAGTTTGGAAGAGGACAAGATCCTTCTCTATGTCGCCCGTCAACGAGCAGGGGTGATTCGACAGATACTGTTCACTCATGTCCGGTGACACTCTATGGAAGGCGCGGGGTGTCTGAGGCTGACGCCCATTGTCTCTGATGGTAGAACTAGTTTTGTACTGAATATCGAAGGTCACCAGCATATGGTCAGACCACAGCACTGGTTAAGGGGGGGCAACTACAATATGAGTAGTAGAGAAGATTTGGTCCAGCGTATGCCCCTTGTTGTGAGTGGGGGACACCAGATAGGGCAATAAGCCTAAGGGTTTGGTGGAGTCTAAAAACTTGATGGTGTCCGCTGCATCTGCTACATCAAAGTGGATGTTAAAATCGCCTAGGAGTACGCAGTGTTTAAACTGCACACTCATTGCTGAAATCACTGAGTAAAGTCCCTCATGAAAGGACCCTATTGGAGCCGGGGGTCTGTAGACCAGCAGTCCTGCGCAGGATTGGGCGGGTGAAAGTGTCAGACAGAATCCCAGCTCTTCAGCCCCGTGGATGTCCTCCGTTGGTATAATGGAACATTCAAAGCGTCTGTCTATCACCAGTGCCACTCCAACGCCTTTGCCCGAGCCCCGATCTTTCCTCAGCATAAAATAGTTAGGGGGCAGGGCGTTGGCGACATCCGGCTCTGATGCCTCGCCGAGCCATGTTTCCGTCAGGAAAAGGCAAGCTGGTTTGGAATCAGATAGCAGGTTAAACAGGTCCTGAATATGTTTGCTCACAGACCGAGTGTTCAGAAGGGCACAGCTGAAAGTGCGTTCAGAAGGACCCAGCCCATGCGTTGGAGCACCAACGTGCCCCAGCTCCACGGGGTCCCTTACCGGCAAAGCTTCACTCAATGACCATCCACAACCGGCGCAGTGAAAAATGCCCTTGAAACAGTGACCCTGAACTGAACAGCCTCTGTTTCTGAGCCGTCTCAAGCTCAGGAGATGCGCTGAGGAGTACCTGCATGTTAGTCTCTGGGGCTGCGTAAGGAAGTCGCCCGCCCGGCCGCCCCGTCCCCCTCCGGGATGCTGACAGGCACAGACGGGCTTTCCTTAGGCGCTCCTTTGGCGCGGGTAAGGCGCGTCCTCTGATCGCGTCTGCTGCGCGGAGCCATCCCTGTCTGATTTTATAGTCCCGCCCGTGAGGCAGCAAGCCTAGTCTGCCGACTAGCAAGCCTGCCTCACCCAAGATGGCCACCGGACTAGTGCGCAACCTCCCCGTCCCTCAGTGCCCCTCAGCTCGTAGTCAGCTGAGAGGGGGCGCCCAGATCTAACACGGCGATAGGGAGGCCAGGAAGAGCGACTCGATAGTCAAGGGTGACAGGTAGGTGCTCGTCTGCCCCCAAAGAAGAAGTTAAAACAGAGTCCTCATGCCAGTGAAACACAGAACAGAGAGAGATCTCCCGGCTTTTCACCTCAGGAGAGAGAAAAAGGCAGAGAGCAATACACTTTAGAACAGTGGCACGGGCCAAATAAACAGTGCAATGCAATTTAAAACACAGAGCAAATTACAATGTGGATTTTTTTAAAAAGCTCAAGAAGTGCAGCTCGCTCCGCCAGGCATCCGCCACGGGAGTCGCTAAGATTCGGCCTGGTCTGCCCCCTATGAGCGCGCAGTTTGGCGTTTTGTTCGATATTTAAGTTCATCTTCGGCAAATGTATGATATTCCGTCATAACGTTTCTAATATCGCCTAGTATCTTTGCACTGTGTGTGCGTTCGTATTCACGTTCCAAAGCGTCTAGTGTGGCTTCTCGTTTGCTAAGTTGGCTGCTTATATCTTTTAGTAGCCTTGTGTTAGTGCTAATACATGCACCCCTTATGGTGGCTTTAACTGCTTCCCACAGCAAGCTAGGGTCATCAGTAGATGATTGGTTTATCGTGAAGTAGTCAGTGATGGCCTGGCTAATAGTTTCGGTGTAGACAGAGTGTAGCAGTGCTTTTGCATTAAACCTCCATCTTAACAATGGCCATACGGTCTGCCAAGTTCAGTGGGAGTTGAATCCAGCGCTCTATTTTGTCCTCCATTGTGCTTATCACTCTCCCATAGTTTGTGCGAATCATTATTACTGGATCTCTGTGGTACCAAACGCCTAGGTATTTAACAGGCTCCGTCTGCCATTCTAGCGGAAATTCTGTTGGATGTGAATGTGTGGTAGCTGTTAGGGGTATAATAAGAGATTTAGCCCAGTTAATTTGGAGCCCAGAATGTCGGCCAAATTTAATATATTCTCTCAGTGAGGGGGCAAGGTACGTATCTGGGTCACTTACATATAGGACCATATCATCTGCATATAAGGAGATATGTAATGGCCTTTGTGGAAATTGAAGCCAGAGTAGTGATGTCCTTGCCGTATTTTGTATACTAATGGTTCAAGGGCTATCGCAAGGAGCAATGGAGTTAGTGGGCATCCTTGTCTTGTGCCTCTTGCAATTGGTATGGCATCAGATACATATTTATTAACTTTGACTTGTGCTGTTGGTACTGTATAAAGTATTTTGACCCATTGGAGGAAGATGGGCGGAAATCTCATTCTTTGTAATACTGTGTGAATATAGGGCCATTCAATTGAATCGAATGCTTTTGCTGCATCCCAGAGGAAAGCAGCAGCCTTCGTGTTCGGGGTCAGATAGTGGGACAGTGCAAATAGTGTTCTGGTGTTGTGAGTTGTTGATCAACCGGGTATAAATCCCGACTGATGTGGGAGGACGAGATTAGTCATTATGGCTGCAGACTTTTTGCGAGAAGTTTAGCTAGTATTTTAGTGTCAGCGTTAATTAAGGACAGAGGTCTATAAGAGTCACACTGTTCTGGGTCTTTATTAGGTTTTAGGAGGGTGATGAGCATGGCTTCTCTCAATGTGGGAGGTAATATCTGTTTGTCGTGGGCATCGCCATACATTTCCACTAGGTGCGGCGCCAGTTGATCTACGAATGCCTTGTAAAATTCACAGGTGAAGCCATCTGGGCCTGGCGCTTTACCGTTTGGGAGTGAGTTAATTACTTCTGTTACCTCTTCCACAGTTACCGGTAGGGAAAGATATTCTCTCTGTGTATCCGATAGCCATGCTATAACCACATCCTCCAGATAAGCCATAATTTCAGAGGGTGCAGCAGTATTTTGTGAGGCATAAAGTTCTCCATACTTTTCCATGAACGCACTTAGTATATTCTGTGTATCGCATTGGAGCACACCTTTATTATCCCTTACTGCCAGGACTGTTTGTGGCGTGAAGCTAGAGCAGATTTTGTTCGCTAAGATTGTTATGTTATGTTATGTTATGTTATCAGGAGTTTTATTGAGCGCTCAGCTACTCAAGCAGAGTGTCCCGGCGCTATCAGACCATACAGAGCATAACCCCAGCATTGGAAGAGGAATTACTGACAGAACAACCACGTCTTGAGCTCTTTCCTAAAGGACACTAAATTCTCACTCTTTCTTAAAGACAGTGGCAGGACATTCCAGGCCCGTGGCGCAAGATATTTAAAAGACCGACCCCCAATCCGGGCTCGCCTAATTACCGGGATCGTGGCCAGTGACAGTGATGCCGAACGTAAGGCTCTGGACGGGAGGTGAAAGCCAATTCTCTTCCTCAGATAGAGTGCACCGGTGCCATGGAGAGCCTAAAACGCAATGGTAAGAGCCTTAAACTTGATGCGTTTCCGGATTGGCAACCAGTGAAGAGACTTCAGCAGTCCTGCGGCATGGGAGCTGCGGCCAAGGCCAAAGATTGCCCGCGCGGCCGAGTTCTGCACAACCTGCAAGCGTGATAGAAGGTACTCAGGCAGGCCAAGGTAGAGTACATTAGCGTAGTCCAGCCTTGATCCGACCAATGCTTGCACCGTGATTTTCCTGTGGGCAGTAGAGAGGAAAGGGAGGAATTTCTTTAGCATTTTTAGTATCCCAAAACACTGTCCAATCGGACCCAGAATCTGAGGTTTAAGCAAGAGACAGTTGTCCATCTTGACTCCCAGAATCTGAGGTTTAAGCGAGAGACAGTTGTCCATCTTGACTCCCAGATTCTTAGCCGCCATGGTATCAGCATTAGGTGGATACATACCTGCTGGCCACCAGGACTTTCAACCGGTGTCCGGAGGACAGCCAAAGAAAAGGACCTCAGATTTGTCTGAGTTGCATTTCAGCTGGTTAAATTGGAACCAGTCAAAAACCGCACCCAGACAGCACTTAATGCTATCACCATCAAAGTCCGAGTTCCCTCCGCAGGTGAAGAGAAGCTGGGTGTCATCGGCGTAAGAGACAATCTGGGTGCCAAATGACTCTGCCAGTGCCGCGAGAGGGGACATATAGATGTTAAAAAGAGTGGGACTCCGAATCGACCCCTGGGGGACCCCACCTCCAAAGGCGGCACTGCAGCAGAGTACGGAGGAGCCCAGACTGTCTGTTGTCGGTTGGAAAGAAAAGACTCAAACCATCTGAACACCGTTCCCCGGACACCAATCTCCGAGAGTCTTGCCAGGAGGCGGTCATGGGGAACTGTGTCAAATGCCGCTGAAAGATCTAACAGCACCAGCAGTGCTTTCCCTCTGTTGCCCTGGACTTCCTTGATGGCCTCTGACACCTCCAACAGTGCAGTTTCAGTGCTTAAATTCGTCCGGAAACCGGACTGGGTGTAATGCAGAATCCCATGTGACTCTACAAAGTCCGAAAGGACGGACTGCACATGCTTTTCCGCCACCTTTGCCAAGACCGGGAGCAACGAAATAGGCCGATAATTGGCGTAGCTACTAGGGTCCAGAGACGACTTTTTTAAGAGAGGGAGAACCAATGCCTCTTTCCATGCTTGCAGCACTACCCCCGTTTCTAAAGAACAATTTTAAATCGGATTGATAATGGGGTTGACGACATAGGCCATTTTGGCTAGAAACTTGGCGGGACAGGGGTCCAGCGGGGAATCAGATCTCATTTTAGATAGAATTTCCAGGGAAGTTTGAGGCTCAATAGAGGGAAAATTCGACAGATTGGGCTGTTCTGCGGCCAACACAGAAAAGAGTGGCCCTGGGTTAAACACTCACCCTACCACTGCAGAAGGAAAAGTTGCCTGGATGCTTTTGATCTTATTAGCAAAAAAGCTTGCCAGTTGGGTCACCCAGGGTTCCGAAAAGGAACACGTAGGAGTGATGGAGGCCGGCGATGTGAATTCCTTCACCACCAAAAAGATTTCTTTACTGGTATTAGTGGCCTCCTCAATCCTCCTGGCAAAAAAGGCTTTCTTTTCCAAGTAGATTTCCTTGTGATAAGCCTTAGTGCAACGCCTATAGGCCTCCTTCAGTGATTCCAGATACTTTGATCGCCATGCTCTTTCGGCCTTCTTACAAAGCCTACGACTTGTATTAAGCGCTGGCGTAAACCATGGTGCCGAGACACGAGAGGAGTTCTTAGGGGCCCGCACAGGCGGCGCCAACTCCCTCAGGCAACAAGTGAGCCAAGTTTGGAAGAGGACAAGATCCTCCTCTATGTCGCCCGTCAACGAGCAGGGGTGATTCGACAGATACTGTTCAATCATGTCCGGTGACACTCTATGGAAGGCGCGGGGTGTCTGAGGCTGACGCCCATTGCCTCTGATGGTAGAACTAGTTTTGTACTGAATATCGAAGGTCACCAGCATATGGTCAGACCACAGCACTGGTTGAGGGGGGGCAACTACAATATGAGTAGTAGAGAAGATTTGGTCCAGCGTATGCCCCTTGTTGTGGGTGGGGGACACCAGATAGGGCAATAAGCCTAAGGGTTTTGTGGAGTCTAAAAACTTGATGGTGTCCGCTGCATCTGCTACATCAAAGTGGATGTTAAAATCGCCTAGGAGTACGCAGTGTTTAAACTGAACACTCATTGCTGAAATCACTGAGTAAAGTCCCTCATGAAAGGACCCTATTGGAGCCGGGGGTCTGCAGACCAGCAGTCCCGCGCAGGAATGGGCGGGTGAAAGTGTCAGACAGAATCCCAGCGCTTCAGCCCCGTGGATGTCCTCCGTTGGTATAATGGAACATTCAAATCGTCTGTCTATCACCAGTGCCACTCCCCCGCCTTTGCCCGAGCCCCGATCTTTCCTCAGCATAAAATAGTTAGGGGGCAGGGCATTGGCGACATCCGGCCCTGATGCCTCGCCGAGCCATGTTTCCGTCAGGAAAAGGCAAGCAGGTTTGGAATCAGATAGCATGTTAAACAGGTCCTGAGCATGTTTGCTCACAGACCGAGTGTTCAGAAGGGTACAGCTGAAAGTGCGTTCAGAAGGACCCAGCTCATGCGTTGGTGCACCAATGCGCCCCATCTCCACGGGGTCCCTTACCGGCAAAGTTTCACTCAACGACCATCCACAACCGGCGCAGTGAAAAATGCCCTTGAAACAGTGACCCTGAACTGAACAGCCTCTGTTTCTGAGCCGTCTCAAGCTCAGGAGATGCGCTGAGGAGTACCTGCATGTTAGTCTCTGGGGCTGTGTCAGGAAGTCCGCCCAGTCCCCCTCCGGGACGCTGACGGGCGCAGACGGGCTTTCCTTAGGCGCTCCATTGGCGCGGGTAAGGCGCGTCCGCTGATCGCGTCCGCTGCGCGGAGCCATCCCCGTCTGATTTTATAGTCCCGCCCGTGAGGCAGCAAGCCTAGTCTGCCGACTAGCAAGCCTGCCTCACCCAAGATGGCCACCGGACTAGTGCACAACCTCCCCGTCCCTCAGTTCCCCTCAGCTCGTAGTCAGCTGAGAGGGGCGCGCCCAAATCTAACACGGCGAAAGGGAGGCCAGGAAGAGCGGCTCGATAGTCAAGGTAGGTGCTCGTCTGCCCCCAAAGAAGAAGTTAAAACAGAGTCCTCATGCCAGTGAAACACAGAACAGAGAGAGATCTCCCGGCTTTTCACCTCAGGATAGAGAAAAAGGCAGAAAGCAATACACTTTAGAACAATGGCACGGGCCAAATAAACAGTGCAATGCAATTTAAAACACAGAGCAAATTACAATGTGGATTTTTTTAAAAAGCTCAATAAGTGCAGCTCGCTCCGCCAGGCATCCGCCACAGGAGTCGCTAAGATTCGGCCTGGTCTGCCCCCTATGAGCGCGCAGTTTGGCGTTTTGTTAGATATTTAAATTCATCTTCGGCAAATGTCTGATATTCCGTCATAACGTTTCTAATATTGCCTAGTATCTTTGCCATGTGTGCGCGCTTGTATTCACGTTCCAATGCGTCTAGTGTGGCCTCTCGTTTGCTAAGTTGGCTGCTTATATCTTTTAGTATCCTCGTGTTAGTGCTAATACATTCACCTCTTATGGTGGCCTTAACTGCTTCCCACAGCCAGCTAGGGTCATCAGTAGATGATTGGTTTATCGTGAAGTAGTCAGTGATGGCCTGGCTAATAGTTTCGGTGTAGACAGAGTGTAGCAGTGCTTTTGCATTAAACCTCCATACAAACGGTGGGGGTGTGTAATGAGGGAAGTCTATAGTCAGCAGATTATGATCAGATAGGTTTTGGGCAAGTGACGTATATTTCGCGTCCAAGATACTGTTTCCTCTGTTCCGAGCCAATAGTCAATCCGAGACCAACTGTTGTGAATCGCAGAAGTATGAGTGGCCTCCCTGAGCTGAGGATATAGAGCTCTCCAAAGGTCAATCAAGCGATTTTCAGACATAATATCTCGTAATACTCCCACCGCCCGCTTGTGTGGCTCTTGTGTGAGCCCAATCTGTCCAAGTGATCATTTAAAGCAGGATTTAAGTCTCCACCCCAAAGTAAAGCCATTTCAAGTAGCTTATTAAGCTTACGCCAGATTAGTTTATAAAATCGGGATCATCCACGTTTGGGCCATAGGTATTTATCAAAGCCAGTCGTTGCCCCCTAATGCATTCTGTTATAATGACATATCGACCCAAGTCATCTGCAAGGATGCTATCTATATGGAACTGCGTCCCTTTTCTCACCAATCTCAGTACGTCCCTAGAGTATGACGCGTATGAGGAGCTGTGTACCGACTCCGCCCATTTGTTTCCAATAGTACTTCTATATGTAGGAGTTAGATGTGTTTCTTGGAGAAGGGCTATATCAATATGAAGTCTGTCGAAGTAAGCAAATATCTGGCGTATCTTTTTCGATTTATTAAGCCTTCTAACATTCCATGATACCAGTGTTAGTTGCGTTGGTTGTAATCTATTCATGTTTGGTGGCAAAGGTTATCTTATAGTGTGTAACTATCCACTGCTTGTAACGTGTGCATCTGTTGTTTCTGTGAGCCATATGGTGACAATAGACACATTAGTATCGTTCTGGACATCTGCAATGTATCTCAAATACCACAATCTGCATAACATTTTCCAACCCCATCCCGCCCGCCGCCCTCTCACTTTAGCGTCCCAACTATGCCAAAGACACACCCTTAACAGAAATGTCGACATAACTAAACTTGTGGTGGGGAACTCCCGCCTGGGGGGATCTGCCAAGTGCGCACAGCTCCATCCAACACTGTGGATGGGGTCGAGTGATATGTTCGTAGTGCAGATGCATAGGCTATCCCATGTAAACAACCTTTGTATGACATACAATTACCATTTAGTCTTTGGTTTCGTACAGGATGAGTTACAACCCTGAATCTACAAGCAATGCAAGTCAACTCACACAATTACGTCCAGCAGGGGATTAGGAATTCAAATATATCAAACCTCAATGGATATGTCCAGTTACAGCAATAGTGTTACATATACAAATCTGTAGCGTTGCCATTGCCCTACAAATCCTCCTGCATCTATTGCCTTAATAGATACAGCATTCTGTTCAAGTGTTTGAGTAGCAAACACAGCCAATAAACAGTGGTCACACTGAACAGACATAATTGTTCTGCATATTTAGCGTCCATGACTTCTAACTGGAATATTTTAACACATGCATAGTACATACATTACCACCAGTAGATATCAGCGCCTTCTTCTCTTTTCTCAACCTCTAGTTCGTAATGCACCCAACAGTCAGCAGCAAGGTGTGTTGCCCACGCGTTCCACCTACATCCCTGAATCAACAGCGATGCTATCCAAATGTCTGTGTATGGCAACATTTTGGTTTATATCAGACGTGAGTGCAGTCGTCATATGGTAGATATTAGTTCCTATGGCTTACTTCGGTCTCTCCAGCCAGCCACGCAGCTGCTAGTCCGAGGTGAGTAGAAAAAGCTGAGCTAGAGTTATTCGGAATCTGAATCCTCTTCGGTGCGTTTCTGCTCCTTTCGCTTATTGAGTACCTTTTTTTTATATAGTCCTGTGCCGCTTTTGGTGTCTGCAATACCGTGGTTCGTCCATCATGCGTCACCCTCAATCTAGCTGGGTATAGCATTGCATATTCGATACCCATTTCTCTGAGTTTCTTTTTTGCAGAATTGAAGTCCTTGCATGCTGTCTGAACCAACATTGTGAAGTCTGGGTAGAAGGCGAGGTCGTTGCCCTGATAAGTGATTTGTTGCTTTTCCCTGGCCATCCTCAGAATTGCATCCTGGTCCCTGTAGTTGAGGACCCTGGCGATGATGGGCCGTGGTGGAGTGCCCGGCGGTGGTTTTGGGGCTAATGATCTCTGCGCACGTTCTATGATTAGCACCGTCGAGAAGTTGTTTGCACCGAAGATATCGCGCAGCATGTCTTCCACACATGTTTCCATCTTCCCCGTGTTCGTAGTGTCAGAGACACCCGCAATTCTAACGTTGTTGCAACGTGATCTCGCTTCTAAATCCTCAGCTTTGTTCTTTATAACCTCCAGGATCTTCTCCATATCCGTGCATTTGCGGGTCGTAGTATGTTATTCATCCTCCACCGTCGTTATGCGATCTTCAGCCACGTCCAGGCATTCACCTGGTTTATCCAGTTTCACAGACATGTTATCTACCCTTTGGGTAAGCGCGTCTAGTTTCCTATTTATATCTTGCAGACTTTGCTGTATAGCTTGAAGGACGCTTTCCATGGCTTTGCTCGTTGTATTCACCGTTTCCAGTTCTGTATCTGGAAGCGCTGTTGCACCTTTGGCGCTGCGTTTAGCTTCAAATGTTAGTTTAGGCAGTTGTCTATCAGGCTTACCCATTGCGACTGAGGATTGGATTAGTAGACGGTTATAGCAGTTGACGTATGTATAGCTCCTTAGCTGAAAACAAGTTGTATCTCCGAGCAGCAGTGTCGCACCACACCCCAACTGTATGCCTCTCAGTCGACCCTCACAGCAGCAGACAGTCTCGAGGTGCTGGAGCAGCAAGACGCCCGCAATCCATTGCAGATGGTGCACTCCTGGGCCACTTAGTGGGATGCCTTCACCAGTACGCAAAGGTGCTACTTTTACGGCAGTTAGCGCATACCACACATCAGTGTGTTGGAGCTGGTTATAGGGCGATCGTGTTTATTTCCCTTATGTAGAACCATGGGGGATCCACCTCAGTGTCTATAATGCGCCTACTTATTGCACCATTAAAGGTATCCGGCAACAGGGTGTATGTGGCACAGTATCTGTTAAACACTAGTGGCATCAATCTTTGGAGGCAGTCTCTGCCACATATGATATTTAATTTGGGGCCCGCGCCCTGTAACGTTAGGCTCACTCCTCTACTTTGCCACACATGGATAGTCAATCACAGCGTCCCCATGTGATAATGCTTCATTCAATCATACATCCCTGGTAAACAGCTGGTCTTAAGGTTCACGGCGCCGTTAGGTGTCACTTGAGTGGTTGTTGCTGCCTTCTGCTTGCAATATGTACAGCGTTGCATGGGGGAGGTGCAGTCTACCAGCACATCACAGCGCACTATGTGGGGGGAGCTATTATTCCCTGCCTTCCACCACTTCACCTCGCCACCGTGCAATATTTCAGTTCCCTTCTTCCATGCGGGCAGTTCTCCGTGTTCACCGCCGCTGCGCGTGCCCACCATTTTGTGCTTTTTCACAGTGTAATCTCTGCCGTATGTGGGTTAGTATCTGTTGCGTGATTTACTGCCCCCACATTGCCCAAACAGCTTGCACATCAAGTCGTTCATGGTGCCAGCCACAGCCAATAGCGCAGTCTTTAATATCAGGCAGTCCTATAGTCCTATAAGGCAAACTGCGCGTCTCAGCTGCTTCGATCCTCACTCACGCAGGGCGCCGCCATTTTAGAGACCCCGGGACATCTCCACACTCTGTCGTTGACTCACGTCTTTCTTGCTTGTAAGGCATCCCCCAGCACTTCTGGTCCTTTCTTACTGCTACTCAATGGTTCCGATGCCTCGAAGAGTGTTTTGGGTTCACTACGGCATCCGCATACCGTTCTTTTTGTCAGTTAATTGTCTCGACCGACAGAGCTATCTTAGAAGAAAGCCATTCTGCAGTGCGCCCTCTAGCACCCCTCGTATGCACCGTTGTTACACTGTGTAAGCTCCTTGCATGCCCTGCTGGTAAAAAACTGTACACTCATTGCTGACACTGTATCCCACTGGTAAACACTTCTGTGTATACTCACGATATTGACTGGGTCTACACAGTTCAGGCTTAAATAATCCCCTGTCGGCACAAACGTCTTAAATTTACTCACAGAACTGGAAACAAGGCAGCTAGCTTCTGTGACAACCCTACTTGTGCACCTCACCTCCCTCGCCCAAGAGGACTAGATCTCTCTTGAGCTTTCAAAACCTCTTTATGCCCCCTTGCCAGCCTCCACCACAACCCCCTTTAGTTCACTAGACAGTATTACTCCGCCACCGTTATGACCACCAACTCCTTTATTTTGATTCACCATCTGAGCCCAGGAGTCCAACATTCTTCATTTTCAAGCGGTGAACAGCCGGACAGCCTTGCACCAAGACTGGGATCAGTGCAGTCAGTCAGACTAGGTATGGGGCGAGAGAGGCCGGCTCCAGAAGTAGTTTTGTGCTAGAATTAAAATGTGGAGCAAAAAAAAAGTTACTCTCAGAATGAAAAGACTGGGAAGGAGCATCGCCCGAAGTAATAGAGAGTGAGAAAAATGTAGGGAAGAGCAACGCCATGATAGGTTACTGCTGCACACTGTAGGTTATAACTAGGGGTGGGTGGTAAACTCTGCCATGCGGTGGTTTCTGGAGCCTGGAGTAGGCACAACTCCGAATTCCACCGGTGGAGAGAAGTATACCACCCACCCCTAGAATTTAGCCTACTCTTAATTGAATATTAACATGCTGCAGTATGGGGAGGCTTGCACTCCTGAATATCTTGAGATGGTGCTCAGTTGGTGAATGTGAGATGAGGGAGTGATGAGGCCGTAAAAGCGATACACCACAACCTGAATCAATTATAGATGTTCGGCATGTTTCAAAATGTTCACAGATTTCCGCTGATAAATGAAGTGAGGCCAAAGCAAATGGAGCCATTTGCTTAGACTACACAGTAGTGAGGATTCCATGATTAGACTATGAACCTTGTGGCTGCCAGGCCAACGGAAATTACTTAGCTACTAACTAACACTTCCTTCCTGAACAAAGAGGACTGAAATCTCTTAACTGTCCATCACACCCTTCAGCCTGATCTGCCCAGGCAAAGGATTGCAGCCTTCCTGTCCAAGTAGTTATGAAACATGATCCAAATGCTTATAGTCTCTGCCTAATGTGCTCAGTTAACCCCTACCTCAGTGTTTGAAGCACTTTGTTTGGCCATTGCGCCTTGCAACTCTGGTCTCGTTCAGAATCTGAATATCTTCACAATCTTTATCACCTTTAAGTCCTGAGTCATTTTGTAAATGATCCCAATTTCCCACGTAGGTAAACTGAGGCCCAGAGTAGGATATAAAGTGATTTGCTCCTAATCATCCAAGTATGTTGAGTCACAGGTCCCCACCTCAGAGTCACCAGGATGCCTGATCAAACTCAACAGCAGTGTCTAGTGACTTCAGTCCTCCTGGCCCTCTCACCATGGTAAAGCAACAGTGTTCTGTAACTCCACTCCTCTTGTTTCCTTGTGTGTGACTAAACAACTGCAGACAAAATGGATCAGTGAGTTTAATGTAGCCTTATGGCTATAGCGGTCGACCTCAGACCTGGGGAACCGGGTTCGAGTCTTGGCAACAACGCTCAATATCCTGTGATTGTGGGCAAATCACTTAATCTCCCCGTGCCTAACAAAAATTAATCTGTTCATCTGTAACGAAACCCGGTGTCTTGGGTCTAGTTGACGCTATATAATACTCTTAACATTTTTTTTTATATTCTAACAACTGCCATCTTCAGGTCCTGACTATGAATCCTAGTGAGGCCAGCTAAAACTTTCATCCTTTCAATTTTGGCAAATTGATTGCTATTAATCCAGGTAAAAATTGCCATTAAACCGGGTAACAATCAGTGATCAGAAACTGCATACTGTCATGAGAGGACCGACAGTGCTGTATTAGACACACCCTCCGCCATTTACTGATAGGATACACACTATGGCCTCACCACCGCATCACGATATCACTAGATCAGGTCGCACATTGAACACACGTGGCTCCTGACGTATTGAGGAAATAGACCTATGGTCATGAGACTTGCATTTTACCTATTTGATGTAAGAATGTATTGAAGTATTGAGTTCTATTGCCATGATATTTGACGGTTAAAACCCAATAAACAAATTTAAACCAAAAAAAAGAGTGTTAAAAGCACTACATAAAAATGCATTATTATCACTGACCACTATGCCAAGTTAGTGACTGACCCTCACAGTTGGACCTGCATGGATTTGTTCTTCCAGGCTCCAGGTCCTTCTGACCACTCTCACGAGCTGCCATGGACCATGTTGTCAGGTGCCCACAATCAGACAACCCCATCCTCTCCAAGAATGACCTGAGCTCCATTTCCCTCCAGGTGGTATGCTCCAGGTCGTTTCCCAGTAGACAATACACAGGCATGGAGACACACCTATCTTCAGCAGACCTGAGACCACCCCCCTATGCAAAGGGAACCAGAGCCATAGGATAGTGTCTCTCACGGTTGTCAGCAGCAACAACTTGGTGGAATGTGTTATGGCCTACCTGCTCCGCAGACCAAGATAACACCTGACGGTTGTCATGCTGGCTCCTGTGTCTCTCAGAACCTCTACCCACTGCCAATAGATGGACACCCACTGACTGTACTTCCTAGTATTGGCAGGCATTTGGGTTCTCTGTACCATCTCTCCATCACCCAGGGACACTAGGATCAATTCTACACTCCCCTCAAAACTATCTGGGGCACTCTGCTACTCAAGCGCTACACTAGCCAACCCCGGTGATTGCTCACCGGTGGTAGGGCTGTGCCCGCTTAGGACACTTTGCTAAGGAACGGTACCTCCCAGACCATATATTATGTTTGTTTCAATGATATGGAACAGCAAAATTCTCCCTCTCTTGGTTCCGCCAAATGAACAGTCCTTACTAGGATTTGCTCTTCGGTGAAACTGGTGTGCCCGTATCGTGCTTTAAGTATAAAACCCTCCTGGTTTAGTCAAATTAATACTCGCAAGCCAGGTTCTTAACTTGAAATAGTATCTTTTTCTATTTTGTTTTTTATAACAATTTTTATTTGCAACAAAAATAGCATCAGTGCATAGCATAAAACAGTCGTAATGGAGGGTCCAATACAAAACATCATCATCACGTGTCGTACAATAGAGAGATAGTAAATTGATACGCTGCCTCCGTAAGGCGTCCATTCCACTATAAAATACATTATTAAACCAGGATAATAAATACAATGGTAGAAATGAAATGATACAGTAAAACGGACACAGTTCTTTAGGTCGCCAGTGGGGGGGAGACAACTTCATCTATAAGCTGGGCCATCAGTGTCTGTCTCTCACGCCGCAGTTCCGCAGTAGGGGAGACGCAGATGTCACCCCTGTATTTGTTCCACCTTCCCCATTTCTGATCCCATTTCTTGTGGAATCCACGCCCTTTGAATACCGTTTTCTCAGCGATCATTGCCTTATCCATGTCTTTCGCCCAGTCACTTACCAGTGGGCACGCGGCCACCCCCCATTTCTGAGCGATGTTGCGCTTAACGATAATCCAACCCATCGAGGCCCACTCTTGCTCTCCCTCGGATAGATCAGTAGCTTCCCACACATTTAGAAGACAGAGTTTAGGGGATGGACTCAGGGGTTTGTCGCATGTCCTGGCAATTTGGCGGGTCACCTTTTCCCAATAGTGTTGTATATGGGGACATTCCCAGAGTATGTGTGTGAATGTGCCAGTTTGGTTGCAGTGTCAGAGACAAAGTGGATCAGGTCGTCTACCCAGGCAAAGCAATAGTGTAGCATCAAAGTAAACCCGGTGAAGGATTTTGAGCTGAATAAGGCGAAGACGCATGGAAATTGCTACCTCTTTGGGAGAGGCCAGTGAGTCTCTCCAGTCTTCGTCATCTATACTACCCAGGTCAGCCTTCCAGCTCATACGTAATTTCTGCATCGGATCTGCCCGATTATTCACCAGTTTCTTATAGGTGAGGGAGATGGCCTTGTGGTCCATTGGGTCTAGCAACAGCTAGTCTTCTAAGGGGGAAGAGTCGGGGAGAGGGATTCCCTTCGGCAGGCCCATAGAAATAGCGTGACTAATTTGGAGATATCGAAAGGTCTCTGAGGGTGTGAGTTGGTATTTAGTCTGGAGGTCAGCAAACAAGGCAAATTTCCCTTTCACCTACATGTCCCCAACTGTGGAAATCCCGATGGTGTCCCATTTGTCAAAACCGGGGCAGTTACGTAGGCGACCCAATAGATCAGGTTCCCAGAGAGGAGTTGCTTTCGTTAGATGGTTGTGCCACCCCAGTTTTCTCGTGATTCAATGCCACACCTCAACCATGCGGGCAATGGGGCTGGTCAAGTTAAGGTTACGTGGATTGGTATATAGCCCCCTCTTATACCCCCCTGCCCCATGAGCCAATGATCAGTGCGAAAATTAGAATCTTCATGTGGACCGAAAACCCATCTATTAATTGGAGTCAGTTGAGAAGCTTGGTAGTAGAGTCGTTTGTCTGGCAACCCTATACCCCGTCATACCACTTTATGGTCAATTTGTAAATAGCAATACACGGCGGGCGGTCCTCCCAGAGTAATCCCTGCACTACACCGTCAATTTGGGAAAAATATAAGTCTGGGATAGGGTTAGGAGCATTTTGCATTGCACAGAGGAAGCGCGGAAGTGCGAGCATTTTAAACAGGGACGCTCATCCCAAGAGAGGGAGAAATCGCCAGTGTCGGGCGTCCGATTTTAGATGTTGGAGGGGCCCCAGCAAGTTTCGCTCAAAGAAATATTAGCATTAGAAGTGAAAAAGATGACCAGGTATCGAAAGCCTTGGGTTGCAACTGGAATCTCATAGCCTCGTGGGTTGGATGGGGGCTTGGCCCACAGGACATACATCTGGGATTTGGACCAATTAATCCAGTGTGCTCCAAATATGTGGAAAATATGAAGTACCCTCCGCAACGAGCGGGCTGGAGAGGCCAAATAGTGTAGAATATCATCCGCGTAGAGCGAAATGCAGTCTTCATGGTCATTCGCCCATTTGAGTCCCCTTATTTCTGGATCACCCCTGATCCAAACGGCCAGGGGCTTCAACACCAAGGCGAAAAGAAGCGGGGACAACGGGCACCCGTGCCTCGTGCCGGGTAGGGGAAGTTTGGGCATGGGAGTTGTTATTTGCATGGTTTAGGTTCATATTGCCCCCACGGGCTTACATGGACACATTACTCCCTCCCAGGGAAGGGGGGCTTGGAGTAAGGGCTGGGAGGGGGGTACGAGCAAAATTGCGATTTTGGGATTTTCTGACTGATATTGTGTGCCATGTTGATGATACCAATAAAACAAAGTTGATCAAAAGAAGCTGTCTGGAATCTTGTCGTTTGATTTTAAGATTGTGTTGGATAGCGGGATCAGCGTTTTGTGATACGGCCACCTCCATGGCCAATATGTCCGCCTCCATGTCGGCCATCCTACGGGAGCGCTCAATCCTATGTCTCACCAGTAGTGACAGCGTCCTGCCCTTTATGACTGCCCCAAATGCCCCCCACAGAGTCACAGACGAGGCAACAGACCCCACATTTTCTGCAACGTAGTAATCAGTATCCGTCAGGAGGTTCTCCTTGATGTGGGGTATCTTTAGCGCCCACGGCTGTATCATTATTGGACCGGGGCGTCTAGAGCGCCGTACGCCGAAGGTAGTCAGGATAGGGGAATGATCAGATATCCCCCGTGCCAGACTCTGCGCATTAGTGAAGGTGTGTATATCCTGGATAAACATGTAGTCACTATGAGATTGACTACCGTGTACTCCCAATTGAAATGTGTAGTGTGTGTATAGGGGGTTCAACCACCTCCGTATGTTAACCACTCCCAGGGCATTGTTGAATTCTTGCAGTTGTGAGCCATGTGGCGGGTCTTCTCGGGGTGGAAGTCAATTATGAGAGCCTTCCATCATTAAATTAAAGTCACCCCCCAGTATTAACACCCCCTCAGTCAGTTCCAATAACAACGTACCTATGTTGCGTAGTGTCAGTCGCTGTAACCCAGGTGGGGCATACACGGAAACTACATAAGGACACGTCCCTCCCAGGTGCCCTTGACCGCTGAGTACCTGCCTTGAGTGTCTGTCCAGGTGTTGTGTGGGATATAGGGACAGCTCCTTCGGAGGAGAACCCTCACCCCTCTGGAGCCCGATGTGAATCCAGAGTGCACTATCATGTGATACCCCTTTCTATTTAGAGCCACACATGAGTTCCCCACCTAATGGGCTATGCCCGAGAACTACTCCATGGTCAGGCAGGACAGGCCAGTGGGGAAGGGAGGGGGGATAGCGGTTATTTTTAGGAAAACTCTGGGATGCTTGTTGGAGTTTACGTTGGTCGTTGAGAGTGAGGTGGGAGCATTCACGATACAAGTGAAAGGGGGAATGACGATTAAAGGTTTTCTTGTCTATAGACCCCCAGGGCCCTGTACAAAGTTCAGGGAGAGTCTGTTGGAAAGTCTAACAGAGGCAACACTACGTAGGGACACATTCCTCCTACTGGGCGATCTGAATTTGCATTTGAACTGCCCAGAGGACAAAGGAGTGGAGGAGTTCTGCCGGGATATTCAGGCTCTTCAGCTTGAACTCAAGCTCTCAAGCCCCACGCACCGTCAAGGTCGTCTTTTGGACCCGGTCTTTGCAAACTGGGGAGGGGTCGAGGTCTCCACAGGTGAGCCGATTCCCCGGACAGACCACTTTTTGGTAGTATTTTCCATAAATAGCTATAAATCCACAAAACTCAGTCAGGCACCCCTAAATAATTTAAGGAGGAAGTGGGCAAAATTCTCATTGGAGGATTTTAATGACGCTCTGACGAGGGACGGCCAGCCAGGAGGTGAGGACATAGAAACGGCGGTTTCCAACTTGAATAGGAGCATTACAGAAGCGCTTGATCAGACTGCCCCACTTTGCCGAACATCTGTAGGCGGCCGCAAGGATAGATCAGCCCCATGGTTCAGTGGAGAGCTGCGACGAACAAAGGTAGAATGTAAGCGAGCGGAAAGAGCTTGGAGGGTTACTTATGACACTCAGGCCAGGGAATTGTTTTTAGAAAAACGGCAGCTTCATCACAGGCTGATTAAAAAGTCAAAGGCGGCCTTTTATGCAGGACAAATTTTAGGGGCAAAAAATTCGGCCAAAGAACTCTACTGCATCTATAAGTCTCTGACCACTATAGATTCGTCAGCAGATCCGGAGAGTTGTTCGACGGAAACATGTGATCGCATCGCCGACTACTTCTCCAGTAAAGTCGAGAAAATTTACTCGACCTTTCCTAACCCTTCCTCGACAGGGGCTGAGTCTGAGGTTACATCGGAGGGCACGGAGATCGCGGGGCTCCTCACAGATTTTAGTACCCCCTCTCCTGAGGAGCTAGTCAGGGTATGTCTCTCTGTTAAATCTGGCTCCCCTTTGGACCTGGTGTCCCCGAAACGGTTGGCGGACAGCCTGGAAGTCCTGGAGCCTTATATAAGGCATGTCCTGGATATCTCCTTCAAGTCTGGCATGTTACCTAAGGGGTAGAAACAGGCAGTGGTGCTCCCTCTCCGGAAGAAATCCCACATAGGTTTTGAGGTGTTAGAAAATCTGAGGCCCATCTCACTCCTGCCTTTTCTGTCCAAAGTGGCGGAGAAGGTGGTAAACACCCAAATTATGAAACATGTGGAGGAGACGGGTTTGCTCCACGGTACGCAGTTTGGTTTTAGACCGCGCCATTCTACAGAGTCCGCCCTTCTCATGGCAACAGAACATCTGAGACAGGGCGTGGATGAGGGGCAAACTATGGCCCTGATCCTGTTGGACCTCAGCGCGGCGTTCGACACTGTAGCACACACCACCTTGCTGCAGTGTCTGAACAGAGGTGGCATCGCGAACACTGCGCTGAGGTGGATCCAGGCCTTCCTAACGGGAAGATGCTTCCAAGTGAGGCAAGGCGACTGCTATTCTAGAGGGGTACTTCTGGCCCAGGGCGTGCCTCAGGGCTCGTCCCTGAGCCCGACCCTTTTTAATTTGTATGTAGCGCCGGTAGCCTCCATTGTGGAGAGCCATGGCCTCCAAATGGTATCTTATGCCGACGATACGCAGCTGGTTATCTCCCTATCGCATGCGCCCTGTCTTGCTGCAGATGGCTTCCGATCGTGCATGAAAGAGCTTGCCGATTAGATGGCCATCAATTGTTTGAAACTTAATGGCAGCAAGACAGAGGTGTTGGTGGTAGGGAGAGCCCAGTCTGCTTGGTCGTCGGCTTGGTGGCCACCCTGTTTAGGACAGACTCCCACCCCCTGCCAGGAGGCAAAAAACCTAGGAGTATGGTTTGATGCGGGCCTTATTTTTGGGCCCCAGATCAACCGGGTGGTTGGAGTGTGTTTTGGGGTCCTGAAAAAATTGAGGAAAGTCTTGGATTTACTGCTGATGGAAGCCCGTCAAACCCTGGTACATTCTCTGGTGACCACAAGGCTAGATTATGCGAACCTGCTGTACCTGGGGGTACCGGAGAAAAGCATGGGCCGCCTTCAAGTGCTGCAAAATGCGGCAGCGCGCCTGATCCTTAGACTGCCCAAAAGGGCACCCTCGAGGATGGCCCTGCAGAAGCTACATTGGCTCCCTGTGAGGAGCAGAGTCGAGTACAAGGCACTCTGCACCTGTCACAGGATCTTGAATGGGAGGGCACCTCGACCACTGCAGAGATTGATTGAAGCCTATGAACCGGCTCGAGCGCTCAGATCCGCGGGGGGGGGACTGTTGAGGATCCCCAAGGTGAAGAAAGCTTGCATGGGAGGGAGATCCTTTAGGTATTTAGCGGCAAACTACTGGAACAAACTCCCAGCTGATTTGCGCCTGGAACCTGAAGAAATGAGGTTTCGAGCGAAATTAAAAACCCACCTCTATGTTAGATAAATGCCTGCCTGGCAGCTGTTCTTCCCTGTTTGCCGCCTCTCCCACTTTTCAGCGCGGGGACACGCCGGTGTGCGTAACTCAGCGCTTTATAAATGCCCCTATTATTATTATTATTATTATTATTAATGTGTCTCCTGAAGCAGTACAATATCAAGGTCATGCCGTTTGACATATTTTAAAACAATACACCTGTTAATCTTGTCGCCTAGGCCCTTGACATTCGAAGAGCACACTTTAAGTCCTAGACCAGTCGCCATCAGTAACTATCGGTGGGAAAAGTAAATCATTGGAGGGGCCTATCCATTGGAGGTACCAGGGAACCCCCACAAAGCAAAAGATAGGTCAATAAATTGCCAGAGCTAGCGTAAATAGAGGTCACATGTACGACAGACTTTAGGACCAAGCGTATTACCAGAGTACCAGTTGTTGCAGTACACCAATGCAAAAAACAGAAATATCATACTTAACAAACCCCTCCTCCCCTGCCCACACTGGATCCCCCCTCCCACCCTGCCTCCCTGCACGACGGTTCTGAAACTACCCACTACCCCCAACTTGCAGAGTGCCTGTCCCCCACCCTCAGTAACTTCGGGAACATGAGCAACCCCACTCCCTCAGCCAACAATACATGAGTCCCGAAGCCCGCCCCGGCCAAAAGGCCCGTAGGGTAAAACATTAGCGAATTAACGTTTTCTGGGTAATCATAACAAATATGCAGCCAGAACCTTAATGATACCTAGATATCAGCAAGCCAAGTAGAGAATACATCAAATGTGGTAGGCAGAACACAGAAGAGGACACCTGCAACAGAACCAGCTCCCTCATATCCCTCATATCCCCATGAGCCTGAGAGACCAAAGAATTATTACATAGTCCCCGCCAATGCAGCAGTGTCCACAATCACCCTGAGGGACCTTGAGAGTCTGAATCACGTCTGAGCATACCCTGCCAACTTATGGCGAACAAAGAGGTACAAAAGGGGGGTGGTGATGGACAGAGTCCAGCCTGAACTGCCAAGCCATGCCTTCCCTGGACCAGAAACAAGCATCCTAGGACCGGTTTCTGGCATTTCAGCCGTCTTCCGCCAGGCTTGCTTGAATCCAGTGGCAAAGTGAGCAAGGGACTCACGTCTGAGCATACCCTGCCAACTTATGGCGAACAAAGCGGTACAAAAGTGGGGTGGCGATGGACAGAGCATCTGAACCAATCAAACACTCACACCCAGTCAACAGATCTGGGTTTAATCCATTACCGTTCTTTAGCCCACTCTGCCACCCCAGTTCAGACATGGCCATATGCAAATCAGTCTGACCCTGTGCCTCATGGGAACAGTCCAGCCCGAACTGCCAAGCCATGCCTTCCCTGGACCGGAAACAAGCTTCCTAGGACCGGTTTCTGGCATTTCAGTCGTCTTCAGCCAGGCTTGCTTGAATCCAGTGGCAAAGTGAGCAAGGGACTCCCGTCTGAGCATACCCTGCGAACTTATGGCGAGGCAATCACGAGTGCTGGGAGGCAAGATGGCGGATTGAAGTCGCCACAGAGGTGTAGCTGGGTCTGAAGCTCCGAAACTCCTCGACTTTTGAAATAATTTGCTATGAACGACTTGTATGCTGCCAGAATTCAATGCGTTAATGCTTAATGCTTAAATATTGCAGAACTTTGTGTACGGGAAACAAGGAAAAGAAGGAATTCAGTTTACGAAGGCTGAAGGCTGAATGCTACTGACCTGCCGATGCTACAGCTGCTGCTTTGGCGCGGTTCAACCGGCAGGAGACAGGTTTACGCTCGGTCTCCAGAAACGCTGTGCTGGGCTAGGAGGCAGTTCGACTCTTGGCTCGGTTGCTCTGGTCTCAGCCCGCATCTTTTTTCATCAGTGGTTACGGCAGGGACGGCTGGGACGGCTGGGATGCTGTTAATTACACCGAACGGCTCCGGAGAAATTTGCAGGTGTCCTTAACGATATGGCCCCAAAGAACGCACCGAGGTCTGCTCGAGCCGGGAGGGGGGTGCCTACAGCTGAGGACGGTGCTGAACAGGGGACAATTGCAGTTGAGGTAACATTGAGAGTGCTGCAGTTCGAACAGCCGCGGGGGCTGGAAATGTCACTCATCTACCTACGACATCGGAGAGTGCAGGGAAGCATGAGAAGACAAATCTACAGTCCGGTAAGCCGCAAGTAATTCGCCCTTCTATCTTCTCCGCCCCTGATAAAACCCCGGCAGCCAAGGCTAAAACTGTTACTCTGATTAAAGGTAACAATGTTACCGCTACACAGAGAGCTCAATTGAAAGTAGCAACAGGAGGAGGAGAGGTGTGCGGAGAGGAGGTGAGCAAGAAACAAGATACTGACACTGGGGTTACTGAGTCTCTCGATGGCGAAAGAGGGGAAGCACTGAATTGTATTGCGGCACACGACGATACCGTCGTTGCAGACACAGAAGAGAATATAGGGGGCATGGAGAGAGGGCCGAACAGATTAGATACGGATGATGTACTTGGTAACAGGAGTCCCCAGGTACCAAAAGCTATGCAGTCCGAGCAGTATGGTGAGATGGAGGACGAGGTGATTGATGGCGCAACTAGCACCAATAAAAGCGCTTCTAGTATCTATGAGAGAGTGGATGAACTTTCCAATGATGTATACGAAGAGATTGTGGAAGAAGAAGAGGCAGTAACGGGGTCTCCCGCTGATTCAGCCAAGCAAATATTACGAAAGAAAGGAAGATCTAAGGCAAAGAGTAAACTGAAGAATAAGAAGAATACTAATCCCTCTACTCTCTCTACTATGATATCATACTCGAACACACGAGGAAGGCCCATCAGAGATGAAAGTCCTCTGCGTAAGTGGATTCAGGCTAAAGGAGGGGTAAAAACCATGGCGCTGCGATTGTCAGGGAATAGCCCCACTGAGATAGTACATTCTTCTGAACATGCAAGCTGCAATGCTACCTTTCCTGCAGCTCTTCCAGTGGCGACGAACCTGGATACAAGTGTTTCAGCTGGGACAAACTTACAAGCGGTAACTAACAGTGTAAATTGTATAGATAGTAGAGATAGTACTGAAACCACAACTTTTATTCCAGCAGCAACAGTAACAGTGACTGAAGTAAATGAAAGAAGCCCCTTGAGTATGTATACTTCTTCAACCCAATACCCGACGCCTCTACTAGCATAGCTAACTGGCCAGCTCCAGCTCTAATGGAGACTTCTTCAGTTGCATTAATCCTTAATACGCTAACAGAACAACGGCAGGAAGCACAACAACATTTTTTGCAATTAAGAGAAGACAATAACAAAATGCAGAATTGTCTACTGGAGGTGACCAGTAAGATGGGTGGAATCATGCAAGAAATCGAAGAGCTTCAGCAGAGAGTGGTGGGTGTGGAAGAGCTATCGATGCATACAGAGACGCTATCTGCTCAGCATGAAACAGAGATCAGGGCACTTCAAAATAAGCTGGAAGATATGGAAAACAGACAGCGGAGGCAGAACCTCAGACTTTTTGGTGTTCCTGAGGGGTCAGAGGGATCAGACCCTTGTGCTTATGTAGTCAAATTGTTCCAACATGCTTTCCCAGATCTGGCAGATTGGGACTGGGACTCGCAATTGCAAAGAGTACACAGACTCCCGTTAGTTAATAGAAACAAAGGAAGTACATTTCCCCACCCTTTTTTGATTTACTTTGGAAATGTTTTACTTAGACAGGCAGTTTCTATTAAAGCTAGACCCAATTCCCCAGTGGTAACAGAAGATGTAACATTTTTTGTGAGGTCAGACCTTAGCAAGGCTACTATGGAGAAACGTTGGAAGATGCGACAACTAATTGATTCCTTTAAGTCAGTAGGTGCCCAGGTATACCTTCTGGAACCAGCATGTCTTAAAGTCATTAAAGCTGGCCATACTCATTATTTTACCGGCACTAGGGAAGCGGAGCTGGTTCTTTCTAAATTTAGTACAGAATAAAAAAATGCATGAAGTAGGAAATGCATATAAATAGGATATTTAGAAACGTATGTTGTTAGTTTGGTTGCAAGGATATTGTTATTTTATCGAAACAAGTTGATGCAAGTCTTGGACACGGGGAGGAGACGGAATTTTGGATAGTTACACCCCTGTTTGGCTGCCTTTCCAGCGGCAGCGGAAGTCAGAGGGGGGCTCTCCCTTAAGGAACATAGGGGTAGGGGGTAGGTGTGGGGGGGTCTAGGGTTTGAGGAGGGGGGAAAAAGGCGGAAAAAGACAAAACCCTGCCAACTTATGGCAAACAAAGCGGTACAAAAGGGGGGTGGCGATGGACAGAGCATCTGAACCAATCAAACACTCACACCCAGTCAACAGATCTGGGTTTAATCCATCACCGTACTTTAGCCCACTCTGCCACCCCAGTTCAGACATGGCCATATGAAAATCAGTCTGACCCTGTGCCTCATGGGAACAGCCCAGCCCGAACTGCCAAGCCATGCCTTCCCTGGGCGGGAAACAAGCCTCCTAGGACCGGTTTCTGGCATTTCAGCCTTCTTCAGCCAGGCTTGCTTGAATCCAGTGGCAAAGTGAGCAAGGGACTCACGTCTGAGCATACCCTGCCAACTTATGGCGAACAAAGCGATACAAAAGGGGGGTGGTGATGGACAGAGCATCTGAACCAATCAAACACTCACACCCAGTCAACAGATCTGGATTTAATCCATCACCGTTCTTTAGCCCACTATGCCACCCCAGTTCAGACATGGCCATATGCAAATCAGTCTGACCCTGTGCCTCATGGGAACAGCCCAGCCCGAACTGCCGAGCCATGCCTTCCCTGGACCAGAAACATGCTTCCTAGGACCGGTTTCTGGCATTTCAGCCGTCTTCAGCCAGGCTTTCTTGAATCCAGTGGCAAAGTGAGCAATAGCCTGACAGTTATAACATAAGAGCAGGTGCATTCTACTGGCTAGGCCCCTCTGAGCATGTGCAAGGCTCTGGAAGAGGGAAACTGCACATGGCGAGCACATGGCTAACTGAAATGGCTGCCCAGTACAAAATGGCTTTCAGCTCATGCTAACAGAACCCTGTCATCTTTAACACAGGGACCCAAATCATTCAACTTTTTGAAAACTGTTTTTTATTAAGTTGTTACAGCGGTATTAAACGTGGCCATAAAGACAATACACAATTTACATTCTGTTAAGGACTTAACATGCATTTCTCACATCAATATTTCCGCATGTTCATTTACTTCCCTACCCTGTGTCAATACCTATCCTAGGGACATCCTCCTTTTACACTTATTCTGTCTCCTCATCTGAGTTATCCTCATCTGATTCCGGAAGCGGGTCACATATGTCCCCCCTAAAAGTGTTCCATGGTGTCCAGATCTTATTCCATTTCCACAGACATTTCCGTGTGGTATATACTGTGCGTTCGATTACCATCGTTAGGTCCATGTTTCTGCACCAAGTAGATAATGTTGGCACCTCCGCCGCCCCCCATTTCTGTGCTATGTCTCTCTTAGCAATCACTAGACCCAAAGTGGACCATATCTGCCCATAGCGTGTAAGGTCGTTGGGTGCCCATATGTTTAGTAAACCTCGTTTTGGGTCTGGTAGTAGGGATGTGTTTGTCGTTTGAGATATAGTGCGGTGCACCTGTTTCCAGTAGTTTGCTATCATGGGGCAATCCCACAGTGTATGGAAGAATGTACCTCCGTTTCCGCAACCTCTCAGGCAAAATGGGTGTGGTGCTCTCTGTATTTTATGTAGTGTAGTTCTGGTATAGTATATTCGATGTAAAATTTTTAGTTGCACTAATCGTAGTCTGGAAGAGATGCCTACTTCTTTAGGTGATGCTAGGGCCTCTCTCCATTCATGGTCATCTATGTCCCCTACCTCTGCAATCCATCTCTCTTTCAGTGTTCCCGTGGGGACCGGTAAGTTATTGAGCAGTTTCCGATATGTGAAGGAGGTGGCACTTTGCGGCATATGATCCGTCAGTAGACGGTCCTCTAGTGGTGAGGCTTCAGGAAGTTCTGTATTTAGCGAAATTCTTTTTAGTAGAGCGTGTCTAATTTGAATGTACCTACATTTTTCGTTGGGGCCTAGGTTGTATTGCCGTTGCAACTGTGAGAACGGTACCACCGTTCCTTTCTCCCATAAGTCACCCACAGTGGATATACCTATGTTATTCCATTGTGTAAAGCCCTTACTCTGTCGCAGGTTTCCCAGCGCTTTGGTGTCCCAGAGAGGGGTTAGTTTCGTGATCACCCCTTTCCAGCCCAATTTAGCCTGTGCCGCGTACCAAATCTGCGTTGTGTGTTTTGTGTGCCCCACCAGTTTCGTGAGTATGCTTCTATTGTAGAGTGCTGCTAGCATGTTATTTGTTCCTAGTTGCGGCCTATCCGCTCTATATGCCGGGTTGTCGTGAGGTGCGTGTATCTACTGATTAATGACTTTAAGTTGTGCGGCCCAGTAATAGAGCTGGAGGTTTGGGAGTGCTATCCCTCCATCATACCAGCTACTGTTGAGTTTCGCCTGTGCTATGCGAGCTGTGCGACTGCCCCATAGAAGCGTTGAGACCTGCGTCGCCACTTGTTGGAAGTATCGGACTGGGATTCTATTGGGCGTGTTTTCAAGGGCGTATAGGAACCTAGGGAGGGCCTTCATCTTGTACAGTGCTGCTCTACCAGGGTGTGCATGTGGCAGTGTGGCCCAATGTGCCACATTTTGTCTAAGCCGCTCCAGTGGGGGAGCTAAATTTTTGGAGAAGAAGTCAGGTGTGGATTTGGTGATATGAATTCCCAAGTACTTGAACGAGTCTTCCGTCACCATCAGTGGACATGTTGTCTCAAGTAGGGGTGCAGGGCTATTTAACACTTACAGCACCGATTTAGACGAATGTATTTCGTAACCTGAGAGACTCCCAAGGTCATTACATATATTCAATAGTGCTGGTATTCCGTTCTCTGGTTCTTCGAGATAGATCAACATGTCATCCGCGTACAGCGAAACACGGTCTTCCCATCCCTCTTTCCATGTGATCCCTTTTAATAACGGGGTTTCCCTAAGTAGTGTCGCTAGAGGCTCTAAAGCGATTGCGAACAGCAGGGGCGACAGGGGGCAACCTTGACGTGTGCCCCGTGCCAGGTCTATTTCTTCACATAAGTGGCCGTTAGCTGTCACCCGTGCAGTCGGGCGTGTGTATAGGAGTTTCACCCAAGCGCGGAACTTAGGGCCAAAGCCCATCTGTGCCAGTACTTCAAATAGATATCTTCACTCCACCATGTCAAACGCCATCTTTGCGTCTAGTGATAAGATCGCTGCTGGTCCCATCAGTTCCGATGCCCGAGCTATCACTCCCTGCACTCGTCTGAAATTTAGAGCTGTATTTCTATGTGGCATGAACCCGGATTGGTCCGGGTGTATCAATTGTGGTAGGTGGTTTAGCATTCTATTTGCTAATAATTTCGCGTGGATCTTACCCTCTGCGTTGAGTAACGAGATCGGACGGTATGATGTGGCCTCTGTTTGCGGCTTATCAGGCTTCGGGATCGCCACTATTGTCGCGACCCGTTGGTCCGGTGGTAGCTCAGCTTTTTCTAGACATGCTTCGTACATTGCCAAGAGGTGCCGAGCTAGCGTTTCCGCCATTAACTTGTACCATTCAATCGGTATCCCATTTAGGCCAAGTGCCTTCCCGGATTCCACCGAATGTATTGCAGTGTGGATTTCTGCGAGTGTCAAATTCGCTTCTAATTCTGAGGTTGCATCCGGAGGGAGTGAGGTCATCTCAATGTGGCTTAAGGCTTCCCTTATTGCATCCTCTGTTGGGTCTGCCGTGGGGGTGTACACCTCTCTAAAGTGTTCTGCTAAGATGCTGACTATAGCCCTTGGGTGTGATGTCAGTGTGCCATCTCTCGTACGTAGTTGTTGTATTCCCCTTACTCCATCTCCCTTCCTATCTAGCCGCGCCAGCATTTTACCGGCCTTGTTATGTTATGTTATGTTATGTGCCCACTCTTTTATAGCGCACGGCTACCCAAACGGGTGTCCCGGCGCTTTAGCAAAGAGATCAGAGACCAGTCAATCCAGCCCGCAGCTCAGAAAGTCGTGATGATCATGCAGAAAAGAGCCACGTCTTTAGTTCTTTTCTTGTCGCCCAGATCATACACCCTGTCTCTTGTCGCTGTAATGTGTCCGATCGTCTGAGTTCGTAGGTGATCTAGATATTGTTGTTGGTTTAGTTTTAGGGTGTGTGCCGTTTCTTGGGTCGGATCTGCTGAGTGATTCGTTTCTGCTGCCATTAGTGCTATTTCCCGCTCTGTCAATTTGTTGATCTCGTTTTTAACCCGTGATCGCTTCTATAGCTTGTCCTCTAAATACTGTTTTATATGCCTCCCATAATGTTATTGCTGAGTCCACTGATGCCGTGATTTCCGTGAAGTAAAGTTCGGTTGCTTTGCGGAGTGGTTTTTTAATCTTTGGGATTACTAGGTACCCCGGGTGTATAGGATATATGCGTCTGCGAGATTTGACTCGGCATGCGAGTGTGAGTAGCATTGGGGAGTGATCAGATATGCCTCTAGGTTTTATGTCAACCATCTCAATATTTTGGAGTCCAGAGTCCAACATTAAGAAATAGTCTATACGAGAGAGACTATTATGTACTGCAGAATGATATGTGTATTGATGTGTGTCCGGGTGCGTGTGTCGCCAAACATCTACGAGGCCCATTGCCTCCGTAAAACCACGGAATCGTGAGGGACCAAGTGGATGCGTTTGTGCGGGCAATCTATCCATTGCTGTATCTATCGTGGCATTGAAGTCTCATCCTATGATGAGGTCTCCCTCTGGGAGTTCTAATAGGAATTCTCCGAGTGCCGGCATCGCCTCGGTGTGAAGTGCCGGTGGTATGTAGACCGAAACTACGTTCATGAGCTTACCCTCCCACTGACCCTGAATCGCTGCAAATCTTCCCTGGTCATCTGTTTTGGTCTGTATAATCATAAACGTGGAGGATTTCTTAACTAGTATGCCTGTACCTCTAGATCCCGTGGAGAATTGAGAGTGTGTTGCCATTTTATACCCCCACCTATCCATTGCTTTACATGCAGACCCCGTGAGGTGAGTTTCTTGTAGAAGTACAATTGTCGGGCCAAGACGCTTAAGAGCCTGTAGTACCAGACCTCTTTTTATCTTGTCTCCCAGTCCCCTCACATTCCAGGTTACGATTTTAAGGGGAGCAGCCGAAGCCTCCTGTGTTGTTACGTCTGGAAGAGTGTTTCGTGCGTTAGGTGCCATTTAGGTGATGTTATCTTGGTGTAGTCAAGGAGGGTCGGAGCATGATGCACATGCGCGATGTGTCCCTTCTTCATACATATGTAAATGTAACGTGTGTTATTCTTAGTGTATGCTGTATTTACTGCCTTACCCACTGAATGTCGTGCGTTTGTGTCTTCTTTGCCTTGAACAGATATGAACAAAAACCCAAACCAGTCAACTCTCCCTTCCCTGTGCCATCCCGCCCCCCCTGCCTCCCTGCTATGCGGTTCAATAACTTCCCGCCCTCCCAACTCAGCAGAGCGCTTCTCCCCCCCCCCCACATATCAGTACTTGCTTGTCCGGGGTAGAAGAACCAGTAAGGTTCAGCAGGTTGCATTAACTGAGTCACTGCAGCGCTTCCTACTCAAGTTCTTCCTGTTCCGTGGGACGATCTGCTTCTGGGCTTTTGGTCTCTTGTGTGCCGGGTTCGTCTTCTCCTTCGCGTCGATGGTGATAGTTTCGTCGCCGGTCGTTGGACCCATTTGTCGCCATCCCTCCAGCCAGTCTTGCGCCGCCTCTGGGGTCTCGAAGAACCATGCACGCCCATCAGCCACCACTCTTAGTCTCGCCGGGAAAAGCATAGAGTTTTGCAGCTCCCTCGCTCGGAGTGCCCTTTTGACATCCAGGAAGTCCCTTCTGCGTTTGGAGACTGCTGCTGTGTAGTCCGGGAAGAAAGATATTGTGGAGTTCAGCACCCGCAGCGGTGGGGCGGTTCTTGCCGCTTGCAGGATAGAGTCCCTATCTCTGTAGTTAAATAATCGTGCGAGCACCGGTCTTGGAGGGGCTCCTTGCTTTGGCTTTCCGCCCGGCACTCTATGCGCTCGTTCTACTGTGAAGAAGTTGGAGAGTCCTTTAGGTTGTAATTTCGTTTTCACCAGCTCCTCTACGTAGAGGTCCATTGCCTGTTTGCCCTCCGTCTCCGGAATTCCAATTATGCGCACGTTATTGCGGCTTGCGCGTCCTTCTTGATCATCCAGTTTTTCTATAAGTAGTTTATGTTCCTTCTTGAGTAGTGTGACTTCAGTTTGGAGTTCCGCCGTATCCACCACTAGCGATTTCGCCACCACTTCCACCTCCTTTACTCTGTCTGCCATTTTGTGGAGGTCCGCCGGTGGAGGGAGACATCTGTGGATATAGAGCCAACCGTGTTTTGAACATTCGTCAGTGTTGCCATGATGTCCTCCAGGGTTATCTTCTTCGCTCCTTCTGTATCCTGGGTCTTGCCCGTGGAGGTGCGTCCTTCCGGTTGCGTCGTTGGGTTTTTGTCGAAGGCGAACTTGCCGAGGTTCGCTTGGGCGGCCACATTCCTTGGCCCTCTGCCCACCATCCTTACACCCTGCGTGTCGCCAAACTTTGTTTTGCGACCAAGTAATAATATCCCTTAGTGCACCGCCTCAGAGGTCACCGCGGCTCGGTGAGTATGCCACTTTGCAGATAGGATGTCGTCTCAGATAATCCGGCGTGACACTGTGTAGGTGTGTATTTGCCAGTCCAGAGATCTGCGTCTTTTTGTTGCTACTACGGAGTTCGTACTCTAGTTCCACCGTTGTCTTGTAAATTGGTGCTAGATTGGGTGTAGTACGCTTCCTCTAGGTCCCAGGTTGGCAGATAAAATAGCGCGTGAGCTATTGCAGTGGGTGCCCAATCAGCCAGCCATGGGTTATGAGCTTGGTGAGTGTTGTGCCCTGGTCTGTACTTCCTGCTCAGTGGCCAAGAAGGGGAGACAGTTTGTTTTCGGCGCTGCGTCTCGCCCTGACCCCAGAGTGCTCTGCTATGCGAATGCGCCGCCTTGTTCTTCCTTATTATGGTCTGGGGCGTTTAACGGATTGGATTAGTGTGGCCAGTTCGTATGGGTCCGAGCAAGTTACCTGCGCAGTGAAAGCTGGGTTCTACTCTCCCCCTTCACAGTGTGGGTCTGAACTCCCGGGACTCTGTGGCGCGTTTGAAAGTCACTGTTTTCTAGGCCCCCGGGGGTTCAGATTCAAAGTACACTCAGGGCCTTCGTTTTATCCCAGCATCTTCCCTTGATAGTCCACGGGCCGGGCGTATATGCTCCTCCGCCGCCCCTTCGGCTGCTGTTCGCGGTCACTTTCTGCCGTTTCCGGTCCTCCGGCGTGTGTCTCCTGCTGCAGGCCGAGCCGCCTGTGACCCGCGCCGGTGTCACGGTGAACTCTAGGCCCCGGCTTTAAACACTAGGTAGGCCGCTCCGGTGTCGACGGTGTTGTGGACAGTTGCTGATGTCGGATTTTCTCCAGAGTTTCACCGGACGGCGCCGCTGGGCCACGCGCGCAGGCTCAGGCTCTTGGGGGTCTGTATTTGCCCGGATAAGTGATCGGATTTACTTTAGGCCTGCGTCCCCACTGGAGCTCTTGGGCTAGGCAGCCATCTTTGTTGGCTGTCAGCCACGCCCCCCAAATCATTCAACTTTTGCCACCTCTGAGGTTCTGCCAAGAGAAGGTGCAGGTGGTTAAATCTTAATCTTGTTAAAAGAAAGCGGTGGTAGGGCTTTGTTATTTCATTTAAATAGGGATCTATCGCTGGGGCTGTTTTTAGACATCCAGAGGCTTGTACCATTGGTTTCATTAACTCTCTGGCCTCTATTCCAATTTGCATCATACATAGGAAGTGTTTTTAACACACAGTAAGTCCACCTTCATCAGCTTGTTTGGAAAATCAAATAACTCGGGGCACCCTAATTTCTTTGTTAAATTATTAGCATGACCTAGCCAAAAAATACTACTTGCTCTAACCAGGGATAAACAATCCCGAACAATCTCACGATTGCTCTAATTCTGGGTTGGTCCAGATCATTATCCATCTCGGTAGTGGGGTCACTCAAATTAAATCTGACACAAAACCAATACCTAATTCTTGATGAATGATATAAGAAGGTGTTGATTGCGGGACTGAGAGCAAATTTCTAAGAAACTCATTCTCCACTTTTTGTAGTTCCTCAGCCTCCTTATATCCCCAAATTTCAGACCCATAGTTAGAGATAGCAATACATTTGGCTCTGCATATATTTAGCATGGCTTGAACCAGCTTGGCCCCTAGCCTACGCGCAAAACGAAGAACCGCTACTGTTGATCTTGCCATAGCGTTTCTTTTTGCTTTCTTTTGAGGTTCCCATGTGTCTCTTTCATTAAACAATACCCATAGGTACGAGAATGTGGTCACCCTTGTAATTTCATTTCCTTCACAGAGATACATTTTTGTTTTTTAGGGTCTAGGGCGCATAATCATAGTGTGAGATTTAGAAAAATGAACACTTAGATTCAACAATCTCATCAAATCTGCAAAGGAACTTGGGAGAAACTGGAGCCCAACCGCTGTACACGTTAATAAAACTGCATCATCTGCATATAAAAGTGCAGGGATTAACAAGTCCCCTGCTTGGGGGCTATATTTACAGGCTGGACACAAGGAGTTATTAATATAGAAAGTAAACAGTAAGGGTGCTAGAATACATCCCTGTCTGACTCCGCTTGTGATCCGGATACGTTGTGTATGGTTACCCCTTTGATCCTATCTCACTGCGGCAGAGGTCCCTATGCAAATCGGACATAAAATAGACACTGTTCCGGTCCATTTCCATTTCAAGTAATAAAACGCATATCTGGTCCATTCCCATTTCAAGTAATAAAACGCATCATTTGGATCTGTTTACTTGGTCAAATCACGAGACCCGGTCCATAAAGGCCAGGTGTAGTGTCCCCTTCTTGGCAATAGTATATTTCCCAGCTAGCAAATGTAAGTTTAGGAACTGATCCGTGGTACCCCTACCTTTCCTGAAGCCACACTGCAGGTTTGATAGTACATTACACTCTTCCAAACAATTTGTTAATTTTCTAAGGATCACTCTCCCCATTACTTTGACTGCTGAATCAATCAGCAATATGAGCCTATGGCATTGTGGGTCTCCTCTCGGCCCCTTCTTAAAAACTGGTATGATAGTAGATTGAGACCAAGACCTTGACAGACCATACAGACAAGCCACATTGAACACGTGTGTTAATATTTTAGACCAGAGTGTCACGTTTAACTTAAAAAGATCGGCCGGAACACCGTCAGGCCAGGGGGCTTTATTACTTGTCATTGGTGTTATTGCCTCCTCTACTTCTTCTTCATTAAAAACAAGACTGTATATATCCATGTCCGAAGGCAGGGCACGTAAGGTTCCCTCATCGTCCTGATCACCATATATATGAGTAAACCACTGATCCTCTGGCATATTACCTTTCAGTGAGCAGTTACTAGGACCAGCGAAAAAAGGTTAATTGACAATCTCCCAAAACCTAGCACTATTCTTAATGACATCCAAAGACAGTAGATTATTCCAGGCTGCTTGTTAAATGTTTGCTTTACGTTTTCCTAAAGCATGCTTATACGTTTTACTAAGTACAGCTATTCAAGCTTTATTTTGGGGTACTATCTGTAGAGCAAAAAGTAGCTTTTGGTGGGCATCAGTACATTTCTGATCGAACCACTTCTCTCCTCCTTCCATTATTTTCCTCATTGGTTGTGAGAGAGCTCTAGCCACCTGTTTATAAATCCTTTCAAGGGCTGTAAGGGGTTCGACCCCCTTCTTCATGCACTCTAGGCAGAATCCAATCTCTTTCCTTGGGGTTTCAAGTAAATCATTAAGAAAATGTTCTGGAACTACCTTGCTCCATTGGGGCCTACGGGCCTGATCTTTTACCTTTACATTTGGACCAGTAATGGCCTCCCCCAATTTTGGGATTACCCTGGCATTCCCTCTCAACATAAGATGTATGGGATTACGATCACTAAAATGTGACCATTGGGCAGCATAGGATACAACCTGGGGTAACAGGTCCATAGTAATAAAAATATAGTCAGTTGTGGAGTTCAAGCATCTTCCCTTAAAGGAAGGGATACTTTCCTCACCTTTATTGACACTTGGATGTGATAGGCCAAACTCAGCCAAAATAACCTGTAGAAACCCTCCTTGCTGTGTATTGCTCAAACTTGAGCAATTTTCGGGCCAAGATTATCAGAAACATGGCAATTCCTTGTGCATAGGTGTATATTAAAATCCCCTTAAATAATCACAAAATAAAGAGTGGTTTGCTTCTCCCTATATGATTCACCTGCTTCGTCCATGGTGTTAGACTTGGGGGCATATATACAAGTCCCTATCACCACAGTAAAGTTACTTTGTATGATGTTCCTGTGGCAATAGGAGCATTGACTTAATTACAAGGCAGTCTTAACCCCGTAACGTAGCTTAACGCTGACTTGTAAATAAGGCACCCTTTCACGTTATACTTAGCGTGAAAGGGGTGGGCAATAGGTGTTGGGGTGGGCAAAGGGTGTTGCAGTGGGCATTCCACCGCAACACCCACTGATGTTGATTCTGCCCCATATTCACAAAAGTGGAATAAATATGGGGCAGTGCCAAATATGGGCCAGCATCAAAATTAAGACCAGGGAAAACCTGCTTTTAACATGGCAAAACGAGGGAAAATGCTTTACTTCGCCACGTTTTGCTTTTTCTGTGTGCTGATAGAAACCGCAAAATGCCATGGAGGTGTCCCTTCCTGCACATAAACAATCATTAAAAAATTACCATCTGCAACTTCTATGTGTGCTGCAAAATGCATGCTGCATTTTCAGAATGGCGAAACAGGGCGTTAGCAAGTTTTGCTTAACGCCACCCTCTGCCATTCTCTTATACATACCCCCCTAAATTTTGTACAGCACCATAGCAAATGTGTCCTCGAAGAGTGAGAAGAGTGTGAGCAGAGATTCTGGAGATGGCAAGGAAGCATAGTGGACAGGAGTCCTCCTGAAAGCAACGACATACAAGACACAGCAAAGTAAGCTTCTCAATTAAAAAACGCTGTCAGCAGAATGGCTTATAATTTCAAACACCCTGCTGCACTACAGTAAAAACATACCAGCACGCTTTCCATCTAGTGCACACTGTGAAATGAAAAGCCTTAGAGGGCTTCACTTCATTGCCTATAAGGAGCGATTGATTGATTGATGCTGCTGCAATCTTAAGCAGCCTTGGTATTGTGAGCTCTGGACCTGCTCAGATGAATGAACTGTGACTGAAACTGTTAACTCTTTACTCAGTGAATAATGACAACAAATGTTAAAACATTCATGGAGAAAATATTTTTCAATGTAGACACTTTTATTTGGTGGTAAGGCAAAACGTTGCTCCAGGAGCCTCTGCTCAAACTGCCATGATTGCCACACTCTGAATATTGCTTATTTTATCTGAAAGGCAGAGTCGTGGCACTTTCATGCTAGAATCAATGCAATATGGGGACACGATCCAGCACTTTTGTAATTTAGACTATGAAGGCGATTCGCGGTCATACCCAGGGCCGGACTGGCTGCCGGGCAGTTGTGTGGGCTGCCGAGCAGGGGGATCATTTCTCCGTGGTGTGGGCTTATTTTGTTGATGGGGACCTGCGTGCGCTTTGAAATAAAAAAAGCAAAACGAATTTCGTTTTGCACACACAGGTCCCCATCAACGAAATCATCCCCCTGCTCGGCAGCACACACAACTGCCCGGTAGCTAGTAAGGCCCTGGTCATACCACATTCAAGTAAGGGCGTAACCTCAACTGGGAATGGGGAATAACATGTGTGAGCAGTATTTCTGCACATTCATTCTTCTGCATTTATCATGTGAAATGTTCACCTGGCGACGTGGAGGGAGGTGATAGTAATGCACTTTGTGATATGGGAATGCCACTTTTCTCAAAATGCAAAGAAAGCTAATTTCTGCACATTTTTGATCATTTTCTTATCCCTTCCTGTACTCTACACGATGGATTACGTAAGGACTGGAATTTCAGGTATAATAAATAATATCCCTGTCTCCAGCCCTCTGTTTTAAACTAAAAGTGTATAATTTTGGCAGACAGGGGGAACAAGCCACAAATTCCAAATGGTGCTCTTCTCCAAATGGCGGCAATCTCCAACATTCCCGACTTGAGCTCCGGAGCCGCCCGCTGTTTCCGCGTCGGAGGACCCATCAAACACAGCAATTAGCGCTTCCTCACCTACAAACCCCATAACGCTGGCACATGTTTGCAAACGGCCTGATTGCTTGAGGCTCTGCCCTCCAGTGGCACCAGGGGCACCGGCCGGCGGGGACCCGAGCTCAGAGCAGCAGCCATGGAGCCTCGGTTGGGGACCTGCCCACCTTCCGACCCCGGAGACGCCGCCTGCGTCTGGAGCAGGCAAGGGTGATGAGGCACTGCAACACGAAGCTCCATGGAAGATGCACAGCCTTCCACCCGGGGCAACTTTCTTCCCACATGAAACTCTGTTGATCGCTCTGGTGAGAGGCCTCCTCCTCCTTCCCTTTAAACTTTGTTTTTGACTTTGCTGCCTCCCGTTCTGCGAACAGCTGCCTTGGCGCCTGTGGTCTTTCTTCCCTGAACCCTGGTCTCCGGTTCGAACTCCTCTGCCCCAGCTCCACATGGACGATGAGGCTGGGATTTTGCTGCGGACTGCCTTTCTCCCCCTCGGTCTTGCTGGCTATGGCAGCCCTCTTCCTGGACTTTCGGACTTGGACCTTTGTGCTCCCCGCCATTATCTTTTTTTTTTATGACTCGCGTCTTCTACCTTTCTCCTCCGCCACTCTGTCCTAGCGACCTTTCTATTGTCTCTCCTGTTGCCTCTGACACACTCCTCGCTTTTACTTTTCCTTCTGTCCTGCCCGCCATTTTGCTGCTGTTCTCAGGCGTTTTTCTCTGGTCCCCGGCCTGTCATCTTGTCCATTCCTTCGTCTTTTTCCCTTTTCACTAGTTTCCCCCTTGATGTTCCTCAAATGTTTCTTCCCTTTTCTGCTTTGCCTTTTCTCCTTACCCTTGATTCCCTCCCACCCTTCCTTGGTGTTGTGACCACGTCCCCCCTACGACCCCACTTAACGGAATTCTGCCTGAGGGAATCTACAATGTGTGTATATATATGTATATTGGGATAACTCTAATCACTAGTATATGCAGTAGACCATTGTGCTCTCTTCCATTTCTATGTGACTCTTACTACCTGATTCATCATTCTCCCGTTTTGCGAGCCCTAATAGCGATTCATAACGAATCGCTATTAAGGACTTGCAAAACGGGATTCATGTAGGAATTGCAATAAATATTGCGATTCCTACATGTTCCTTATTTGCGATTAGCTAATTGCTAATCGCTAATAAGGAATAACTCCCCATGCATTCCTATGGGCCTGTAGGCCCATAGGAATGCATGGGGAGTTATTCCTTATTTGCGATTAGCAATTAGCTAATCGCAAATAAGGATGCGATTTCAAGGGTGCAGGGGTGTCCAAAGGACACCCTGTAGCACCCCTGAAATGTAATCTACATTGGTGTTGCGCACACACATGTCCAAAGGACATGTGTGTGTGTAACATGCAACTTAGAAAAATGCATTTAAATGCATTTTTCTAAGTTTTTGCTATTTACCGAGAGGTCTGACCTCTCGGTAAATAGCGGCCCAAAATTGCAATTTCGCAATTTTAAAATGCTTCATGAATTGCATTTAAGGAATCTCCAATAGAGATTCCTTAAATTCAATTCTTCGCAAATGTGCGAATTCTTAAATAGCGAATTTTGCATTTGGGATGATGAATCCCAAATGCAAAAATTGCACTCGCAAAAGGCAAGATTCTGAAATCTTGCCCTTTGCGCGTGCAATTTAGCTTGATGAATCAGGCGGTTAGAGTATATCAATTCGTATCCCTTCCCTTTGTATTTAGAGAACTCTAATCACTAGTATATGCAGTAGACCTTTGTACTATCTACCATTCCTATGTGACTCTTAGAGTTTCTCCTTAAGTATCCCTTCCCTATTTATTTAGAGATAACTCTAATCACTAGTATATGCAGTAGACCTTTGTACTATCTACCATTCCTATGTGACTCTTAGAGTATATCCATTCGTATCCCTTCCCTATGTCTATAGAGATAACTCTAATCACTAGTATATGCAGTAGACCTTTATACTATCTACCATTCCTATGTGACTCTTAGAGTATATCCACTTGTATCTCCTCCTTGTGTGACTTTACATCTTGTACATTTGCAATTTTTTCCGTGTGTATCCTTTTTGTAACGCATGTAATCCTAAATCTTTATGTTTTTCAACTGGTGCTTATGTAAAGCGCTCTGACACCTTCGGGTAAAGTTCGCGCTATAGAAAATCGCATAAATAAAATAAATAAAATAAAGGAGAAACAATCTGCACAGAGGTACTAAAACGGAAAAGCTGCGGTCCCCACAGAGTTGGTACTCTGATTACCTGGCGGGCAATTTGTCAGGCTCGATTAATTTACTTGTTACAACTTTTCACCATTTAACACCAGAGTTGCTATTAAACACACCCTGCTCTCTTCAATTTTCATTCTGTGAGGCTGGTGAACAAAGGTCTCGTCCTCTGCGCTCTGACGCTCCTCCCGCCTGCATCTCTCTTCCGCGTTCCCCCTCAGCCGCCCTCCCCAGAGTCCAGAAACAACGACGCACGCCTTTCCTCATCACGATATTTTTCCCGCCAGTGGGCGGGCGCGAACGCGTCTCCGTGGCCTGGAAACGAGACTCCTGTCACGTAGCCACCGTTAGGAAGCGGAGATCCTCGCGCCGCTCCCTGCTAAGAATGAACACGCACGAGTGTTATGTCCAGGATCCGCCAGCTAGGGGCGTCTTCAGTGAAGGAGGCAGACCCAGTGCTTTCATGGGGGTTGTCCAGAGGGTTGGCTGTTAAATCTACCGACCGCAAGGCTTTGCATAGATGGCAAATCGTGATAAGACAGAAGGAATGTTGACACAAAAGAGACTCAAGCCTTACTCCATACAAATATGAACATGTGCAGCTGGCAAGTTTTCACAGTGCTTATATGTGACAGTTCCATGATTTCTGTGTACTTATGAGTGACATTTATTAACCAAATGTGCGAGTCCAACTTTTTCGCAAATAAAACCTAGTAATGATGTAAATGGAAACAGATCATTATCAGAAACTACACCAGGAGTTCTAAGAAGATATTGAAACTGTTGCAAAACCTGAATGCATAGTCACTAACATACAGGCCATGGCTCAAATGTGACAGCATTTGTTTGGGTGGCTTGGCACTAGCCGAGAGCCCCACGGCCCAGCAGCCACCAGCTCAGCACTATAAACCAACATCACACTGAATACTTTTGTGAAATGCAGCCAGGAAGTATAGAGTATCTTGTGGTTGCAGGGGCTCTTTAATGTGTGACCAATAAATTTCAGGTTGGTGATGCAGACATCAGCACCAAATTCCATAAGTCTAACCCCCGATGTGTGGTACTTGACAGGGCTGTGGGGAAATGCCTAGTGGAATACAAGACTTTCAAGTTTCCCAGGTCTATGCATGATGTGCTGCTCCACTCCTGGTGGTATCCTTAGAATTCTGGGACTTGCAGTTCTGCTTTATAATATAATAAACATAACTACAAGTCCCAGAATTAAAAGAAAAAAAACTGGACTGGAGCAACACATTACGCATCGGAATCTTGACAGGGCTGGGAATAAAAAGCCTGACCAGCCTAGACTAATACCAGATGTCTTTTATTTTTCCTTAGTATTCCCCACAGACCACATACTGTTTTAAAACAGTATAAAAACATAAACATAAGGACAAAATTAGACATAGTCAAAATAAAACAGAATCATATATTTTGACTATTAAGAAACTCTGCTCAGGTGAGCATTCCACAAGTGCGGCTTTCACTTATCTATTAATTACAGGATAACCTGGCTGACAAGAAGGGCCACCACATTTCCAAATGTGTCCCTCAAGAATGATGCATGGTATGAGTGACTGAAGCAGGGCTGTTGATTACAATGTCAACCTGTTGCGTGAAATTGGCCTTCCTTTCTTGTGCAGAGCCATCAGTTCCTGGGCCCTATACTGTTTCACTTAGCTGGCGCGGGGGAAAAGAGCACATGGAAAAGAGCAGTCATGCTGTTGTTGCTACTAGAGTTCAGAGTTGAATATAACCCCCTTTGGAACTTTTTTTTTAGCTTAGGAACCCTGTCCATTCTCCTGTCACTTCACTAGCTCTGTCCTGCCCCCTCTCTTTTGTGTATTGAATCCCAGAGGTCTACAATACTTGGGTAAATCTGGCATCACTGCTGGGCTTTGCTGGGTTTAGTGAACCCAGAGCACTACTTCTGCTTTCAGACTCCACCTTGCACAAACGTTCTGGGTAGAGCAGAAAGGAGATTCACATTTGCACATCCTACAGTGGCATGGTGCAACTCCCTCTTCAAGTGAAGCACAACAATTTCTGGCTTTTTCAACCAGAGGATTGGAATTATGCATGAGCCCAGCTTCCCCAGGATAGGCAAAACCTGAAGTACAAACAGGATTGCAAGGTATTAAAAGCGACTCCTGCCTTAGCAGCCCGTGGCATAGCTAGGGTGATGTGAGCCCTAATGCAAGCATGGAAATTGCCCCCCCTCCCACCCCATGGTTTGGTAGTAAATCACAATAACTAATTAGGATACAATGGGCCGCTTAGACCTCTGTGTCCTGCTCAGCTGCACTTGCTGTACCATGGATAGCTACGCCCCTGCTACCAATGAGTCACAGGCACTGGTAGTTGCTTTTCATACTTCTGAAAAAAGCTATTTTAATTTAAAGCTCACATATGTTACTATACGACTGTTTTGGAAAGCAATCAGTGATACCATATGTACACTGTCTTCCTTTTTACAATGGGACAAAGAAAGAATATAAAATGACGAAGCCTAAAAAACGAAAATATCGCAAGGAGTAATGCAACAAAAAGTTCAACAAACACTGAAGGAGAGAACCTCTAGCTGAAGGTTGATCATTACAGAGGTTCCGCTGAGATATGCTTATACATGATAGAGTGCATGCTAGTGATGGAAGTTCAATACAATGTATTTTCGGAATGTCAGGCAGTTGTTTATCGTTTTGTCTTCATTCTAGGAAAAAGGTCTTATGAAAGCACTGAATGGAAGGCCAAACTGCAATAAGCAAATGGGAGGGGCTGTAATGGCACTTAATCTTGAGTCATTACATCTGCAGCATGTGTTTGGCCGGAAGGCTTGGCTCACAGCCAGGTCCTGCGTCCAACTCCCTGCAGGCAGCCACCCGAGGCAGTCAACCCCATGCCGCATATGACCTTTAGTCGTGAGTGGAGTGGGGTTGGTCACAGGGCCTGGCATGAAGTCAAGCCCTGCTTCCAACTCCCTGCAGACAGCCAACCACACGCTGCCCATGACCTTTGTTTATCCTGTGGGACAATGCGCATGGTCTTTGGTCATGCATGGCGTGGGGTTCGCCACAGGGCTTGACCTGCTGTCAACCCCATGCTGCTTACCACATTTGCGTGTGCTGCATACAATTGGCCTCCGGGCCCCGGGGACCTCACCCCCCACCTTCTATATATGACCCTCACCCCCTTATATAGATTTAAAAGGCCCTGGGAACCCCTTCCCCGGGGCGAAATTCAATTAAACAGGGGAGGCAAGCTGCATGGCACTCATCCTCAAGTCTTATCAGGCTCTGTGGAGCCCACCTCCTGGAGCCAAATATAATAAACAAGCTTTGGCAAATGCAATAGGTTTCACCTATGGGATCAATAACAAGTTGTTCTTTTTTGCAAGTTTTAGCTTGGTGGGCAGTTGTGCAATATAAGTTAATGTTAAAGAAACTTCATAAAAGTAACTGGTGGTAATATAAAGCCCTCCTGTACATCCGGGTGATGGCGCTATATGAAACTGACCCTAAAATAAAATTGTAAGAAGCAGGTTTAATTGTGTGTTTGTATAAAGTAATTGGTGGAAATAGAGAGCCCTCCTGTACCTTCGGGTGTTGATGGAGCCATATAAAAGTACCCCAAAGACTTGTTAATTAACAACATGTTACATAGCAATGCTGCAACGTTTATTATTTAATTACTTTTAATTTTTAATTTATGTTTTCTCACTAAGTAATCGCAAAGGGTCTGGTTTTGTTGTAGGTTGCACTACAGTTTGATACTTTATATGCATAGTACTGATACTTTCATATTGTTTGGCCTATTATTAATACATTTTTTGCCAGAATGGCGGGTGTTCTGTTCGATTTAGAGTACTGAATGTGATCTAGTGTATGTGAAGGATAAATGCAATTAATAAGCTGGTTAATGTTGTCTTGAACTAAAAGACATATAATAAAAAGATTTAAACAAAAAATATGTGTCTGTCTCGTATGCAGCTGTTTCTCAATGTATGAAGTAGTATGTCTCTGCGTGTATGCACATCTTCCTACATGTGTCAGTATGTCTGTGTATGCATGTATATATCTATCTATGTGTAAATTGGCATGTTAATCTACGTGTTTGCATATATGATGTTATGTAGTTTTGTATAGCACACTATCCCGATTTGCCCAGAAACACCGGATGTTGACTCGACGCCGAGATTAGAACGTGGTTCCACAACAAAGTCAGCAACTCTGGCTGTTACTCCACATCTTTTCCCCTCCTCAAGTCAGTGAATAATTCATTATATAAAGTTTTATAAAACATTTTTTAGCATTGCACGATAACATTTACAATTTAAAATCACCCTTGTTTTTCATTCCAACTATCTCAGCGAAGTAGGAGCAACAATTCCTGAGGTGCCGGGGGAGGTGGGAGGGAGGGGGCTTAAGGGAATGCTGATGCACTTTACTCCAACAGTAATTTGAAAGCTGTTAGAGTTGGTCTATATTTTGGGGGTTACATTTGCGTTGTTTATTAATCCCCAATGTGTTGCATTGTAATTGGACGTATATGCTGCTTCCTCCTCCTGAGAAGGCATTGAGTGAGACTAGTTTTAGGGCACAGTCGCATATCCTATGACAAGGATGGTCAGGATGTGATTGTAGCATCTAGGGTGAAAAACGAAGCTCGTGCTAGGCGAGTTCCTCTAAGCCTAAGGCTTGTTGAATATGTATAACAGGTTTTTAAAAATGTCATTGAATATTTACAGTGCTTCTTTTATGCTTCCTCAATATAGTTTTTGTTCATTGTTTCTTCCTTTTGATATGTTTGTTAAGAAGGGAGATGTGTTATATCCTGGTTTGGCCTCCTTTAATAAACGTGTTTATGTTTGATTGTGGCATGCGCCACGTGTACAGTAAAGAATATTCTGTTCCAGAAATCCTGGGACAGAGGAGTTGATGCTGCCAATTTTAGGCAGGGCACTGCACATTGTGTAATAAATGTATTATCTGTTCCCCTATATGAACGAGTTTTCTTGGATTTAACACCTTCCTGTGTGGGGGCAGCCATCTGAAAGCAAAAATGCTGGCAGCAGGTCACTCGTTGTACAACGCGATGGCTGACGCTGCACTGACACCCACTAGAAACGGTGGAGAAATGAAACAAGGATGGCGTGGGAGATACTGTGAGCGGTAGAGAGGGAGTGCAGCATGCACTCTGACGGAGTGCAATACTAAAAATAAACAACAATCCATGATTTCATCCTGTGCACCTGTCGGAGATAAGACCGGAGGGCAACTGATGAGGGGATAGCAGGGACATAAACCACAGTGGGTAGTGGATGAGGGTGAGTGGGAACAAGCAACGCAGCAGAGGTAGACAGACACATGCGCTCTCCTAGTGTGCATCTAAAAGGGTGAGAGAGGGACTGCAGGAAAGGAAAGAAAGCAGCTGCACACAGGAAAAGCAGCATGGCACTCTGGTAGCCACTATCAGAGGAATGAAGCATCCAGGTTGCCCTGCAGCCATGCAATGCTCTAAGTAACTGCAATTAGAAAGTTTGCGATTCCTTAGGAACCCTAAACAGGAAAATGCAGCACCCCGGGTAACCGCCAGTATAGTCAGCAGTGCACGAGCAGGGGAGACAGCCATGACAACGCGGGCTTTACACCGCGCTGCCATTACGACGCTGCCATCCTAACGCAAGTCGTTACAACGACTTGCACTGGATGGCGCTAGATACTAAGGAATAGTAGATTTACTATTCCAACACCTTCCCTACTGTTGCGTAGGCTGGAGTTGGAATAGTAAATCATACTATTCCAAAATCCAGCGCCTACAGCACAAGTTGTTGTAACGACTTGCGTTGTAATGGATGCGTCGTAATGGCAGCGCGGTGTAAAAGCCCGTGTTGTCATGACATGCATCCCACGAGCAGCTGCACAGGAAATAGGACGCAGACCCTAGGTAGCCGCTTACAAACAAAATGCAGTGCCAGGGGCCATAAAGAGTCTGCAGCATGGTGCCCATGCAGCCCTCATAAGAGTAAGTCACTCTCCCAAACACTGCACAGCATTTGGGCAGCCGGTCAAGCGGCACAGCAAAGAGGATGTAGACCCCAGGAAGCCACTTATAATCATAATGCAGCGCTTTGGGCTCTAACGAGTCTGAAGAACTTCCCCACAGACATGCAGCTGCAAAACCAAACTAGAATGGGTCTCTGCTTCGCCCGGGTCGACTGGTGTGTGCGCGTTGTGAAGAAGTTCCACCAAAGCGAACGAAAACAGTACTTGGCACACTGGACACTGATAAGAGAAAACACACATGGAACAATAGGAAACAGAATACTACAGCCAATAGAAACGAAGAAAAGTAAGCGATAAACACACAAACCAATGAAAAGTAAGGGGAAAATGTAGGCCCCTTTTCATATGTATATTGAATGCAATAGATTTATTACTAGGGGTACTCAGCAAGGCTGCCCTTGTTCTCCCCTATTATTTGCCCTTTATATTAATCCTTTTATAGAACAATTATCTCATAATGTCTGCATCCCTCCGTTTCGGGTTTTCGATTATCAATTTTCTGTTATTGCTTACGCGGACCACATAGCTGTGACCACTGTGAATCCCCTTCACGCGATGAGGAGATTGAGCGGTTAGCTAAAGAATTTGGCCTGATTGCTGGGTACAAGCTTAATGAGTCAAAAACGCAAATTCTGTGCTCTGACAGTATCTTATGGATTGATGAGCGGGTAGTTAAAGAGGTGACCTATCTGGGTATATAAATCCGATCTTCTATGTCAGAACTGATGGAAGCGAACTAGAATTTGCTCATTCATAAAGTTAAAGGCTTTTTGGATAGGTGGGGTCGTCTGTATTTTACACTAATAGGACGTTGTAATATCATCAAAATGAATGTCTTACCTAAGGTTCTTTACTATTCCGCTCAGTACCTTTGGAAGTTTCAAATGCTAGACTCCAACATCTGCAATCAATTTGTGGGAAATTTATATGGAGTCCGGGTAGGCCCAGACGCGCGATGCGATTTATGACCTTACCGCATGAGAGAGGGGGCCTAGCGGTACCTGATTTTGCTTTATATTTTGTTACATGTTTTCTATTTGAAAATGCGGGTGTTAATTACTGGGGAAGGAGTTGTTAATAGTGCCACTGCACCTACAATTTTTGAAATTCTTATGGGCCCAATTGCCAGACAGAGCTTATTTACAGAAGTGGATGGCAGTTATTACAAACGAACACGATTTAAAGTTTTGAATAGTGCTGTTAAAGTGTGGAAACGACAACATATGTTGAATTCATTGGGGAAAATATCATATTACATGCCCCAGAATGCAGTAAAGCTCTTACTGGGAATATTCGGGGATAATATTTCTCAGGGCTGGAGAAAGAAAGGTATTAGGTATCTAGGGGATTTCTATTCTGCTAATGGGGTCTGTAAATCTTTTGACGAATTAGCTTTACAATATGGTTTCCCTAAAGCACAGTTTTTAAAATTCCTGCAGAGTAGGGATTTTTTATCTTGGATCACTGCCAATATGGTACCCCATTCCTTTGTAGAGATGGTTAGACGACAACCTAAAATTGGAGTTTTATACCAGTTACTGCTCTCTGATAGACCAGATGATTTGGACAAATACAATAGTAAATGGACTAGAGAGTTGGGAGAACCAGATATTGCGGTTAAGGAACTTATTGTAATGAAAGTTCAATTTTTTCAGACCATATTTGATTTATACTACACCAAGCATAGATGGCTAAATGGGGTAATGGACATGATGGGAAGTGTTTCCGTTGTGGGGATGACAATGCGGATTGCATACATATTTTCTGTAGTTGTGATAAATTGTATAGATTTATTACAGATACAGAAACGTTTTTGTTTTTGGTTATAAATCACCCTTTGATTATTACTCCCGCTATGAAGGTACTAGGGAAGCCGCCCCCAAGCAGCCCTCTGAATGTGTAATATCATCATCGATATCTGGTCTTTTTTGCTATGACTGTACCTCGCCTCTGTATTGCTGGTGAATGGCTGCAGAAAGATCCCCCATCATTTGAACTCTGGCGAGCAAAAATTTATAATTTACACAAGTTGGAATGGGGTTTATTTTCTGTTAAAGGGCCTAAAAAACATCAGATGGGTATAAATATTTGGGGCGTTTTTCATGAATATTATGAGGGCTGAAACAATTATGGATTGAATTGTATTTTTGTAATTATTTGCTTATGCTTTCTACTCTTTCTTTTCCCTTTGTATGTACTGGTATGTACTGTATACTATATATTGATTTATGTAACCTTGCTGCTGTGAAAACTATAAAAGGACGTACATTAATTATAAGTGAGTGTCCCAGTGCTCACCGGGCACCCATCAACTACCATGTTGAGGGATGAGAGGTGGGCTGAGGCACCTGCGGCCTAAGCCAGCTCTCAGCATGGTGCAGGAGCTGGCATTGCTCCTGCCTGGAAGGAGCAGCTGTTTTGGCATGTTCCCTCCGGGCTGGATCAATATGTGTTCTGTTTCCGCAGGTTGGGAAACAGAATACCAGTCTGCTCCCAGCCAGTGGGAGCATGTTTAAATCCCTGCCACCAGGGAGCAGACTTCAATGTTTGCTCCTGTCTGGTGGGAGATTTTAAAATGCTCACGCCAGATGGGAGCAAACACATGTTGCCCTGCCCGTGCTGGTGTGGACACAGAAACTACTGTGTCCTGGGGTGGGGATGTAATCAATGATGTCATTTGAGATATCATAAGTGATTTCATAAATGATGTCATAGAACATGTCATGAGAGATGTAATATGTGAGGTCATAAGCAGTTTAGTTCAAAATATTAATGTTGTCATTGACAAATTTCCCTAACAATAACGTTACTCTAACCTTTATTTTTTTCAGTAATTTTCTAGGGTTTTTTCAATGTAAAAGTTCTATTTAACTACCATATGTAAATCCAACCTTTGGCCGTGTGCAGCTGTTAGGAAGCCACAAAGCCTGGCCTGCAACCAGTCCCCGTAGCCAATCTCCATAAAGCCATCCAACCCCACACTGTGCAGGGCCTTCGGTCCAGCACGGTGTGTCTTTTTCCATAGGGCCTGGCATGCATCCAGGACCTGTGGCCAACCCCCCTAAAGGCAGCCAACCCCACACTGCACTCTGCCTTTGGCCTGGGGACCCCATCTTCTAGGGCTTTTTTGGGGGGGGAGGGGGCCTCGTGGCCCCTTTCACCAAACCTATTATGGCACTGGGGACCCCA